>NC_045967.1:44419375-44760736 GCF_010909765.2 Amblyraja radiata | reverse complement strand
TACACATGAAGGATTAAAGAAGTTTTATTACGACAAAGTTGTTGTACCATTCAGGAGATACTAAACCATAATGGAGCTGGAGTCACAATTGGGAATCTTGCATTTCTTTAAGACAAAGGTCCTACTAAATGGATCTTGTATAATAACTAATTCATGACAGCCAGATTCAGGGCAGTGAAAGAGAGTTGGTTTAGTAGGCAATTAAAATTGTGAAATGTGGGTTATTACTTGTGGAGGAAATCGCAGTGCAGTTTAATGGACAATCAACATCGCAGTATCTTTGAAAGTCTTGTTTCCCCCCGCAGTGCCATTGAATGTCATCATGCCTTGCTAAATGGGACATTTGAAAGATGTATTAAAAGTCTATCAGTTTAAATATGGATCTAAAGTTATGGGATGTTTTTTCTCATTATTGCATTGTTACTGGTTGGACTTAAAATTACGCAATCGTCCTGCCGATATTAAGAGTTTTGTCAAAATAACACTTGTTCTTTATTCCAAATGCCAATTATTTCATTCTTAAATGCCATTTTACATTTAAGATACACACTGTCAGCCAAAATTGAACTGCAGTGCCCCTTCGAGCTGCAGGATTGTTGGTATTTAATTACTTTTGAGGCATTTTGGACCCAGATTACATTTTTTAGCCTGAGGGCATTAACATGAAGAATCACTTTGGATGGCTGGGTCACTCTGGTTTTCTGATTGAAAGTAAAGATCACAGTAACAGTACAGCTTTTAACTAGAAACAGTTTTAGATTATTGAACATCAATGCCACACTTTATTCTTTTTTAATCCTCCTTTATTGATTTAAACATAATGTGAGAATCACTCGTATTTTACTTAAACTGAGTGATATAAAGAAAACTTGGCATCTCTTATATGCTCATTACTGTACCGATCTTTCATCTTTTGTCCTCGATGTCTTCTTGAATTCTTGTGGATTATGTTATTAGCAGATATGCTGCCCGAACAATGAAAACGGAACAATTTGATCGGTCAGCAATTTCAGAGTGAATATCTGGGCCAGAATAGACGCAGGTCCCAAGGTGGGGGTGAGAGAATCAATCATAGACTTCAGGCGCTATGGGTCAGGGAGAGGAGAAGGCAACCTATGATTGCTAAACCAGATCTCCTGGAACACTTGTGAGGCAGGAATGGGCTTGGTATTAATGGCACCTCTTCTTGGATATCCTGCTGATGCATTGTCTAGGCCGCTTGCGTGATAAAACAGATGGCAGCTGGTGCCGGTGGAACTGTTGTACACATTGATATGTTATTTATTTTATCTGTTCACAGTTAGGGTGGGGTAATAATGCTTTCAGGAGCAGGGAGAAATTGGAGGAAAAGGAAAAAAACCCCATCAAAATACATATTTTTAAAAAACAGAAGAAACCGCTGTTGTTGATGTCTTTCCTGGAGTTGTTTGAGTTTTAACATGAGCAGTGACAGGAGAGAGCTGATTTTTAAACACTTCAGTGAATAGAAATACAATTTTAGTACAATATGTACCTTTAATTGGCATTTTAAAGCTGTGATCTTAAAATGAGTGAACTGACATTTGGAGCTGAACAGATAAAATAAATAACATATCAACGTGTACAGCAGTTGATGTGCAGATATTTGTCAGGTTTTTTTGAATATTATTGAATTCTAATGACTGCACCAGCAAACAGCAGTAAGATAACCAATTAATCTGTATTGGGGCTGTTGGCTGAGGGAGGAATGTTAGTCTAATACTTAGGGGAAGCTCTCATTTGCTGTTTTTATATTAGTCTGTTTTAAAGTCGGGATATGAACTATGCTATTACACTCAATGCCATTATCTCAGGCACAAATTGAGTTCTGCAAGTTTGTTTCCAGTATGTTTGTTTGGGTGGTGCAGTGGTAGAGTTGCTGCCTTACAGTTTTGATCTCGCTACGGGTGCTGTCTGTGTGGAGTTTGTGCTGTGACTGTGGGTTTTCGCCAGGCACTCTGGTTTCCTCCCACACTCCAAAGATGTATACGTTTGTAGGTTAATTAGCTTCTGTAAAATTGTGAATTGTCCCTAGTGTGTGTAGGATAGTGCTAGTGTATGGGGTAATTGCTTGTCACTGAGGACTCAGTGGGCTGTTTCCACACTGCATCTCCAAAGTGTAAAAGTATATAACAGTGGGGGAAGTCTCAGAAAACAGCTGATGGAGATGTTGGTCTCCCGATCTCGGAATTGAATTAAGGCCACTGTCTGGATTACTCTTGAATAATGTTGGAACTTTTTGAATGTTAACCTAAATTGTCATTTGAGGCCATGACCCCATGTCTGATCAAATGGTGATTGTATTTCAGTTCAGATTGAATGGTGGAAAAACAAAACAAAAGTTGACCCACATGTAAAACTCTTAAAAGATCAGCACTGTTATTTCTGAGAAGATCAGAGTAATAGCCATTAAAAAAAAAGAGGAAAAATGTATTTATTTAAGCTGTGTCCTTTAAATTAAACACATGTCTCAACAAAGTTTGTATACTCTTTATCACCTTGTGCATTTCAGGATCTTTGGTTTATAGGGAGGTTTATATGGTATCTAAAATTATGACTAAATATGGTCATTTGCTATATCGTTTTGCTCATTGTTTCTTTATTTTCCTTATGATTTTCACATCCAAAGCACTACATAGATCTTGAGCAACTATGCTGTGATTAAGCATCAGTCTGAAGGAGGGTTTCGGCCCAAAACATTGCCTATTTCCTTTGCTCCATAGATGCTGCTGCACCCGCTGAGTTTCTCCAGCAATTTTGTCTACCTTCGATTCTCCAGCATCTGCAGTTCCTTCTTGAACATGCTGTGATTAAGTTTGGGAAGAGATGGGAAAGGGTGAGAGTTTACTTCATTGCACATTGAGGAATTATAAATGTGGGGGCTGGTCCAGAAGGTTCTTTATAAGGAACAATAGATTGCACGAAACAGCAAAGAAACAGGGCCTTCATTCCACCGAGTGAGTCCATGCTGACCATCGATCACCTGCTCACACCAGTCCACTTTTATCCCACTTTCTCATCCATTTCCTACACTATAGGGGCCAATTAGCCTACACATCTGCACGTCTTTGGTATGTGGGAGGAAACCGGAGCACCCGGAGGTCACCGGAAAAATGGACAAACTCCACACAGACAGCAACCAGGGTCAGAATCGAACGCTGGGCTCTACAAGTTGCCCGTGAGCACCTATTGATTCATTGGTTAAATGCACCATTAGATCATGGTGGCAACAGATAAATTAAGGCAAGTTTATGGTGGCACTTGAATCACCATATTTTTTTTTACTCCCTGCGATGGGAAAGGGAGGAGAGGAGTGTGGAATTGGAATGGTTTGTGTTAATACAACCAGGCATTATGCATCTAATTATAATCCAGCAATATCTGTTGGAAAACATCAACTTTTAAATGGGTGACTAATACACCCTGATTTAAGTTTATGCACAAATTCTGACGGTGCATTTTAATGCAAGTGATTTTTAAACGAGTGATTTTTATGTAACCATGTTTCAATCGTGTTTGCCAGTTTTAGGAGAGAATTTGAGATGTTTCTAAAGCAAAAGTGCCCAATTAAATATCACCACGGTGATTCTGTTACAAAAACTGAGTATTAAAAAAAAAAAAAAGTTCTACAAAAAATGGATTCCCAGTAAAGTCCATAAAAAGTAAATATGCGTGTTTGCAAAAAAAATCGGTAGCTTGTCCTTAATCATAAGTCGTCACAAAAATGCACCACACCCATTGATATCCTGTAGGCTTCTGTTATTCTGATCTCTGATATGCTTGCTATGTTTGCCAAGGAATCAGGGTTCCTAATACAGAACAGATCAAAAAAGCACATTTTGAAAATGTTATTCCACAGCCCTAGTTAACCGTTCACTCAGCAGTGCAGCCTGAAGAAACACGGCAGCAACAAAAAAACACACAACAAATTCACATAAAAGTGATTAGATTTGCAAAGTGCGTCTGGTCTCCAGGTGAAGCTTGGCGAGGGATGGATTGCACTTCATGTTGCCGAGTATTAATTGCTAGATAATTAGAGCAGATTGCTTTTGCTTGCCTCGTGAGTTTGTATTTAAATATTGTTCTTGGATCAGCAATGCTCTGTTGTGGGAGTGGTGGGCTCTTGTTTGCTATCCTGTAATGGATTGGAGCCTTGTTTGAATTGAGGGGTGTGGTTACCTGCAGCTGATCACAGAGTTTGTGATAATCTCTCTTTTTTCCAGTAAAAGAAAATTGTAATGTACAACAGTTGGTGCCTTTCTTCCCAACTTAAATTCTTGCAACCCAGTGGTATGAACATTGATTTCTCTAATATCATGTAACCCCTGTATTCCTTCCGCACCCCCATCCTAATTATCCGACTAGTTCCACTTTTCACAGCCATGTATCCCTTCATTATCATCTCTTCCAAAGTCAACAATGAACCATTATGGGCTCTACACTTCCTTGGTCATCTATTGCTGGCCCGATTTGTTCTGGCTTCCAGTTCCCTCCCCTCTGCTTTCATTCTGAAGAAGGGTCCCGACCTGAAACGTCAGCCATCCTTTTTCTCCAGAGATGCTGCCCGACCCGCTGAGTTACTCCAGCACTTTGTATGCACTTGTAAAAAAACAAGCGTGTCATTTTGCAAACGGGCTAATGAACGATATAATCAAAAACAGAACTGTTATTTTGTTTGTTTGCTTTGGGGTTCTTTGCTGTTCAAGACTAAAGGAAAAAAGTAATTAATTTGCTGAAAGTTAAAACAATCTATATATTATATTATATAACTTCTTCTTGTAAACTACACCTGCCTAGGAAACCGATACTGGTTGCCTGACAATTGTGCTAAGTATTTATTATTAAAGGAACATATAAAAGAAACACTTGGATAATTACAAAACCTACTCTCATACTTAGCAAAACTAATTCAGTAAAGTAGGGAGAAGAAATACTTTTAACCCATGTCAAATTATTAATGACAAGTGTTGACCATTGCTTTTTTTTTTTTTAATGTTTTATTAGATAGTGCCTTCCTCCGAGGAAGGCCATGGTTTTACAGACTGGGCATCGATTGTCCACAAAAAACATAATCTTCACTGGTGTAACCAAATATCTCCACTCAGACTAGTATTACAAGTTTAGGAAGGGTTCTTGATCAGATTGCAGCAAATACGGACGATAAAAGTATGTAAATGTGATGTTGGACGAGGATATGTTTAGACTTGGTCATGATGCATCCTCGACTCGCATAGTCGTCTTTTGTCGTCTGTGATTTAAATCTCACATCGGATCAGGGGAAGGGGTGTATTTGGGAAAGGTGTGTGTGTGTGTATATATATGCAGGTGGTGTGGAAGGGAGTTAGGACAGAGGGACTGCCATTTATTATGGATGGCGTGGATCATCAATGAGCCGCTGGCAATGTGGAAATGGGTTGAAGAAATGGAAAGCTTGTATGGTTCATCCTCATGATCTGTCAGCCAAGAGGTGTTACAAGTGTTCCCACAGGTGTCTTTAGCACATTGGAAGAAAACACGTTCAGTGGAGAATTGCACTTTAAGTCATTGTGTTATAATGCTTTGTGATGCTTTTCAATCACCACCTTAAATTGCTCCCATTATCACCAGTGACAGACTTTCAAATATTGCATTTTACACTGCTGAAACATAATCCCTCACAAAAAGTTTGAATCTGTACTTAAAGCGGGAAAGGAAGGTCTGTTTAAAAATCAGTGAGAGCATCTTGCCCTAATACTCTTTCCTTGCATCCTCCTGCATTCCCCTCCACACACACACACACACACACACACACACACACACACACACACACACACACACACACACACACACACACACACACACACACACACACACACACACACACACACACGATTCCACTTGTACTGACTTCTAGGAATGTTTGCTTAAGTCATGGTACTGAAGTGCTGCATTAGCATTAGAAAACTGAGGTTACTGCTCTGTGACTTGGTTCCATGAGTTTAGTTTATTGCCAAATGTACCGAGGTACTGTGAAAAAGCTTTGTGTTGTGTGGTTTGCAGTCAGTAAAGACTATACATGATTACAATCAAACCGTCCACAGTGTACAGAGCAAAGATATAGATAACAACATTTAGTGCAAGATTAAAGATCAAAGGTCTCCAATGAGGTTGATAGGAGGTAAGGATCGCACTCCAGCAGCTGAGGGGATGCTTTAAACCGAAGATAGACACCAAAAACTGTAATAAATCAGCGGGACAGGCAGGATCTCTGGAGAGAAGGAATGGGTGATGTTTCGGGTCGAGACACTTCTTCAGTTCCTTCCGACGCAAGAGGATGGTTCAGTTGCCTTTTATTCGTCAACTGATTTGTAGCTATACCTTGAATTGACATGATCTTGAATCCATTTTAAAGATATGTTGTTCATGGGATGTTGGTATCAAAGTACTAGAGTGGAGCTGTATGATCTTTGGTTGGTGTCGATGGCATGTTCAGCATTTGCTGCCCTTTCAGTTGTTGCCCTCTCGCAATAAAGAAATGTGTTTCAGGGAGGGACCAACATGTTTGACTGATGTATCCATCGTGATTGAATAATTACTTTTATATTATGGGATTGAAGCTTTCAGCTGTAGGTGGTGTATGGGGGCGGGGCAGATGAAAGTCCATCTTGATTGGAATTATTTGTAGATGTGTGATGGTGAATTGAGCAATATTTGGTCTCGTGGTGGAGGTGTGTGATGTGGCATAGAGTCATAGTCCTACAGCATGGAAACAGCCCTCGGGGCCCAATTTGCTCGTGGCATCCAAGGTACCCCATCTACACCTAGCCCACCTGCAAGTGTTTGGCCCATGTTCGAAACCTTTTCTATCCATGTACCTACCTCCTCTGGCAGCTCATTCCATATCCAGGCCTCCTTTTGCATGTAGGTGCATCCATTTGAAGATGCATTCATTAATTTATAATTGGTGCATTGTGGCATCCAGGGTCTCCTGGCATTGTTAGAGGCATAGAGTTGTGCAGCCTGGAATCAGACCCTTCGGCCCACCAAGTCCATGCCTACTATCGAGCACCCATTTACACTAATCCTACACTAATTCCAATCCTCCCCGCTTTCCCATCATCCCTCTGCTTCTAGCACACTCTGACACACTAGGGACAATCCACAGTGGCCAATTAACCTGCCAACCAACATCTTTGGGACGTGGGTGATAAACATAGTACCCAAAGGAGGCACGTGCAGTTGCAGAGAGGACTTGAAAAGTTTACACACACAATGGAGGTCAGAAACAAAGCGATTCACTTCATTTCTAGAAGATGCTGGAGTAACTCGGTGCTGGATTAACTCAGCAGAGGAGATCGAGTTTGGGGAAAGGGCCAGTGTACATCTGCAACAGCGACCGTTTGATGTACTGAGATAGTTCGGGGATAGTGCTAGTGTATGCCTGGAACAGGAACTGTTCAATGTACTGAGATAGTTTGGGGATAAGGCCAGTGTACGCCTAGAACAAGGATTGTTCAATGTACAGATAGAGTTTAGACAGATACAGAATGAGTTTGATGATAAACCTACCAAGCCACATCTTTGGGATGTGGGAGGTAAGCAGAATATCCAGAGGGAGCAAATGCAGGACTTGGTTGACCTCCAGTGAGTAGCAACTCTCTTAACCATGCCACTCATCCAGTCCTGTGTTTTCTATGGTGACATTTTGAAGATATCAGGAGGCCCTCCAAGCCTCTTATTGCTCTACATCTCCTCTGCCAGAATCTACTGTGCAGAGACTGAACATCTCCCAATCTTGTGTCCCACTGTTTATTACTCCCAGGTTGATTCACTTGCTGCGTAATGCTTTACACCTGCCACCCCAATACACTTCATCCTTTAGGTGCAATCTATCATTAACTGGTGCTGACAAAGTAATGTTCTGGCCACCTGATCTTGCCCAGAGCCATATTTTTTACTAGCTGTGTGTAGCAAACATTATATTGAACATGCAGCATAATGTCGGCATGCAGCATGCATTATAGTCCAAAGGATTAATTGCAGGTCAGAGCCATTTAACTGGGCAATTAAATTGAGCTCCCAGATTTTTTTTTCTGTGTAGGTTCTCCCAAATGAGATTCATTAATTGTGATTTCTGGCAATTTTTTAAAATAAACTTCCTTGTCCATTTAATTGAAGAATTTATTTTTCCATTCTTGCTTGCTATCTGAACTATTTCTTTTGGAGGTGAGGACTTTTGCTTGTGGTTGGCTGAGTTCCATTGCCAACATGTTCTGATGTTGAAGTGCCCATTTTGCATGTGGGCCTGTCCTAAAGTTTAGTTTAGAGTTACAGTGCAGAAACGGGTCCTTCGGCCCGCCATGATCGGCTGTGCTGACCAGTGATTCCCGTACAATAACACTCTCCAGCACACAGTTGGGGCAATTTACAATTATACCAAGCCAATTAACCTACAAACCTGTACGACTTTGGAGTGTGGAAGCAAACCGGAGATCCCGGAGAAAACCCACGCAGTCACGGGGGAACGTAGAAACATCATATAGATAGCACCCATAGTCATGATTGAACACGGGTCTTTGGCGCTGTAACATAGAAACATAGAAAATAGGTGCAGGAGTAGGCCATTCGGCCCTTCAAGCCTGCACCGCCATTCAATATGATCGTGGCTGATCATCCAACTCAGATGTCAGCTACTCTAAGGCAGCAACTCTACCGCTACACCAACGTGCCCCTGTACTGTGGGCAGAGGAGAGGGCTACAAATGGACAAATCTTGCTTCTTCCAGGGTGATTCACCACATGGTGGTTAGAATCAACCTTTCAGTCTAGCCCAAGGGGGACTGAGGGCAATTGTACCACTGCATATCAGTATCCTTGCCCAGATGACCCAATTCAATGCAGACAAAATCAATCACGAGTCCCTCTGGTGCTTGCTAAGCACAACGGGGTGTACTGAAGCCTTGAAAGATCTCATATAATTGCTTATCTATCTTCACTTCACTCCTCAGTAAGATGGAAAAATTATGTCTTAACTGCTTCCAGTAACTATTTACTCATCATGTTTATTTTAAGCTCTTCAGATCCTCCAGTATTAACCTACAGGCACCAATTACTATCTCACCAGTCACCTGATATAGAAGGCATCCCAAAAATGGCAGGCATGGACCACCACCTGTTGTATATTTGAATTGAAATTAAATTAAATGTGAAGTATTTCCATCAGAAGATGTCTTTTTTTTTTTAATTTGATCTCCCTGTATTTATTTCTGTAAAGGATTTTCTGTTAATTCAACAGTAAAGGTTGCTCATTGTTTAACAAAAGGGAGCTGACCAATATGGAGGGTGTTATTTGCTCTCAGCAGATGCCGGTATAACAGTGAGAAAAGTGTGTTCCCTGAATGACTGAAAAGAGTTGTTGTCGAGTGTGGTAAAGATTTTTGCTACGTAGTGGAATGGAATTTTTTTTGGTCGGGATGTGGTAGCCTGCAAATTGTGTAGAATTGCTGTTTCAGCAGAGACGCCATTGCTCACTGAGTTTCCAGACAGAGTCGGCATTTATATTGCGAATGGTAAGGATTATTCACTGTAACTGGATGGACTGTATCAGTGGGATAAGGGGTGCTCATTCCACTTGTACATGTTTAATCAGCAAGTGCATTACTAGACATTTAACTGGTTGGAGTTGCTGTTTATTCAGCAGGGTGAGGATTAAGGAACTAATCACGGTATTCATTGTGTAATTATATTTTTCTAGTAGTTTGTATAGCATTCTGTGGACATTCTTGAGTAAGCCTTCCCATGAGCTGGTATTCAGGGCTGTTTTTGATAATTCAGTAGGTTGGTGGCCAACGGACCAGGGACAAACCTGTTCTGTATTCTCGTGTGTGTGCGCGTTTTTAAATATGACTCCTATCCAACATGGTTGGATGATTATAATTTATAGTTGAGAGTTTCAGTTACCTCACTGGGTTTGATAATCAAGGAAAGCAAGCATGGAAAAGAACATGCTGGAAATGCTTTGAAATTTTGTAATACTCTTTACTTTTTAGCTTTTCTCTGATTTACCCCCTTCGGAAAGTGCTGACTTTCACAGATGCCTCCAGTATCGCACCTCTGGCCAATTGCTTGTGAAACCTTTGTGCCGTACTTCTGATGGTACCATCTTTCAACCTCCATCTTAAAATCATGATAGCTTCCCCCCTCCCAACAGAATGTACATGCCCGCTGCATTTTCACAAAGTAGGACATGGGCATTAACCATGTGTTGAAACAAAGCAAGAATTTCATTGTCCTATCTAGGACACATGACAATAAACTCTCTTGAATCCTCTTCAGTTTCCTCTTCAATATATATCCCTAACAAACAGCACAAACTTTTGAGACACTATGACATTCATAAGTCATAAGAGCAGCATGAAGGGGCTGTTCCCCTCATCCTTCTAAACTCTAATGAAAACAGACCCAGTGCCGTCAAACGCTTATCATATGTTAACCATCCCTGGGATCATTCTTGTGAAGCTCCTCTGGACCCTTTCCAGACCCTGCTCAGATATGGGGCCCAAAACTGCTCACAATACTCCAAATGCAATCTGACCAGCCCCCTTATAAAGCTTCAGCAATGCATACCTGTTATATATTATATTTTAGTCCTCCCAAAGTAAATGTTAACGCTGCATTTGGCTTCCTTACTACTGAATCAACTTGCAAATTAACCTTTTGGGAATCCTGCACTAGCATTCCCAAGTCCTCTTGAACCTCCGATTTCTGAATCCTCCACATTTAGAAATTGCCTTTGGAGTTTGCATTACATTACAGGGTTGAGTAAGTTAGATACAATTCATTAACTGTAAATACATTTTCTGAGGTATGATATTTTGAAATGAAAACCTTCCTGTTTCCTTTTTTATATAGCCACAGAGACAAAATATAAAATCTAAATTCTGCCTTGATTGACATCAACGAATCTGCAAAGTCCTTGATTTCTTTGTGTGAAAAAGATACCCCTCAGATTCCTATTAGATCTTTTTCCCTTCACTTTAAACCTATGTGCTCTGGCCCTCGATTCAACTACTTTGGGCAAGAGTCTGTGCATCTACCCGATCTATTCCTCCCATGATTTTATACACCTCCATAAGATCACCCCTCATCCTCCTGCGCTCCAAGGAATAGAGTTCTTGAATAGAGTTTTAGAGATACAGCATGGAAACAGCTCTTCAGCCCGCTGAATCCGTGCCAACCAGCGATCCCATACACTAGCGCTATCCTACAAACTACGGACAATTACCAATCTTTTGCCGAAGCCACTTATCGACAATAGGTGCAGGAGTAGGCCATTTGGCCCTTCGAGCCAGCACCGTTATTCAATGTGATCATGGCTGATCATCCCCAATCAGTACCCCATTCCTGCCTTCTCCCCATATACCCTGACTTTGCTATCTTTAAGAGCCCTATCTAGCTCTCTTGAAAGTATCCAGAGAACCGGCCTCCACCACCCTCTGTGGGCAGAGAATTCCACAGACTCACAACTCTCTGTGTGGAAAAAGTGTTTCCTCATCTCCGTTCTAAGTGGCTTACCCCTCATTCTTAAACAGTGGCCCCTGGTTCTGGACTCCCCCCAACATCGGCAACAAGTTTCCTGCCTCTAGTGTGTCCAAACCCTTAATCTTGTATGTTTCAATAAGATCCTCTCATCCTTCTAAACTTAACCTAATTTGAAAGTCTTTGGAGTGTGGGAGGAATCCAGAGCACTCGGGGAAACCCACGCAGTAACAGAGAGAACATACAAACTCCGTGCAAACAGCCCACGTAGTCAGGATCAAACCTGGGTCTCTGGTGCAGTAAGGCAGCAAGTCTACCACTGCACCTCCATGCCACTCTCAATTATTGATCAGTCAAATTTTATGAATGAGAAAATGTGTGGTCTGTCTCAGCTACTAGCTTGGCAGGACTTAACACTGGGAGGCCCACTGCAACCCATGTTTACCCTGAGCCTCATTGAGTTAGTGGCATGTGGTTTCATATGAAAGCAGTCTTTCAAAGTGACTGTAAATTTTGTTATTCAATGCTTTGGGGCTATTTTTCCACCAGTTTTCCTTTCTGAAGACACTTTTTATTTCAATCCAATTTATTAATGGTTCTCTTTATTGGGTCACATCAACCAAAAGAGGGGAAACACATTTATAGCCAAGTGGAATACTTTGATTTGAACATCCAGTTATATAACAACATCAATTATGGCTGGAAATGTAATTTTATCATTGTATATTTTACTCTAATATTTCTGGTTAATGATATTAATTCGGCCGTTAACAACACTTGGGGTTTGTCCAGTAGAAGCTAAGTGCAGACAAAGATGTGACTAGTAGTCCTTCATCCAGCAAGGCGGCACAGAGGTGCAGCAGTAGAGTTCCTGCCTTACACCACCAGATACATGGGGTTCAGTCCTGACTACTGGTAATGTCTGTATGGAGTTTGCACGTTCTCTGGTGGGTTTTCTCTGGGTGCTCTGGTTTCCTCCCACATTCCAAATATGTGCAGGTTTTGTAGGTTAATTGGCTTCTGTAAAATTGCCTCTGGTGTGGGATACGAAACTGGAATAACATGGAACTAGTGTACGGGTGATCGATGGCCGGCAGGGACTCGATGGGCAGAAGGGCCTTGTTTCCACATTGTGTCTCTCAGCTAAGATAAACACTTGGATATTAGACCACTGACTATAGTTGTTAAAGGAGTAACAATAGCTAATTCCTAACGGTATTGGTTTAATTAAGAAAAAAATGTTGGTGATCAATAAACATATTGGTCGACTGTATCAGCTGAACAGATTTTCCACTCGATTAAAGGGAGGCGATGTTTGGCCAATTATAGGCCACATAGGTGGTAAGAAACATGGGGTTCTCTTCCTGTTTCTCCACAGATGTTGCCTGATGACGGAGTATTTGCAGCATTTTCTGTTTTTCTGTTGGATTTCTAGCACCTGCAGTATTTTGCTTTTGAGTTTCACTGCTCCAGGGGAGTCTAATAACTGTGGTACGTGATTGGATCAGTGGCGTGGCTAATCCATCTTCATTGTAATTTTAAATGATCAGCATTGTAAATTCCTATGTGATAACATCTCTGATGACCACTCCTGGGCCCAACATACAGATCTAATCATGAAGAATGTGTGCCAGCACCTCTACTTCCTAAGATGTTTAGAGATTTGGCTCGTCATTGAATGATCTAACAAACTTCGACAAAGATGTATTGTCTTCTTGCGTATGGCGTGCACAGCCTAAAGTTGTAGGGCAACTTGTTCTATTTGATCTTGTTTGTGCACGTCGGCTTGATTGCATTAGTCGAAACAGAGTGGACCACGTGAAGGTTGCAATCTCCCACCCCAGATGTATTGTCCTTACTGGTTACATTGTGACCTGGTATGGCTATTCCAATGCACAGGAATGCAAGAGGCTACAGAGAATAGTACACTCAGCCTAGTTGATCATGGAGACCAGCCCAGTTCCACAGGCCTTCCCATCATCGACAGCATTTGCATGAGGTTTGCTTTACTTTAGATATACAGCATGGAAATGGGCGCTTTGGCCCACGGAGTCCGCACTGACCAGCGATCATCCCGCTCACTAGCACTTTGCTACACGCTGGGGGCAAGTCACAATTTACAGAAGCCAATGAACCTACAAACCTGTACGTCTTTGGAGTGTGCTCGAACCAAAGCACCCGGAGTCACTGGGAGAACGTGCAAACTCCTTACAGACAGCACCTGTAGTTTAGATTGAACCCAGGTCTGTAAGGCAGTAACTCTATGGCTTTGCCACTGTGCCGCCCCTTCTTGAGGTGTTGCATCAAGAAGTTGGTATCTATCCTCAAGGATCCCCAACATATGGCTAACACCCTCTTCCCTCTGCCACCATTAGGCAGCAGTTACTGAAGCCTGAAGTCGCACACCACAAGGTTCACCAATAGTACCATGAACGTGTTAACTTCTAATTGTGTTTTGCACTAATATCTTGTTTATTGCATGGTATTTTTCTTTTCACCGTCCTGCAAAATGTATGTGTAAATTATGTGTAGTTTATGTTCGTGTGTTGCCCGAGTCTGTGATGCTGCTGCAAGCAAGATTTCCATTGTACTAGTCTTTCACCGATCTTGTGCATATGACAATAAACCTGACCTGAATTGACTTATTTGTATTTCAAATAGGTTAAGGTTGGATGGGAACGAGAGGGAGGCATTTGCCTCTGTTCTTGTTTGTGAAGAAGGACTGCTCCTTGACTTTGATTTGTAAAGGTATATGGTACATATCATATAACAGGTTTGAAGAGTCAAAAATAGAGACAGTGCTCTTTGACATCGGAGGGGGGGGGGGGGGGATTATGGGATAACATTCCACAGAGAATGCTTCAAATTTCCCAGTTATGACCCAGGGAGGCAGTGATCCTTGTGGCAAGTGTAAAATTTCTGCAGATTTTGGCCTGAACTTGGCTTTTATCGTAACTTTGCTGTAATTTTGCTTAGGATTAGCTAACTCTAGGGGAAAAAAATGTCTGAAAATCTACAAGGCACAGTTCCTGTGCGTAGGAGAGGTGTGGACAATCAGATATAATAATAATAATAATACATTTTATTTTCGGGCGCCTTTCAAATCTCAAGGTCACCTTACAAAGATTAAACAGAAGAGAAAAAAACCCCCAAAAAAATCATATAGTCGGAGAAAAATAAATAATAAGGACATCATCAATACACAAATTAAAGATAGAAATCGCTCCAAAGACACAAAATAAAAAAAATTAAAAAAACACAATTTGAAGAGAGCAGCGGCAGCTAAAGCGCGCCAACGTCCACTCTCTCTTCCGTCAGCCATCTTGGACCAGACTAACAAAGTACCTTACACACAGATATCTTCACTAAAACAATAAATATATTCGGCAGAAAAAAAAATTGAAATGACTTTGAGTAGACGGGTCTAATGATACAATCTTGGGGGGGAAAAACTGGTCCTGATTTTGGTTAAAGTTGAAGACCTGCACATTACAAGAAATTGTTAAAACAATAGGCACCAGGACATTCACTTGTTCTTTTTCTTAAGTATATTGTAATGAAATGTTCATCAAGTGTATTGCTATTTGACCTGTAAAATTTAAAATGACTTTAAACAAGTAGAATTATGCAGTTGAAAATTACACCATTCAAGAACAAAGTGAACAGTGACTCTTTAGTGCTGCATAAAAGTAACTTCAATACAGTCTTTGGTGGCAGATGCCTTTGAGATTTAATAATCATAATCAATTGAATTTGCTTACATTTAAAATAAAGAGCACTCAACTGTAATGTTAATGTTATTAAACAACTGACTTCCACCATGGAAAACCAAGGAGCTGCAGACGCTGGTTGGCAACAAAAGACACAAAGTGCTGGAGTAATTCAGTGGATCAAGCAGCATCTCTGGTGAACATGGGTAGGTGACATTTTGGTTTGGGGCCCTTCTTCAGACTGATTGTGGTGGGTGGGGAAGAAAGATGGAAGAGAGGAGGGGCAGGACAAAGCCTGGCAAGTAATAGGTGAGAACTGGTAAGGGGAGGAGGTGGGAGGAAGGGTTTGATAGGTAGGTAGTTGGACAAAGTCCAGAGCTGAAAAAACTGCCCAGAACTGACTGAGAATCCATTGAATCCTGGTCAGTGAGTGAAGAATCCACCAAGAACTTCTGCACAGGCCTGATGATTCCTCAAAGGCAAAGGCAAGCTTTTAAGGAAGAGGGTAGAAATAATTTTGGGAGGGGGCCTTGGGAGAGAGAATTCTGGATCTTGTGCTAAATGCATAAGAACAGGAGTTGAAATGCCTGCTATTTGCATAGACAACTTCACATAAGACACCTAATGTCTTCTCTGGAAAATGAATATTCTCTAATTGCAGTTAAAAGATAAATATTGGAGCCTTAATCGTCATTATTTCTGATCCGTAGACCATTACATTTATAGTTGAGGGTAGATTAAATGAGCTAAATTGTTGGAGTACAAATATTCTCTATCAGTCGGAATACCACCGGGATTAATTTAGTTTAGGTATAACTGCTGCTCCTGATGGAATTTGGGATATTGTTAAAATGAAAGGAATAGTTCCTTGTTCTGTGCTCATCTGGGTGTGGAATTTGAGGCCTCGGAGCATGAAGAAGTTAATGTGGTTTGTGTGACATTGGTGAAGGGGGAATTTATCCCGCAGTTGGCCTTGAAAGGGTTGATATGGCTCGTATGAAGGATTGTTTAAGGGAGTGGTTGGAAATGGTATAGGTGGGGAGAGGGGTAGCTCTGGGTATTTGTATGCATGGTTTTTAAGATATCAGCACGGGAAGTGGAAATGATGAGCTTCTCCAACCCTCTTGGGGATGATATTAAAAGCAAGATAATTAAATTTTCACTCGTCCCCCTCATAGCATAGGGAAACTGACTCTAGTTTCAAATTAATAATTATTAATCAGAATTCCATGCATGATGAGTTTTTTATTACTCTTTCTTGTGAGAATGGTATCTGTGTAGTTAAGAATAATTTAACCCCCCCCCCACACAAATGCTGGAGTAACTCAACTGGTCAGGCAGCATCTTTGGAAGATCTGGATTGGTGATCTTTTGGCCTGAAGAAAGGTCCTGACACGAAACATCGCCTATCCAAGTCTTCCAGAGGTGTTGTGTGTAGGAAGGAACTGCAGATGCTGGTTTACACTGAAGATAGACAAAAGTAAACCAGCACCTGATGTTCCTTGTGTCTAAGTATTATGTGCACCAAAACTTTCCATTTGTTCTTATTGTTTTTTTCCTCACTTTTCTCTGCAATTCCTCCATATATCGCTTTTCTTTTTTGGTCGTTTTCTCTTTTTCAAACACCATCCCCATATGGATCCATCCCCCTCCATCTTCTGGTTGATAATTAGCTTGAATTTCACATTTGTTTAATTTAGAGGTACAGCATGGATACAGGCCATTTGGCCCACAGAGTCCACGCTGACCATTGCTCACCTGTTCACACTAGTTCTATGTTATCCCACTTTCTCACCCACTCCACAATAGGGGCAATTTACAGAGGCCAAATCACCCGCATATCTTTGTGATGTGCAAGGAAACCGGAGCACCTGGAGGAAACCCTCGTGGTCACAGGGCGAAGGTGCAAACTTCACACAGACAACACCCGAGGTCAGGATCGAACCAGAGTATCTAACATTGGGAGGCTTGTTTCTACCTGATGCTGAGGGAGTTAACCCCTGTCCCACGGTACGAGTTCATTCCAAGAGCTCTCCTGAGTTTGCCCTGATTCAAACTCGGAGATTTACGGTAATGGCCACTCGTCGGTACTCGGGGCTCTCGTGGACATTTTTCAACATGTTGAAAAATCTTCTCGAGTCTTCCCGTGCTTACCTGCCATTAGCGAGTCTTCCCGAGGACCTGCTATTCATGTTACGAGCTGGTAAGAGACGTCCCCGAGCTCTGACGTACCTGCTGCGCTCTTGGAAGTAACTCGTACCGTGGGATAGGACTATTAATGTTAATTCTTTCCCATGTATTGCATTAGAAATTATGAGATAAATTTATCTTGGCTCCATTTGTGATTCTTTTTTTTATTTAATTTTTATTAATTCAAAGCAGACGGACATCACCATCAATGCCAGCATTATTAATTCATCTAGAATCATGCCATGCTTTTGCAGTGACCATTGAATTCCACCAGCTGTAATGTGTTTCTGATGCTGATCCCTAAACTATCCTGTTCAAATCAATAATGTAGTTCCTTGATTGCAAAGCTGGCTGGACGTCTCGAGTCTGAAGAAGGGTTTCGGCCCGAAACGTTGCTTATTTCCTTCGCTGCATAGATGCTGCCCCACCCGCTGAGCTTCTCCAGCATTTTTGTCTAGTCTCAATATTAGCGTTAATGTTGTCTGTTGCATGTAATAAAATCTTGCAAAACATGATACCTAAATAAAGGAAGCTGAGGTTTATGTTAGAATTTCTGTTTGAATCAAATAGCATTTAGGAAGTCTACTGATCTCAGATGGTTTGGGGAATAAGTACTCAATTCTAATTAACGAGTTCCTGATGGTTTTATTACATGACCTCCCTCATCAACGTTCCCCATCTATGAGGCAGCTGTTTGTGCCAACCCCCTAATCTGTTTATAACTTGTAGGCTTTAATCTAAGAATATTAAAATCAGCATATTTTTAATGTCTCTACGAATTGCTTGAAGCCAAGTCTAGCGAATAATCTTCACATCTTGAAAGCTTTAAAGCAAACCTGGAGAGAAAGTGATTTTGGTTATGGCTCAGTAATAGGCTTGTCAAATTTAATGGCCTTTGAAAAATGTAAATAAAATTCAGGTACAGTGTTGTTCTTGTGTTCAGTTCTGTGTTTGCAGCTCCATTGATTGTTTTGCCATCAATTACTTCAATTTTGACCTTTTAAGGCAAATATGTGTAGGAAGAAACATGTGTAGGATGCTGGTTTAAACCGAAGATAGACACAATGCTGGAGTAACCAGCATTGGACAGGCAACATCTCTGGAGAGAAGGAATGGGTGACGTTTTGGGTCGAGACCCTTCTTCAGATTGATTCAGGTCTCGACCCTTCAGACAGATTCTGGGCGAGACCCTTCATACTATAAACATATACACTGAACGCATAGGGACCACATTCAGTGGAAGCCATTTTACTGAGCAAGTGGGATGTGTTATTTGGTGCCGGTTGGGGATTGAATGGCTCTGCTCAGTTGAGGAGCGCTGGCTGCCTGCCACATTAGTTTGCACTCGTGGTGTCATCCTGCAGACTAATGTGGTTATCTCCTGTCTGGATGATTGAGTAGAGGTTGCGGAGATTCAATAAAGTTTGAGCCATTTGAGTTTTTGTTATTGAGCGTGGGTGACCTGCACATACTGCAGGGGTGACAGCTCAGTGCAAACCATAACGAATGGGCCACTAGTGTGTGCAGAGGGATCCAGTGGTTGGGGTGGGAAATGAATGAAATTGGTGTGGTAAATTGAGAGTGGCCAGTAGCAGGCTCAGAACAAAGAATCCATCAACTCAAAAACAAAGAAATAACAAATTTGCCAACTGGTTTAAAAAAAAAAAAAAAAGTTTAAAAAGTCAAAACCAGTGCAGATTGAGAATTACAAATGCAATTACCTTGAAAATGCAGCAGGGCCTGGATTTCCCACAACATGCACATCAGATGTAACTATAATTCTATCACTTGTACAGCAGTTGAATGTAATGAAATTGCAAGTTGTCCTTGATTTCATGCCAAGAAATTGTTATTGTGGATATTCACTGATAATCTCTGTCCAAATGTAGTTATTAAACTGTTTTGCAATTGTTGCAGTGCCTAAAGCACTCTTCTCCCTTTTCTATTCTCTATGGCTTTTTCTTCTGGCAATGTTCCTTACTCCCTATTTCTGTGTAATGCTGATGTCCTTCACCAACTTCTCTACAAACTGGATGGTTATGGGTCACAAATACTTCAGAATCTTAAGCAGCTGGCACTTCAGTAGAGTACTCGTGAAGTCCTGCTGTTTTGTGTATTAAATATTCATTCACTTGCCCTTAAGCTGTGGCATTTCTTTCTTGCCTCAGGCAGTATCTCTTACCAAGGATTTCAGGGACTAACATCTTCCATTAAAGACATTTCTCTGGTCCTTCGACAATATTAAATCGATGGTTTCTCGAACTTGATATTTCAGCCAGTGTTTGTGTACTTCATCTGAGCAAAAGTTATCAAGGCTTTAGAGTTTCCTGCTCCAATGAAATGGGGCCCAATATTTCCAGTTGTTGTGTGACTATTGCATAAGGTCATAAGTGATAGGAGTAGAATTAGGCCATTCGGCCCATCAAGTCAACTCTGCCATTCAATCATGGCTGATTTATCTTCCCCTCTTAACCCCATTCTCCTGCCTTCTCCCCATAACCTCTGACACCTGTACTAATCAAGATTCTATCCATCTCTGCCTTGAAAATATCCACTGACTTGGCCTCCACAGCCTGCTGTGGCGAAGAATTCCACAGATTCACCACCCTCTGACATGCATCACGACCAACCCATTAAATTGGTTTCTTGACAAGATGACCATCTGGGGTCTGTAAGATCTGCAGTTTCTCTTATATAAAATGGAGCGATTCTAGTGGAAGAGTTGCTGCCTTATAATGCCCCTGGCCCACTTAGGAAACCTGAACGGAAACCTCTGGAGACTTTGCGCCCCACCCAAGGTTTCCGTGCGGTTCCCGGAGGTTTTTGTCAGTCTCCCTACCTGCTTCCACTACCTGCAACCACCTGTAACCTCCGGGAACCGCACGGAATCCTTGGGTGGGGCGCAAAGTCTCCAGAGGTTTCCGTTCAGGTTTCCTAAGTGGGACAGGGCCATTACAGCGTCAGAGACCAGGGTTTGATCCTGATTACGGGTGCTGTCTGTCCATTTTCCCTTTGACCGCATGGGTTTTCTCCGGGTGCTCGAGATTCCTCCCACACTCCATAGACACGCAGGGTTGTAGGTTAATTGGCTTCTGTGTATTGTCCCTAGTGTGTAGGGTAGAACTGGTGCATGGGTGATCACTGGTCAGCACAGATTCAGCAGGTTGAAGGACCCGTTTCCATGCTGTATCTCTGAACTAAACTAAACTACTGCTTCTCAAACTCGGAATCCAAAATGTGGAACACAGGAAATGGCTGGAAGCACATGAGCACAAAATTTGTTGAACCCAACAACATCCCAGCTGGAGTATTGAACTTCCACTAATGAACCAGCTTTGCTTCTAGCTAAGGCATTCCAGTACAGTTACACCACTCGCAAGCACTTAAGAATGTGCAGAAATTGCCCAGTCATGTCCTTTCGCAAAAGCAGAATGAATTTTGTCCATCTAACCACCACCCACGCAGTCTATACTCTATCACTTGGGTTTTGCCAGGAACACGCTGCTCCTGACTTCGTTACAGCCTTGGTTCAAACAGAAGCCAAAGTGTCAAATTTGAGGGGGACGGCCAAAGTGATTCCCCAAGACATCAATCAGCTTTTAATTGAATGTGGCATCAAGGAGCACTGAACAAACTGACTTCAATGGGCTTCGAGGATAAAACATGTCAATGATGTGCTTAGTGTGTTGCAGCGGTGGATTTGCTGCCTGACAATGCCAGAGGGTTGATCTCGATTGTGGGTACTGAGTGTATGGAGTTTGTATGTTCTCCCCATGACCGTGTGAAGTTTCTCCAGCTGTTCCGGTTTCCTCCCATGCCCCAAAGAAGTACAGGATCGTAGGTTTATTGGCTTTGGTAAAATTATAAATTGTCCCTAATGTGCAGGGTGATCACTGGTCGGTGCAGACTCGGTGGGCCGAAGGGCCTGATTCCGCGCTGTATCTCACACATCGGATGCCAACGTTTCAGACCCAGGACATCACCGCAGATTTCTACACGGTTGTGTCCGACATCCAATGTTTTCTTCACAAGCTCAGAAGTGGGGACAATTGTGCAATAATCAATTCCATTAAGAATGCCTCAGCTAGTGAAGCAGTTCCTGTTTGTGATGCAGCACGACCCGACTACATTACAGGCATGGGACTGATAAGTAGCAAATAATATTTATGGCAGATTAGTGCCAAACTATGGTATCTTCAAAAAGAGGGATCTCTCCTTTATTTAAATATCATTATCTTTGCCATGCCCGTCACCATCAACCTCTTGGGGATCACTTGACTATAAACAACACTGGACAAGCTACCCGAAAAAATGACTACAGTATCTGTTGGGTATTTCCATCATTCTCCTCTGTTTAAATGTACAGTAGCTTTGTCCTCCTTCATGGCTCTTGCATTTTAAAAATTGTTATTCTCTCTCTAATTGCCCATCTTCATCCATTAACCACAGATCATTGTGGAAACCAAGTCATTGGGTATTTTTAAGGTGGCGATTGACAGATTCTTGATTAGTAAGGGTGTCAAGGGTATGGGGAGAAGGCAGGAGAATGGGGTTGAGAGGGGAAAGATAGGTCAGTCATGATTGAATGGCGGAGTAGATTAGATGGGCCAAATGGCCTACTTCTTTGACTTATGAACCATTCACTAGATGGTTGCAGAAGCATTTTGCTTTGTGTACTACCTTGATTCGCACTATAGTTAGGACATTTTCTTCTCCCCACCCTTGCACCTGAAATTTCTTGTAATTTTTTCACTTCACTTGCCATTGACCTGAAACAATAACTCTCCCTAACATGCTGCCTGACATGCTGAATGTTTTCAACCTCATTTTTTAATTTCAGAGTCCAGGGTTCCCTGTTGGGGGTGACACACAAACCATTGCTGACATCCATAAATCACAAGGCAGGAGTGTGATGAAATACTCTGCCATTGTCTGCATGGATCGGTTCCAAATACACTCAAGAATGTTGGCACCATTCAGGATGAAGTAGCCTGCTTGATTGCCACTACCCTAAGCATTCTTTACTTTAGGCTCTAGGTATTAGAAATCTAGCGTGGAAACAGATCCTTCCACCCACCGAGTCGGTGCCGATCACCCTGTACACAAACACTATCCGATACATTGGTAACATTGTCCCTAAAGCCAGCCAATGCCTCTGCATTTCATAATGTCTCAGCTCCTAGTGCATGGAATTACTCATCAAGGCTACTCCAACAGCACCTCCCGAATTATAACCTGACACCAAGAGTGACCGGGACAACAGGTGCACCATAATGCCACCAGATTCGCCATCAAATGTAAATTTGTGACACACTCGATACAATAGCATGGTGGGGGTACCATCATCACTTAGATTGCAGTTGTTCAAACAGGTTGTTAATCACCGGCATCTTAAGCAAAGTTAAATAAATGCTGGACTTGTCCGCAATATCAGAACATCAATTAAAACATTGTTTGAGCAAAAATCAAACTGGGGGAGGGGGGGGGATGAAGCAACATCTTTAGAGGCAAAATAATGGACGACATTTTGGGATTGATGCAGGGTCCCGACCCAAAATATTGCCCAGAACTCTGCCTCATCAGATGCTACTCAACCCAAGCTGCTGAGTTCCTCCAGCAGGTTTTTTTCCCCCCTCCATAAGTTCCAGTGTCAGGAGAATCTTTGCTTTAGAGAGACAGCGCTGAACCAGGCCCTTCGGCCCAGCTGGTTAATGCCGACCAGTGACCACCCTGTGCACTAACACCATTCGACACACTCGGGACTCGGCCTGGGCCTCCACAACAGAAGTCGGCCCACTTGGATGATCCCAGGCACGATGAGTGTCTAAGTCGTCATGCCAGATATTGCAATGCGCAATCTGCTTCTAAAATGAAGTTATTTTTTTCAACTCGTTCAAAAAAAAAAATCAAGCGCAACAACAGTCTGGTTTCCCTTCTCAAATATAATTGCAGATTAACTGAACTCTCACTGATGCAAAACTCTACAATCTTTTGGCTTTTCATGTTCCACTGGTTTCTTGTGGCTTTGCTGTGCCCAGCCTGAGGACTTTAGTTTAAATTACCTCATCAACTGAACAATGAGCAATTGTGTATATATATTCCAAGTTCATCATGGACTAGGGAGGGACGTGGAATGATTCTGACCAAAACCAACCTGTGGAGAACTTGTCTACATTGGGTCAGCCTCCTGCTTTACATTCAACTCATTTCACCCTCCATTGAAGTGAGAAGAAACTAAAATTGGGCTGATGTAAAAAATTGACCTGATTCTATCAGCACATTCTCAGGATTGTGATGCTAATATTATTTCCTTAAGCACCTTGGTGAATATTGGCTGAGGAAAGTCTGCATCTAAGTTAATGGGTGGGGGGATTTTCCTGGTTGCACTAACTTGAACTTTGGTGCCACCTTCATAGACGCAAAAAGCTGGAGTAACTCAGCGGGTCAGACAGCATCTCTGGAGAAAAGGAATAGGCGATGTTTCGGGTCGAGATCCTTCTTCAGTCTTTGGTGTAAACCAGCATCTGCAGTTTCTTCCTACACATTTTGTCTGCTCCATGCCGAAATCTCCTCAAGGTATGCCGACTTTGAAGAAGTTCTCCTCCTCTCTCGCCCTTAGTCTGAAGAAGGGTCTCGATCCGAAATGCCACCTATTCCTTTTCTCCAGAGATGCTGCCTGACCCGCTGAGTTACTCCAGCATCCAGTGTCTAATTTCTGTGTAAACAAGCACCTACAGTTCCTTGTGTAGGAAAGAACGGCAGATGCTGGTTTTAACAGAAGATAGATGCCGAATCTGTCTACATGCAGTTCCTTTCTACACAGAGTAGGGTTGTGAGCTGGCTAAGCCCACAAACTCAAGGTGCGAAAAACAAATGGATTTGTGCCCTCAGTTTCTAAGCAAAAAATAAGGAAAAGGTCTTTCATGGCTGCAGTGGGTTAGTGATTAATTCTGAACCAAACAGGTTGTAAACTGCAAGTATATCAACTGATATACATAACGTTTTGATCGTGATTATGGCAAGTTGTAGCATTATAAAGATGGTCTATCGGTGAGAAGGTGGGAATGTTGTTAGTTCATCAAGTCCCCAGGGCACCCTTTCATCAACAAACACTCTTATCAGTCGTTAAGTGATGTTGGTGGAAAGATTGTGATCACTTTTCAAAGATCAGACACTGATACAGAGTGCAGTCATAAACATTAAGTTCCTCTTTTTTTCCCTCTGTGCTGGTTTGGTTGAGCAATCCAGGAATAGTTTTCTGTTCCTGTTTTCACAATTTCTCAAACGCCCACGTTAGAGATAAAATCCAGCTTTTAAATTTCTTAAAGGGGTGAGTCAGTTCTGATACAGTCTGGTAACACGACTTTGATGTCTACTGGCTTATTGCGGCATTTTATCTGAACTATGCCCAGCAGCCTGTTTCGCCAAAGTGCCTTATAAACCCAAGGAACGCAGTGGATTTATGGGGCTGTGACCAAGGACCTAATGTGCCCTAATATAAAGAACCTTTTTGTTGTTGGAGCGTGCAGCAACCGAACATGGCTGTGATTGAAGATTTTTAAACCTGGCAGCAATCCTATTGTTTCCGCTGCCAAATAATTAATTTAGCCTAAGAGACCATGTAAGAGGGGGGAATTGGTGCAAGGTGTGGGAGGTATAATGGGAGCCTCCGATGATTTCATGTTTCTTAAGGGATTATCTCAGGTTAGCCGTGTTTACTGATTTCGACTAGCACGCCACTTGGTGATGCATCTCGGTGCCACAAACTGTTGAGAAAACTTAAAACGAAATCACAAGTATGAGTCAACGAGTCGAGATGCAATTGGCAAATGCGTTGCATGTCTGTCTTTGATCTGCTAAACATTTTAGGCCAAATCTTTATTAGAAAAGGACTGTTCAATGTGTTTTGTTTTGAAGGAAGATTGCAGGCGGGTAGAACTATCAATGCTTGTATTTCCTCTGACAACGTTTCCTTCTGAATGTTTTACCTGCTGAGGAGGAAATGGCAGGGAGGGTCCACCTTGACTCTGGCTGAAGCAGGAAAGGATCATCGCTCATTTTTATCTCCCTCCAACCTTTCCAACACCCTCTCAACTCCAGATTTTTTTCCTCTCCCTTCCAGATGTGCTAACTCTTCGTGATTGTAGGTATACCTAAAACTAGCATCTGTGGAACTCTCTGCCACAGAAGGTAGTTGAGGCCAGTTCATTAGCTATATTTAAGAGGGAGTTAGATGTGGCCCTTGTGGCTGAAGGGATCAGGGGGTATGGAGAGAAGGCAGGGATGGGATACTGAGTTGGATGATCAGCCATGATCATATCGAATGGCGGTGCAGGCTCGAAGGGCCGAATGGCCTACTCCTGTACCTATTTTCTATGTTTCTATGTATCTATGACCTCAGGTGCTGTCTGCATGAAGTTTCCATGTTCCACTTGCGACTTCAAGGGTTTCCACTGCACGTTCCAATTTCCTCACCGACCCCAAAGACGTAAAGGTTGGTAGATTAATTAATGGCACTCAGTTGCTTGTGATGTGTGTGGACGGCAGGAGAATTGGGGTGGAATTCAAGAAACAGGGAGGCACAGTGGCACAGCAGTAGAATTGCTGCTTGACAGCGCCAGAGATCTGGGTTTGATCCTGACTACTGGTGCTGTCTGTGCGGAGTTTGTATGTTCTTCCTGTGACTGCGTGGGTTTTCTCCTGGTGCTCCGGTTTCCTTCCACACTCCAAAGATGTAGAGGGTTGTAGGTTCATTGGCTTCGGTAAAAATATTGTAAATTGGGCCTGGTGTGTAGGATAGTCCTAGTATACGGGGATCGTTGGTCAGCACGGACTTGGTGGGCCGAAGGGCCTGTTTCCATACTGTATCGCTAAACTAAACTAGCTGTTCTTCATGTGTACATTTGCCCATAATTACCAAGTCTAATTGAATTATTCCTATTTTACTGTAAGAGATCCTTGGCACCCGGGCACATTTTCCAACCCCTTCAAAATGTTCCCTGTGCGGACCAACTGAAGTAACAAACAAACAAGGACAAGAGCGAGAAATCTGAAAGGGATCAGTTTCTGCAAATCTGTCCTTTAGAGACATATCGGCACCTTCGAGAAAGGAATTATTTCTGATAAATAAAGGATGAAAAGTTACAGGAGAGGAGAATGTGGCATTTAGGATTCAACAATCATTCTTACTGAGTGAAGGAACAGGTTGCAAGGGTGTTCCACTGCTTCCATTTAATAGGTTTGTGTGTGATTTTTATGATGAGCAAAAAAAAAATAGTTTATGAAAGGACCAAGGACCTAAAGCGCCCTAATATAAAGAACCTTTTTGTTGTTGTTACGTGCCTTTTTGCGTTCCTCATTAATGTTCCATGTTTTACATTTTTCTGTTTGATGCCATGCCAACCTCTTTCTTAACGCCACCACCTCTGTTCAAGCTTGGTCTTGTCCTTCTTGTACAATTGGCAACTTGGTGTTAAAGTGACATTGTTGAAGGAAGGGACCAGACAGCGTGCAACTGTTGGCAAAGCGTTCGATACCTGAAAGGCACAAATACCCACAGGGAAAAGTAAGGTCTGTCCACATCTCTTCTTACAGGATCCTCCACATCACCTTAATAATACTCATCATTTTGGAAATGTTCCATTACTATAAAGGCTTTAACAGAGGGATCTTTGTAATAATAAAACGAGATAATACCACTAGAATTCAATCTCCTTTGATGAGAGTTGCATTCAATACAAGAAATATAAAACGTCAGATCACTGTTTATACTATACTTGATGTACCAGGGAAAAAAAACTGGTGGTTGTTTTTTTTTAGAAGCTTGCTTTGAATATTAGAGGTGTTAGATGGAGAGTTTACTGCCTACTGTAAATAGTAGTTTCTCTACTCCCCTGCATTCCTCTCTCCCTCTGTGCAAATGATATGCCTTGTCTGTCTGCGACCTTGGTGAAGTTGTTTATACTAATGAGTCAATAAATAGCAATATGCTGTGACTTGTCTTGTTCTTTACATTCTTGATGCAACAGGGTGAGCCTCTTGTGCGTTGTTTTTTAAGAGCGCAATTTTCCTACAGTGAACTGCACCAGCACAAGAAAGTAGACTCTGTAAGTATTGACTGCTCACCAATGGCCACTCCCCAACATCGAGGCCCATCATCTTCCTCTATCTTATGACTCACCTGGTTTTACCTCTGAGGAAGGACACCAAATCTGAGGAAGGACATTATTGCCATAGAGAGAGTGCAGAGAAGGTTCACCAGACTGATTCCTGGGATGTTAGGACTGTCTTATGAAGAAAGACTGGATAGACTTGGTTTATACTCTCTAGAATTTAGGAGATTGAGAGGGGATCTTATAGAAACTTATAAAATTCTTAAGGGGTTGGACAGGCTAGATGCAGGAAGATTGCTCCCGATGTTGGGGAAGTCCAGGACAAGGGGTCACAGCTTAAGGATAAGGGGGAAATCCTTTAAAACCGAGATGAGAAGAACTTTTTTTCACACAGAGAGTGGTGAATCTCTGGAACTCTCTGCCACAGAAGGTAGTCGAGGCCAGTTCATTGGCTATATTTAAGAGGGAGTTAGATGTGGCCCTTGTGGCTAAGGGGATCAGAGGGTATGGAGAGAAGGCAGGTACGGGATACTGAGTTGGATGATCAGCCATGATCATATTGAAATGCGGTGCAGGCTCGAAGGGCCGAATGGCCTACTCCTGCACCTAATTTCTATGTTTCTATGTTCTATGTTTACATTCTCCAGCCTTGGGAAATGCCCTTTCAGCATTTCCTCTTCCAATCTATTTCACAATACTACCGCTGTGCCACTGTGCCGTCCTGGAGCTTAAACCTGGCACAACTTAACTCAACTGAACTCAAATTCTTTAGGCCTGCACACCTTGATGGACACAAGACTGTTACTTTCCACCAATTGGCAACTTTTGCAAAGTACGCTATCCTTGGTGACATAGGAGACTGAAGATGCTGGACTCTTGAGCATAAACCAAGTTGCTGGGGGAACTCAGCCGGTCAGGTAGTAACTGTGGATGGAAATTAACAGACAACACTTTGGGTCGGGACCCTTCTTCAGACTGATTGGAGTGACTGTAGCCTTTGTCACTTTCTTCACCCCATCACCTGTAACCATCTATCACTTGCTAGACTTTGTCCTACCACCTCTTTTCCAGTTCCACTCCCCCCCCCCCCCCCACTCCACTCGGTCTGAAGAACGGTCCCCACCCAAAATATCAGTGGTTCATTTCTCTCCACAGATTCTGCCTGACCCCACACTTTGTGTTTTATGCTGTCCTTTGTATAATGTGTATTCACAAGCTCCGCTTCTGAGTTTGTTGTCGATCTGTTCCTAAAACCACTTTCCTTCTTTGTGAAACTGCATACTTCTGCTTCCCCTCTGCCGCTGAAACTCCTGTCAGTATTTTCATCAGCTGATGGTTCCCATGTCTTTGGTTGCTGCTTTCTCAGCTTCTGTGTGTGTGTGTGTGTGTGTGTGTGTGTGTGTATGTAGATATGTGTGTGTCTGGATCGAGAATGCGGAGAACAAGGCAACTGTTTCTGTCTGTGTGTCTTTGTACGAGTCATTTAGAATGACGCAGGCCATAGAGTCCCATTGCTGTGTTCTCATCATCTATGCTCTTGCTTAATTCCACTGGTGTTTCATATCTTGGAGACTTGTCTTAAGATTCCTGTCCTGACCCTTGTAAGTTTTTCGTAGTCTTGACTCTTCAGCCTTCTTGATCTTCAATGCTGTGCCAAGTGAACAACTTGTGGGCGGCGCGACTCTCGTCAGCAGCGGCCTCTGCAGTCCGTCTGCGTTTTTATTATTTTATGTCTATGTTTTTATGTAGTTTTTGTTATTTTTTGTTGGGGTATGTGTGTGGGGGGGTTGGGGTGGTGTGGGGGGGGGGGGGGGTGGAGGTAACTTTTAAATCTCTCCCTGCACGGGAGACCCGACCTTTTCTTTGTCGGGTCTCCGTTGTCGTTGGGGCTGCAACGTGGAGCGGCCTCCAACAGGAAGACCGGGGGCTGTGGTGCCGACTACTCACCTCACCGTCGCGGAGCTGGCCGAGTCCGGAGCGGGTGGAGCTGTGGTGGACGCTGCTGCGACCCGACCCCCGGAGATTCGGAGGCTGCAACTGCGGGTTTGGCGGACAGTGACACCGGGAGCCCGCGGGTCCCTGGAGGGAGACCGCTTTTCAGGGCTCCCGCAACGGCGACTTCTCCCGCCCGAGTTGCGGGGTTGAAGAGCTCCTGGAGCGGGGCCTTACAGCACCGCCCCGCGCGGCTTGGAATGGCCGCGGGACTGCGAGCGCACGCCGGGGGCTCTAACATCAAGAACCTGGTGTGCGACCTTGCATCACCCGGCGTGGCTTTAATGGCCGCGGGACAATCGCCATCGCCAGCCGGGGGCTTTGACTTTGATTTTGACTCTGACATCGGGGGGGAGAGTGCAGTGGAGAGATAAGTTTTTTTGGCCTTCCATCACAGCAATGTGATGGATGTTTATGTAAACTGTGTTGTGTCTTGGGTCTATTTGTTTGTAATGTATGGCTGCAGAAACGACATTTCGTTTGGACCTCAAGGGGTCCAAATGACAATAAATTGTATTGTATTGTATTGTATAATTCTCTGCTCTAGGACTTGCTTTCTTCTCTCTCTCTCCCATTGTCACCTATCGCCCCTCTTTCTATATATCTACATCACTCCTGAAGGTATATCTTTACACCTGTGCTTCTGCCCTGTGTCAAGTTTCTCCTTCACCTGACATTGACAGGTTGGTAAACAGTAGTAACATGTTTCTGTAGAAATGTGTGTTGGAGTTCGGATGCACAAGCCATGGTGGGCCGTGAGATTAGTCGGAATGGAGCCATATTTTCCACACAAAGGAAGAATCAGTAAGCCCCTGCCAGAATAGATGGCTTTAGAATCCAGGAATTCCTAAATAAAACATGATCCTTGGGAATTAGCAGATTTGGTCTGGTCCTGAAGCGACTTGTATTTAAAATCCTCGAGGACACCAGTCACTTAAGTTGACAGAAAGCTGGTCTCTCTGATTTTCTCCCCCCTTCCCTCTTCCCCTCCCTATGCACACAGGTACATATGCACAGGGGAAGAATGAATTGGTTCAAGCAATCACTAGACTGATTAGATGCTTTGAAAAAGGAAGCCAATTACTGTGAATATTGCATAGGTTCTGCAGAAAGAGGCCATCATGATGTATGCTAACAGGGACATATTTTTGGGCCTTGTCCAATACAGGAAATGTCTGTCTCTATTCTTTACCCAGGACAGCAATAATTCTATGTTAGGGTCAATTGTGGTGAGATCATTTTGTGCTGTTTTTTTTGTTCAGTACAGTTTTATGAACTTGTAAATGAATTGAATAGTGGGGTCGTGCATTCCTCAACGATGTGGTGCTTCTTTTTTTGGTAATTATCGAGGGAGACTCCACCGTCTGTCAGGGAATGAAAGAGTTAAGCGAGAACAAATTTTGTCACGGATCAGTTCCATATTAGTTCTTCAATTATATGGATGAGAGGAGGAAGTTGTATTTTGTGTTGGTTGTTACCATTGCTGGAAGCTGATTTACAGCACTGTCAATGGTCCATGTGTAAAAACACAACAGTACAATTATCAGTTGTCTCCTTTACGTTTAACACCCGTTTGAAGAGAACATTATGAACACTGGGGTGCAATATTGATGGTTACAATACTGTCACAAAGAAGTTGGAGTAATTTCAGGTGATGAATATAGTGTCATCCAGAAAGCAGAGTGCTGTGAATATATTTTTTAAATGTAACAGTGCTAATCTACTACACTCAGCCTGTTGACGCCTTTGGCCATAAATTCCTCTTGGGAAATAAAGAATCCAACGGTGTTTTCATAAGCACAATTTGTTTGCTCATCTAACGTTAGGCCGCGCACCTTGGATACTCGTGGTGCGCAGTGCTTATGATACATGCAGCCCCAAGAGGATGCTGGCGCTAACAGTGAATTTAGATCTATTGACGTCTTGCACTGCAGAATACACGGGCATTTGATGGATCGGTGTTGACAATGGAATTTAATTTTAATTGTAGTGTTTTGGCTGCGAGTGTAATCCACAACAGCATTTTGCTTTGTGTCTTTGCAGCGATGTGGCCATCACTGGTAGCGTAGTGTTCTGTGACTGTCACAAAGCTTTGCCCCGTTTAAAACCATAACTTCTATTTATGCTCTGCATTTTCTCAGAACTTGTAGCATGCTTGCACTTTCACATTTTTTTTTTAAAGCTGCTTTTTCGTTGCTCTGAATTCAATGCTTTTTGTTTCGGCTTTGGTTACTTGCTTCATGCAGTCAGCTGAAGCCCATTGAAATTAATGTGCCAGATTCATTCAGGGCGGAAGCAGATACGTTTGTGTCTAGCTGATCATCCAAACCAGTGATTGTGGTGTATTCTGGAAAGCTTGCTGTCAAGTTGTACTCAGCTGCATAAGATACTGTACATAAATGGAGAATGGCTCAGTGCAATACAAAGGGAGTTTTAAAATATTCTGTGTTTGCGTGAGTTAGGTGGAAATTCCTAAACGGGAGACACAGTGTCATTGGCCTGACATCACACAGGTTAAAAAGATGCTGGAGACCCGACTATCGACATCCTATGTAAAGCAGCTCATCCTTTGAAGCAGATTTACTGATCAAATTGCCTGTGATCAGGCAACTGAACCATCCTATCACCAACTTGAGAGTGGTCCTGATCTCACATCTACCTTAGATTGGACAACCTCAGACAATTGGGACTTTATTGTACTTTATTATCTTGCACTAAACGGTGTTCCCTTTATCCTGTATCTGCACAGTGTGGGGAGGGCTTGATTGCAATCACACTCTTGGCTTTCCACTGATGTGTTTTATAGCAGGCAACAAAAAAAGCTTTTCACTGTACCTTGATACACATGACAATAAACTAACCAACTAACTATGGGATGTAGTTCCCTGTAATTTGAACTCTGCTCATTGTGATCTTGGCTCCACGAAGGGTGGCTCCAGGAGACAACGACTGGATAATGGTGCTGCTTATCTGGAGGACACAAACCACCTTTGAATTCAGCAGCTGCTCTCCCAGTGGCTTGGTAATGGCAGCAACATTTGGATGCTCTCTGACTGGACCTATCCTCAGTGGGTTGGGGTGGGGAGCAGAGGTGCTAATAAATGAAAGAACTAGTCCTTGGAAAACCTAGCGGGGGGAATAGGTTGTGCGTTTGCTGCAGATCAGAGGTCCAGCTGTTGCTCTGAAATATCAGATAAGAGTTTAAGAAGGAACTGCAGATGCTGGAAAATCGAAGGTACACAATAAAGCTGGAGAAACTCAGCGGGTGCAGCAGCATCTATGGAGCGAAGGAAATAGGCAACGTTTCGGGTCTGAAGAAGGGTTTTGGCCCGAAACATTGCCTAATTCCTTCGCTCCATAGATGCTGCTGCACCAGCTTAGTTTCTCCAGCTTTTTTGTGTATCTATCAGATAAGAGTTGTTGACCTCACAAGGAATCAACCCCTCAACCCCCAGCATTGCAAATGGACTCCATGTTGAACTGATTAATGTCTCATAGACATAATGATAATAATAATAATAATAATAATAATAATAATTTTATTTATAGAGCACTTTAAAAACAAACATAGTTGCAACAAAGTGCTGTACATCACTAATCATTGACAAAAAAGTTAATACACACCAATAATAACAGTTAAAAGATGGAGTAAGTAAAGATATTCAAAATAAAGAAATATTAAAAACACTACAAGCAGGAGCAAAGTCTCATGCATGGTCAAAAGCCAAGGAATATAAATGTGTTTTAATACTGGATTTGAAGATGGACAGTGAGGGTCTTGTGAACTTTGAGAACCCCTGATCTCAAGCAACTGGGAATGGCTGGGTGATGCATTCTTAAAAACGTTCTGTTTTGCAGAATTCCAAACAATCTAGCAAAACAAAACGGAGGACTTCTGGTCCTCTCAAATAGTGTTTCTGTTTGCCTGCAGCTTACAAACTTCTTTCATTCTGAAGAACATTTCCAGGATTGATGGATGGAAAAAATTGTGCACAATTTGGGTTATGGCCTAACATTTATGTGGAGTAAAAGACTGTGGTAGCAAAGTTGTTTGATATTGTTGCCAACTGCCACAATCAAGTGATCACTGCGGCTAACTTCAGACATGCCTAAGGCTCAGTGCTCACTTCCTTGCTGTGCAGAGTGAAAAGGAACATTTTGTGGCAGAATGTTTGAGGCGTAGGGATTTGAAAGAGAGGTCAACTGTTGAGGGGCAGTTGTTCAATTCAGTTGGGAGGCAGGGTGAGGGGCATTGATGGCTATCCATATTTGTATGGCTAAGAGAGATAGATTCTTGATTAGTACGGGTGTCGGGGGTTATGGGGCGAAGGCAGGAGAATGGGGTTGAGGGAGAGAGATACATCAGCCATGTTTGAATGGTGGAATAGACTTGATGGGCCGAATGGCCTAATTCGGCTCCTTTCACTTATGAACTAGACCACTCTGGTGCGATCAGGGTCCAGGGAAGTGGGTCGGCAGAGAGTCGTGTCGTTAGTCAGATGATGGATTTGGGACGTGTGCCTGGTCTGGACCTACTAGAGGTGAGACGAGTGGATGTTGAGGCTTGCTCCATGGTTGGGAGTGAGTCAATAGAGGGAAGGTAAGTAATGGAACTTAACTTGATTGGGTTTCTGCCAGGAGGAGCATTATCACTTTATTATAATCTAGTTGTCCCAATGATACCGGCAATGTGCAATATGCTCTGTTCAGAACAATGTGCTTTAATGTTTTGGGGATCTCTATGACAGAAGAATTGAATGGAAAATTCTTGTCATTTGATCCTCCTCTGATACGTAAATTGCACTGGGAGATCTGTGGTAATGTGTGATTAATCACATTTTTGGAATGACATGATTCAACCTTAAGTGTTTGTAATTGTGTTTCACTCTGGAAAAAAAAATGATTTACGAATACATGATCCTGAAAAAAAATTACCATTCTAATTTCAAGGCCTGTGTTGTAAATTTCCACAAATGTGAAGTGACAGAATCATGGCTCTGCTACACTATTAATGATTTAATGACCAAATCCCGGAGTCTTTAGCATTGTTGGCCAACTTCCTAAATCACTGAAGAACTTTTGATGAAATTACTCCTGCATTTCTACTGAGTGCAGTTCTAGGCTTTAAACCCAGTGGTGATGAAAGAAGGGCAATGTATTGACATAGATGGGGTAGACAGGCAGAACCTTTTTCTCCAAGGTGGAGATGTTCAACACTAGAGGGCATAGCTGGAAGGTGAGAGGGGAGAAAGTTTAATAGAGATGTGCGTGCAAGTTTTGTTTTACACAGTGGGGGCCTGAAACACATTGCCAGGGGTGGTAGTAGAGGCAGATACAATAGTAGCTTTGAAGAGGAATTTGGATAGGCAGATGGAATTGCAGGGAATAGAGGGATATGGATCATGTACAGGCAATGAGATCAGTTTAACTTGGCATCATGTTTGGCATAAACATTGTGGGATGAAGGGCCCATTCCTTTGCTGCACTGCTTTATGTTCTATTTTCAAGTTAGGATGTGTTTGATTTGGAAGAGAATTTGCAAGCATTCATGTTCCTATTGCCTGAAGCCCTTCTTCAAAGTGGTGGACACTGAGTTTGGGAAGTGCTACTCGAGAAGCCTTGTTGAGTTCCTTCAGAGTATTGAGTAGATGGTCCACCCTGTGCTGGTGGTGAAGCGATTGGAAGTTTGGTGTGAGTGATGAAGTGTTGCTTTGTTTTGGATGGTCCTCAGCACCTTTGGTGTTGTTGGTCGTGGCACTCGTCCGGGCTAGTGGAGATTATTCGATTACACACCTGACTTGTGGCTTGTGAATGGTGCAAAAGCCTCAGGGAGTCAGGAGCTGAGTCACTCACCATAGGGATACCAAGCTTCTGACCACCTCTTATAGCCATAATTGTGTTTTTGACCACAAATATTAATTGTGTTTCCCTTTCCCTGCATGCTGCTAGACTTGTTGAGTGTTTACAGCATTTTCTGTTTTCCAGCATCGGTATTTTAAATTTGATTTTCATTGTGGTCAAGTTATTGGTAAGTACTGCTCGGGGGAGAGAGAGAGAGAGAGAGAGAGAGAGAGAGAGAGAGAGAGCTAGCAACCACGCCTTCCCTCAGTTAGCTGCTGATTCAAGGTAGTTATTTAGCCAGATTGGATTAACTGGGCGTTAATTAGCCAGATTGGATTTGACCTGCTTTTTGTGTATTAGACAATTCCTAGATCTAGGCAATTTTCATCATGTTCATAAATTCTAGAAACAGAATTTGGCCATTCGTCCCATTAACCCATTCAATCATGGCTCGTCTATCTTTCCCTCTCAACCCCATTCTCCTTCTCCCCATAATCCCTGACACCCATACTAATCAAGAAACTATCTATCGCTGCATTAAAAGTATAGATAGCCATCAATGCCCCACATCCCACCTTGCAACTGAACTGAACTGCTTCCCCTCAACAGTAGTCCTCTCTTATGACGTTGATTCCAGTGTTGCAACTAAACTGGAACAGCTTGTCTAGATGCCTCTCCTCCATATAGGTATTTAATTCCCCATTGTCTTTCCTGCACTCCCCATTGAACCAGCATTGATCTGTCTTGATTGTATTAGTAGAATGAAGATATGTTCGATATTGAGATTATAGATTTATGGTAGTGTACACATTTTACTGCCGTTACAAATCTACAGGCACGAGGGTGTTGCGCACTTTTGCAGGAATTATAAATGAGTTCTTAAAGATATACTGAGCAATAATTACTGCTTGGGAACATAAGAAATAGGAAGCACACTAGGCTATTCTGCTCCTTGAGCACCATTCAACATGATCATGTCCGAGCTGATCAAATTTATACCATGCAAGTTGCCTTCAGTCAATTTTCTGAACATTTAAAAAAAAGGATATTTAAATACCCCCTGTGATCCAGCCTCCACAACCCTCCGTGTGGAAAATTCCAGGGATTCAATACCCTGGGTAAGAAATAGTTACCGTGCACCTCAGTCTCAAATAATCACTCTGTAATCATTTCATTACATCCCCTCGTTCGAGATTCTCTCAACATAGTGAAAACATCTCAGCAGCTGCCTTGTCGGAGCCCCCTAAGGATCTTGTATGTTTCAAAAGACCATGCCTCGTTCTTCTTCAAACAACATGGAACTGACAGCACTAACATATGGTAAGACCACGCTGAAAAGAGTCTGAAGTGTGCATGTAGCTGTCCGTGGTGAAGGAGATGCACTGATGCAACGTCAAGATCTTCAACTCTCAATCGCCTGTGTGAGAGGAGCTAAAGGGAAGCTGTAGATGAGCCAGGATTCAGATTCAGATTCAATCTTTATTGTCATTGTGCAGTGTACAGTACAGAGACAACGAAATGCAGTTAGTATCTCACCCAGAAGAGCGAACATAGAATAATGAGCAGTAAAATATATATATGTACAACGGTTGTAGTAGTGCAATCTTTCTTGGGGAAGGAGTGTCCGGGGGGGGGGGGTGACTGGCAATCACCCAGGTGCAGAGTTAAGTTGTGTAACAGCCGCAGGGAAGAAGCTGTCCCTGAACCTGCTGGTCCGGCAACAGAGAGACCTGTAGCGCCTCCCTGATGGGAGAAGGGTAAACAGTCTGTGGCTGGGGTGAGAGCAGTCCTTGACGATGCTGCGCGCCCTTCGCAGACATGGCTTGCTTTGGACAGACTCAATGGAGGGGAGTGAGGAACCGATGATGCGTTGGGCGTGTGTCCTCACTTGTGAATGTAATTAATCTATAACTACACAACCACTCTCTCATCTGTTTTCGCTCTTGTTTATTTTCTTTGTTACACCAATACATAAGTGCACCTGTTGATTAGAATGATCTCAGTTCATCTCTTCTCCAGACCCTGGAGACGATATACCACCTGAGCTTTTGGGGATCATGGCCCTTAAGACACTTGCCTTCTATTTACTTGCTTCACAGTTTGTATGGGGTGAGCGCATTGTGTGGCACAACAGCACAATGCTCCAGCCTCTGGAAATATGAAATCAAATACAGGAAATACAAACAAGTTCATAAGTAATAGGTGCAGAATTAGGTCAATCAGCCCATCAAGTCTACTCCACCTTTCAATCATGGCTGATCTATCTTTCCCACTTAACCCCATTCTCCTGCCTTCTCCCCATAACCCTTGACACCCTTACTAATCACGAATCTGCCAATCTCTGCTTTAAAAATATACATTTACTTGGCCTCCACAGCCTTCTGTGGCAATGAATTCCAAGATTCACCACCCTCTGATTAAAGAAATTCCTCCTCATCTCCCTTTATTCTGATCAGGCTGCGGCCTCTGATCCTAGACTTTCCCGCTAGTGGAAACATCCTCTCCACATCCACTCTATCCAGGCCTTCCACTATTTGCTAAGTTTCAATGAGTTTCCCACTCACCCTTCACTCAATGATCACTTGGTCAAGCGGTATCTGTGGAGAAATATATCAATCTCTGGAGAGACAAACCTCAGCAGAACATTACGAATTCAATGCTCCGATCTTTTACTTTACGACTTGACTTGGGCTGATTCCAGAGGCCCAGGGGACTGAATATCATTGGAACCAAATGTCCCATTAATGCAGGCACACTTGGTTGTCTTGACGTTTTGTTCCCTTTGACTTGTCTTAATCCTACATTGATTTACGGAGCAGCGTATTAATGGCCATATGGTGATGCTGGGTTCTTGCAGCTAGAGGAGCAGCTGATAATGTAGTCCACCCAGTGCCTGACATCAGCGGCAGTCATTGATATTGAGGTACCTTTTCACACTCCTGCCTTCCGTAAGACTGGAGGCAGCAATGCAACTGTGTTTGTATTCGAGGGGAAAAAAATCCATAAACCTGGAGTTGGAAACTACTTTCCACCAAATCCTCCACTAATGAAAGTGTGCAACTCGTGACACAGACAGGCCAACAATCTGTAGGCCTTTTATTACTTTCACGGGAGTAAGTGATCCACCAGCTGTTTTGCATCAACAGATCTGCCCAGTAAATCATTGCCACTTTGTTCAGTCCTGGCTGTAAAGTGGCGTGGTTCACACGGCAGGAATGTGCTTTGGATGTCTGGTAACTCAAAAATTCCTGCTTGTTGCCCGGCGTTGGGTAGGAGTTATGGCTAGGAGCCGCGGTGAGATCGGTTTGAAGGTGCTGGGAATATGGACGTCACTGCAATATTGAGCAGCCATATGGCGGGGGACGGGGGAGAGGGGGCGCGTGTTTGAGGTAACCGTGCGCGAGTTGGCGAGTTGTACCCCTTCTCATTCCAAAGGCTTTGCCTGACCATTTTGTTGGCTACGTGCTTTGGGGAATCATCAAATCTGCAGCAATTTTGCATCTTTGGTAATTTAAATCCAGGAGAGTCGTCGCTCTGACATAATGCCCACATGTACACGTATCATACAGCTTCCCTCCAATCTTTGCTTCACCTGGAAGAGATACTTTAGTTTAGATATACAGTATCGAGAAAAGCTCCAGTGAAAAGCTTATTTTGTTGCCTGCTATCCAGTCAGCAAAAAGACTGCACATGAATACAATCAAGCCATCCACAATGTACCAATACTAGATACAGGGTGTAACTTTTACCTCGTTGGAGACCTTCAAACTATCTTTAATCGGACTTTACTGGACTTTATCTTGTACTAAATGTTGATGATGATGAGACAATAAAGTATCATTTATCATCAAGAACATTTAGTGCAGGATAAAATCCAGTAATGTCCAATTAAAGATATTTCGAAGGTCTCCAATGAGGTGAATTGAAGGCCAGACCACTCTCTAGTTGGTGAGAGGACGGTTCAGTTGCCTGATAATAGCTGATATAGCTCCTTTGTCGACATCAGCTGCTACTATTTCACCAAAGTAGCCAATCTGAAAGCATGAATCTGGACAGTAACTTGAATGAATGAAACTTTATGAAGAATACTTTATTGTTGCATGTACCCAGGTACAGTGAAATGTTTTGTTCTGCATAAAACCTAGGCAGCACACAAGTGTTGGCACATTTTGGAGCTGACAGAGTTACAGAAGTACTGAACAATCCTATCTACTGCCTGCCACCGCACACAGCTACATCAAGGAGGGCCTTCAACTTTATGGGATAATATCATGAAACCGTTTCCTAGTTGACTGTATAAGCAAAACATTGGCATGGAAGAGTGATTGGGATTTCACCTGACACGTTCCTATCCCAGCATGAAACCTGTGCTGAGAGAGTTCACTGGTTCTGCTGGATATTGGTGTATGTTTCACCATTACCCAGGAGCTTCCTTTTATAACCTAGATGGGTGATTGACTCAGGATCTGTATTTTGTTAGAAAGGTGCAGACCCATGGAGCTATTGAATGGAACAGAGGCAACAATTGGTGAACGCACGTGTGTTGTTTTGAAGGATGTAATTGCCGTTTAAGAAAAGGTATTAAGACATGGGATGAAGAAAGCAGGCAGTTCTTTGTTCTTCCTTTCAAGATACTTGAGAGGTTGTGCTATAGGGTGCAAAAGGGCTCGGGTTTCAGCTCTGAATCACGGCTTTGTTGCTTGCTGTCTTTGTCACAGTTTCCCACAAGCATCTCAATAATATTGTCCTATTCTCTTTGTTTGTAGCTGCTTTAACTTCCTGCAGCTACTAGGCATGGTCTATCTCGTGGCCTGGTTGAAGTTGTTGTGAGTTCAGAATAGGTCACGGCTCTTTGCCTCCGGGCGTAGATTTATAAGTATCTCACATTTACTGGAGATGTTGCCAGTAGAAGAACAATGGCTGCTGAATCACCAATATGTGTCATGTGTCTCCCAGCTAATCTCTTATGACATACTCTTACCACAATCCGAGCCATTTATTAATCCAACCATTACTGCATGTTATGATATTAATCATCCAAGGCGCTAACAGTCCCATATATACCTCTGTGAGGTGCTTAGTGTCTTCGCTATACCTCTGTATATATGCAACTTCAATTTAAGAAAGTTTAATCTAGAGATACAGCGCAGAATCAGGCCCTTCGGCCCACCGAGTCCGTGCCGACCAGCGATCCCCGCACTATCCTATACACACTAGGGAAAATTTACAATTATACCAAGCCAATTAACCTACAAAGCTGTACATCTTTGAAGTGTGGGAGGAAACCCGAGCTCCCGGAGACAACCCACGCAGGTCACGGGGAGAACGCACAAATTCCTCACAGACAAGTACCTATAGTCAGGATTGAACCCAGGTCCCTGGAACTGTAAGGCAGCAACTCTACCGCTGCGCCACCATTCCGCCTGTCTACAAAGTCTCAAATCAGTTAATTATCACAGAATTTGTGGGTGAGAGGAAACATTCAAGGAGACCTTACTCAGCCATGTCGCAAAGGCTTCCAACTGGATTCACTGCGGTTTCTGCAGTGGAATTTATATTTCACATTGGGAACTCTGAATGTTGGGCAGGGTTTCAGGGTAACTTCTGAAATGATGCTAAGGTGACAAACTGCAGGAAATTATAGCATGGAGGCAGGTAGAAGGCGGAGAGTGAGGATTACCAATGTTATGATAAAAATGTCTGACTGGTCTGAAGGTTTACACAAAAATGAACCCTGGGAAGATGCGGAGGTCCTGTTGAAAATAATTGTATCTGTTGAAAAAAATGTCATTGTAGAAAATGAATGTCAGCAAAGGTATAAAAATAAAATATGGCACCTCTTTGAGAAGCCAGAGTCTAGTATCATGTAGACATGTAAATGAATACAGTCTGTGGTTCATGTATCTTGTTTGTTTCATGTATTTTATGACTGTTGGCAGATCAATTTCACTCTTGGGATAAATAAAGTTCTATCATATCGTATAGTTAGTTGATGATGGTTATATGCTTGGTCTTGGTGAAGTGAGAAGAAAATCATGAGGGTTTATTGTCACTTGTAGCGAGGTACAGTGAAAAGCTATTGTTGCCTGCTATCTAGTTAGTAGAAAGACAATACATGATTACAATCAAGCCGTTTACAGTGTATAAGAGAATAACGTTTAGTGCAAGGTAAAGCCAGCAAAATCTGATCAAGGAAAGTCCGAGGGTCACCAAAGAGGTAGATAGTAGTTCAGCACTGCTCTCTGGTAGTGGTAGGACGATTCAGTTGCCTGATAACATCTGGGTAGAAACTGTGCCTGAATCTGGATATCCTCTGACCTCCAACGGGATCCCACCACTAATCACGTCTTCCCATCTCCTCCCCTTTCAGCTTTCCGCAGAGACCGTTCCCTCTGTAACTCCCTGGTCAATTCGTTCCTTCCCACCCAAACCACCCCCTTCTCTGGTACTTTCCCTTGCAACCGCAGGAAATGCTACACTTGTCGCTTTACCTTCCCCCCTCGACTCCATCCAAGGACCAAAGCAGTCTTTCCAGGTGAGGCAGAGGTTCACCTGCACCTCCTCCAACCTCATCTATTGCATCCGCTGTTCCAGGTGTCAACTGCTGTATATCGGTGAGACCAAGCGCAGGCTTGGCGATCGCTTCTTCCAACACCTCCATTCAGTTCGCAATAACCAACCTGATCTCCCGGTGGCTCAGCACTTCAACTCCCCCCTCCCATTCCGAATCCGACCTTCCTGTCCTGGGCCTCCTCCATGGCCAGAGTGAGTCCCACCGCAAATTGGAGGAGCAGCACCTCATATTTCACTTGGGTAGTTTATACCCCAGCGGTATGAACATTGACTTCTCCAATTTCAGGTAGTCCTTGCTTTCTTCCACCTTCTCCTCCCCTCCCCAGCTCTCCCACAGCCTACTGTCTCCACCTCTTCCTTTCTTCCCCCCACTCCCCCCCTACATCAGTCTAAAGAAGGGTTTCGACCCGAAAGGTCGCCTATTCCTTCGCTCCATAGATGCTGCCTCACCCGCTGAGTTTCTTTAGCATTTTTGTCTACCTTCTGAATCTGGAGGTGTGCGTTCCCAATTCCAGTTGTTATCCGTTTACCCTTGTTGTGAAATACAAAATCAATGGATGTGGACTCAGTTGCTATAGTTATATGATCAGAGAATCCACTGTTGTTGAAGGTAGATGCAGGCATTAAAATATTGGCCACATGTGTTATCTATGAAATCTGGGCATGTGAAACTGCAGCCCAAATGGAGTCAACGTTGGCATGAAAGGAAGTTGTAGAAATTACAATGAGTTACTCTTTGGTCGTGTGTTTTGTGATCTGTCAACTTCTTGGAATTATTTTGCTTCCTGGTGCTCCTTAAAGCACCATAAAATTTTACAGCTCACCGTGACCCTGCATTTTTTACCAATCTTCACCTCAACATTTTAGTTGAGATTATGTCAATCATTAGAAAATATTTAGAATTTATGACCTTGTGAGTGGTACTTTTATTAATATACTTTATAATCTGTCGTTGGCTGGAAGCACTGAATGATGGAATGTTTTTATGTTTTAAACATGCATTGATTAATGAGCTGGAAGGAGCTGTGTTTTTCACTTTAGTTTAGGAATGTAGCATGGAAGCAGGCCCTTCAGTCCACCGAGTCCACACTGACCTTTGATCACCCTCTCATACTGGTACTGTGTTATCCCACTTACCCACCCACTTCCTGCATGCCAGAGGCAATTTACAGAGGGCCAATTAACCTCCAAACCAGAAAACCGGAGCAACGGAAGAAACCCACATGGGCACAGGGAGAACGTGAAAACTCCATGCAGACAGCACCCTGGGTGAGAATCGAACCCATGTGTCTGGCGCTGTAAGGCAGCAGGTCTACCAGTTGTGCCGCCCTGTTTTATGCTGATAAATAAATATCAGGCTGATATAATTGTTAGAACTCCATCCCCAATCTTACCACATCCCCTGCTACACCCCTGGAACCCCTTTTGTTGGTGAAGTGCTTTTGGGTACTATTGTATTGTATTGTATTCAAATTTATTGTCATTGTCTCAGTTAGAGACAACGAAATGAACTTCCCTTACAGGCAGTATCATAAAAATGATACTCTGATACTCGCCCTAAGGTATTGTGTTCAATGGTACGCTAGAAGGCGTATGTTCTTTCGTTACGAAAGGCATTTTGCTGATCAAGTTTAGGGTGTTGGGAGATATGGGGAGAAGGGAGGAGAATGGGGTTGAGAGGGAAAGATAGATCAGCCATAATTGAATGGTGGAGTAGTCTTGATGGGCCAAATGACCTAATTCTGCTCCGATAATTTATGAATTTATGAACAGCCTTATTTTTTTTGGTACAAATGTCATACATTTTCAGCAGAGGTTTATACTGTAGGTCATAGATTTACACAAGATCTTAATCATTAAAGTTCATTACTTTGTAGTCTACTTAAATGTGTGCGATAATATTGGTAGTGCTAGTTGGCTGGCAATCTAGCGATCTCATTTAGTAATCCAGATTTATGAGTTCAAATTCCACCGATACCTCGAGGGAATTTAAATTGTTAATAGATAATCAGTAATGGTGACCATGAATGCAATTGATCATTGTAAAACCTAATTGAGTTTGCTGATATTATTTAACTGAAACAGCTATCTTCTGGCGGTCTGGCCTTTAATGTCAGTTCAGGGCCACCGCAATTCTTAATTTCTCTCTGAGAAAGGGCCACCAATCCACTCTGTTCAAGGTTGCAATAAAAGCTGTCCTTGACAATGATGCCCACATCCCATGAAGTAATAAAGCAACAAATTAATTCCTTGCATCAGTAAACATTTAAACAATAATGTCCAGAGATAGGACAGCACATTGTTTCCAATGATGCCATCCTCCCCAGAGCAATGTCTTCCTGTCGCTGGTAAAGTGGACCTTTCAGGGTTGTGACTGCACCCCATTGAAAGAGCAAAGCAATTGATGGCTAAAGAAACTGAAGGAATACCCTTCATTCGTTCAAAGTTGGTTTACCTCATGCCATGAATAGTCTCTTCTATCTTACAGTCTGCTCTCTCATTTAGTTTCCTGAGCACTTGTCACTCCCCAAATACTTGGCACACGTGACGCATTTGGGACCGTTACTTGCCTGCTGAACCAACGCCTAATGAATCTCTCGGGGAAAGGAGAAATCTGGGAGGTAAAGAGAGCCCATTACTGTATCAGGAACAAGCATGTGGCATTTTTGTAGAGGGCTGATTTCCCACTGCATATTTCAGTTTCCTTCGAAAAGAGATTCATGGAGAAGGAATAAACCTCTTCCTGTCTGTGACTTCTCAACCACTGTTGGTTATGAAGGGGTTGACAGTTAATCAATTGTCTGGCTCTCAAAAACCTTTTATCATTTGGAGAAGCTGCCGCTTTTGCTGCACTGCTGTGTGGAGAAGTGTATGTAACACACGCTAATCATTGCTGCATTATCAGATGGATTTCAGCTTGACAAATTGTTACTTGTACTCTTGCTGTATGAAACACGCACACTTCCAACATATCCCGAGTTCAAATAATTTTACATTTCAGTTTGTTCTCAGTTGTATAGACGCCTCCTGAGCACTGATCTCACTTTCTTTTTCACGTTCTTCTTTCCCATCTTGCTTTTTAAGGCCATAAGCAGTAGGAGCAGAATTAGGCCATTCGGCCCATCAAGCCCTCCGCCATTCAATCATGGCTGCTCTCTCTCTCCTTCCTAACCCCATTCTCCTGCCTTCTCCCCATAACCCCTGACGCCTGTACTAATCAAGAAAATGTTCTAGCTTTTACAACATTTCCATCTTTCTCACTCTGGTATATTATCTGTCCTTTTCCCCTGCATTTTGTACATCATTTATTTGTTGAGCACAATTCCCTGTATCCTACGTGACATGCGCTTGTCCTGTGGATTGTGTCTTGGAAATACTGTTGCTTTTTTTTTCTTGTCTATTTCCTTTGATGTGCTTTTCTCTCCAATCTGCTTATTATTCTACACTCGTGCAAACTCTCCATTACTCTCAGTTTGGTTTATTAGTTTAGTTTATGATTGTCATGTGTACAGAGGTACAGTGAAAAGCTTTTTTATAGTGTGCTATCCAGTCAGCAAGAAGACTATACGCAATTACAATGAATCTGTCCACAATGTACAGATACAGGACAAAGGGCATAATGTTTAGTGTAAGCTAAGACTCCAGGAAAGTCCGATTGAAGATAGTTTGAAGGTCCTCTAGGAGGTAGGTGTGATGTCAGGGCTCTTTAGTTGGTGTTAGGATGGTTCAGTTGCCTGATAACAGCAGGGGGATGTCCCTGAATCTGGGGCCTGTTCATTTGACCTGTTTTCTTTCTACCATTCCCTTTCCCCTCGCCTCACCTGCGGATGGTGGTGGCACAGTAGTAGAGTTGCTGCCTAACAGCGCCAGAGACCCGGGTTCGATCTTGACTACCGTTGCTGCGTCTGTACGGTCTGTGACCTGCGTGGGTTTTCTCCGAGTGCTCTAGTTTTCTCCCACAATCCAAAAGCGTACAGGTTTGTAGGCTAATTAGCTTGGTTAAATTATCCCTCGTGTGTGTAGGATAGTGTCTGTGTGCGGGGATCGCTGATTTTAGCTGGCCAGCGGTCTGTTTCCGCTCTTTAAACTAAACTAAACTCTCCCCTACTAGCAGCAGGTCTCCCAATACTCATCAAGACCCCCACTTGAGGGAAAGATCGGTCTTGCATGCAATATGTCCCATGATAGCTCCTGCCAACAACCGTCTCTGTCTAGACATGAAAATGAGTAAATAAAACTTGCATTTCTACTGAATCAGTCGTGTTTAAATAGCACATGTAATTAAAAAAATTTTAAGTTGTTATGCAAATTTGATGCATTGTGGTCACCAGTGGAATTTGTCCAACAAAGAGTCAGCCACACCTTCCGGGTAAGGTAGGAAAACAAATTAATTGAAAAAATAACTTGTTCAAAGAAGTTAATGGAAAAGCGAGATTGCTGTCGAGCCCAACGACATCCCTGTGCTCTCTGCAAGGAGCTTGTCAGCTAAGGCAGCATTTTTATTTTGCATTTATGGAAAAGCGATAGGGACTAAAAGTGGTTCCTCGCATAGGTATGAAAAGCCGTCAACCTGCTTTCACATTCCCCTGGCACAGAATTTTAAAAATAAATCAATAAATGGTGGCACAGTAGCGCAGCGGTAGTTGCTGCCCTACAGCGCCAGAGACCAGGGTTCGAGCCTGACTATGTGTGCTGTCATTGCAGAGTTTGTACATTGTCCCACGTGAGGTGGGGGGAGAAGGATTTTATTAAAAATGTCTACATAAACACGACGAAATTTAATCAGGAGTGGATACTTGGAATGAAAAGTGAAATCTCTACCGAAATGGAAAAAAATCTCGGCGTTTCTGCTTCTGGTCTTGGCGTAGCAACGAACACACACACACACACACACACACACACACACACACACACACACACACACACACACACACACACACACACACACACACCGTTGTGTGTAGGATAATGTACATGTATGTACATCACAGATGGCTGGTCGGCGTGTACTTGGTAGGACGAAGGGCCTGTTTCTGCACTTCTGCACTGTATCTCCAAAGTAAAGTCGAAGATTTAAGATTTAAAACTAATCTAGAATGGGAATAAAACATATAGACTTTGGATACACGAGCAAACCCTCCGGAATTTTTATGAAGAAAAATCATGCTTTGAAGTTAAACTGCATCTCTGTGTAATTACAGGCCCCCCTAGAATACCATTGTATCAGTTTGACCTGTGTTTCCAGGAAAGTTCATGCATGCCAGATAATGAGTGTGAATTGACATGGCACCTTTCTCAACCTTTGCTTGTCCAAAGTCATTCAGCAGTCTTGAAATGCAACTGAGTTGTAATGTGGGTAAAAAAAGTGGCAGTTTGTACTCAGTCAGATCACTTTAGAATCCATGAGGTAAGTGACCAAATAATTAATTCTTCACAGTAGTGGCAGAGGGAGAAATGTTAGTTTAGGGAACAACTCCCATGTCTGTATTTAACACCATGGAATCCTTTGTCACCATCTCAGAAAGCATTGGACTTGGTTCAATTTTCCACTGGTAAATTGGGAAATAGGAATGAATGAGAGATGGTATGCTACATTTTCCACTAATAAAATGTACCAATTATGGGTTTAACAAATTCCTGTGTGCAGAAGGCACCCGGCGATGTCAGGTCTTCCATGGAGTTTAATAAAATTGTAATGGCTGATTATAGGAAAAGCAAACTATATAAAAGGCAGTTCAGCTGGCTTGGTTTCCTAGAACATAGAACAATAAAGCACAGAAACAGCCCACCCTCCCCACCATGTCTGTGCCAACCATGATGTCAAATTAAACGCATTTCTTCTGCCAGCACATGATTTGTATCCCTACATTCCATGCATATCCATGTGCCTATCTAAAAGCCTTTTAAATGCCACTATCATATCAGCTTCCACCACCACCCAGGTACATGAATAGGACAGGTTTGGAGGGATACGGTCCAAATGCAGGCCAGAGAGCCTAGTGTAGCAGGGACATGTTGGCCGGTGTGGCCAAGTTGGGCCAAAGGGCCTGTTTCTACCCTGTATGATGATGGCCGCCCCTGGAACATCCAGGCATCTACCACTCTGTGGAAACATAAAACCTGCCCCTTATACCTCCTTTTAAGCTTTCACCTTAAGGCTAGTTTTTGCCATTTCCACTCAGAGAAAAAGATTCTAGCTGTCTATGCTGAAATCACTTTGCCCAGATTTTGTAGAAGGTGAGGCCATTAATATACTCGGATATCTATCTAGCTGTTGTACAGATTCTACCCCTACCCATCACCCACTGTCTGAACACCCACAAACTGCCCTGTAAAGATATGCTTAAAAATAATTTCATTCAAAGTTGCCTCTGTAGAGATGGTCACAGACGGCTTGAGTGGTACGTGAGATGGAGAGGATGGATAGATGGTCTAATATATCTACCTGGTCACATTTACAAGTGCCCATTCTCTCTCAGAAAACTAAGGTAGTAACGGTTACTCTGTTAAATAGGGTCTGCAGCATTAACGTATCTGAAAATGAGCTGCCTGACCTACCAGGACAGAAGGGTCTGCATGGACAGAAGAGGTTGCAGCTTGGACATCATGTTCTAAACCAGGGGTGGGGAACCTTTTCATGTTGGAAGGCCGCATTAAGTTAGCTGTAATCTAATAAGGCCGCATCCAAGAAACGTCAATTAGATATAGGATTATTTCGTTGAATCTTCTTTTACTCTTTTGTATTTTAAATACGTTCATTTTAAGATAAAAATAAAAATAATAAAAAACGAACAAAAACATATTCATAAAAAGAAAAGGATTTGTTCTACAAAATTTGGATTCATTTAAAAGGCCGCACTTAATGGCCTAGAAGGCCACCTGCAGCCTTAAGGCTGCAGGTTCGCCATCCCTGTTCTAAACCATCTATAGAGTGAAATATTGAAGGGGAAAACATTCTTCTTTAGATGTAGTTACTCAAGTGAACATTGACTGGCTTATGTTGGTGCCGTCAACAATACTATTTCAACCAACACTCCAAAACATATGATCAAGTTACCCTTATCACTTGAGTTCGTAGGATTTGATTGAAGGAAGAAATGTCCATAACACTATTCTATATGATAGCAAATAATATATCTGAAAGTAGTTGTTATTTTCCTTCAAGTTTTTTGAACTGTTTCTGACAGAAGGTCTGAGGCAAACATAAATCCATGTCTTTCTCTTCAACAAATGAGTAGGAAGGAACTGCAGATGCTGGTTTAAACCGTAGATAGACAACAAAAATGCTGGAGTAACTCAGCGGGACAGGCAGCATCTCTGGAGAGAAGGAATGGGTGGCGTTTCAGGTCGAGACCCGAGACGGGATCTAAAGAAGTGTCTCGACTCGAAACGCCACCCATTCCTCTCTCCAGACATGCTGCCTGTCCCTCCGAGTTACTCCAGCATTTTGTGTCTATCTTTCACTTCATCAGTCGGATCATTTGATGATATTTGGGTTTGATGTGGAATGCCGGATAATTGCAGGTGCTCTTGTGTTTTAAAGGTGTAAAAACAGAGGTGTGGTTGAATATTTAACATCTCTCGCCGTGAGTTCTGTATTGCGCTAATTATACCTTTTCTCCGAGACTGCTTTGTAGTTCCACTGCTGTCTTTGTTTCCCATTTCAAGTGAAGGCCTGTTCCGAATGCCACACTCGGAAGGCCCCACACCTTTGGGTACAATCTTCCTCCTGCTCCTCTCTGTATTGTTTACATGGGAGGAGATGAAGGCATTGGATGATCTTTTTGATTATTGTTCCTTCAGGGACGATGTCTGCGTGTGGTTGCCAGGGATGGAATGCAATGATGTATTGAGGGTGTGGGGTTCGGCTGAGGACAATAGTTTGCACGTGCTTGTACCTTTGTACGCACACAGGACGAGGACAGAATGTGGTGACTCTTTGCGTGCTGGTCACTTAGGAGGATCTACTATCCTCTGGTGCAATCGCTCCACTCTTTTAAATTTCTTTTCCACCAGTAAATCTAGCACCATTTCTGTATCCCACCCCCCACCCCCTTTGCTCTACCTGTTGTACTTGAACTTGGCTCGATTGTATAGTATTTGATTTGGAGTTCTAGTCGTAGAGTTATGCAGCATGGAAACAGGCCCTCCGACCCAACTTGCCCCAACCGACCAAACATGTTCCATCCACACTTGCCTGCATTTGGCCCAGTCTGAAGAATGGTCTCAACCCGAAACATCATTCCTTCTCTCCAGAGATGATGCCTGTCCTGCTGAGTTACTCAACCATTTTGTGTCTATCTTCTCTCTAAATCTGTTCTAATTTCCATGTGCCTGTCTAAATGTTTCTTAACCACTGCGATAGTCTGCCTCAACTATCTCCTCCGACAGCCTGTTCTATACACCCTTTGTGTAATAAAAAAAAAAAGTTACCCCTCAGGTTCCTATTAAAACTTTTCCCCTTCACCTTAAAGGATAGCATGAATGGACAGCATGCAAACAAAGCTTTTCACCGTATCAAAGAGTGGTGAATCTCTGGAACTCTCTGCCACAGAAGGTAGTTGAGGCCAGTTCATTGGCTATATTTAAGAGGGAGTTAGATGTGGCCCTTGTGGCTAAAGGGATCAGGGGGTATGGAGAGAAGGCAGGTACAGGATACTGAGTTGGATGATCATATTGAATGGCGGTGCAGGCTCGAAGGGCCGAATGGCCTACTCCTGCACCTATTATCTATGTTTCTATGTTTCTATTTCTCTATACAGGTTTATAGGTTAATTGGCTTTGGTAAAATTGTAAATTGTGCCCAGTGTGTAGGATAGTGCTACTGTATGGGGATCGCTGTTTGGCGTGGACTTGGTGGGCTGAAGTGCATGTTTCGCGCTATATCTCTAAACTATATTGCGTCAAATGCAATTTTTGAGGATAGACACAAAGTGCAGGAGTAACTCGGGGTCAGGCGGCAACTCTGGAGAGGAAAGATGGGTGACATTTGGGATTGAGACCCTTCCTCAGACTGAAAGTAGAGGAGGGGGGGGGGGGGGGAACTGGAGGTGGGAAAAGGCCAGAACCAATCTGTATTCAGTGGTTGTTGGAAAATATTAATTCCCCCCCCCCCCCCCCCCTAATTTGTTCCTTTTCTGACTAACCATTATGCATGCAGTTTCATTCATTTATATTACTGTGTCTATTGGGTTAATGCAGGACTGGACAGCAGGCATTTGTGATTTGCCGGGATTCAATTATAAAGACTGGGCATGTGGGTGAGTTCTGCAGAGATGTTCGGCCCAGTGGAATGGCTCCTTACTGAAACTAATTTCTACAGCAGAAAAGTGCGTAGGAGCAAGGAAATAAGCAAATGGAAAATGTACATGCGTGCGTGTGCATGCAGTTGTACAGTTCTGGCCTCCGTTCTTGGCCAGGAACTTATCCCTGATATCTTATTACTTTAATTTTAAAAATAATGCCTGAGGAAGGATCACCCTGTTCAGGTCAAGTTTCATTCAGTGGTACGTTGCTGCGTTTTACAATTGCCGCTTGCTTCTTTGGCAGATTTTATTTGCCTTTTAATGTCAGACCTGGTGAGCCACTGTTCATTATTCAGCAGGGAGGGGAAAGAGAACATTTGCTGTGCTCTGTGCATTAATCCTGGACTTCAAGGTTAAACCACTGCATTTCTGATGTTTGCTGTTTTGTATCTGACCAGGATTCCTTACGTAGTGGGGGAAGAAGGGAGGGATGTAGTGTAACAGGTAAAAGCTGAAGTGTCCAAGGAGCCTTGTTGCAACCTTGTCCACCCAAATGTGCCATCAGTGCTTGTCATAGAGAGGGAAGCAAGGAGCAGCATTTTGCCTGCTGGAATGGTTAAAACTGCTCCTTTGCACAGCTGAGTAACAAAGCACAAACATTTCCATGCGAGGGAGGGGTTGCCTGTAAATATTGGGCCCACTCTCTGGGCACCAAGTTGACTATGTGGAACAAAAGAGTTCAATCAATTTAACAGAAAACAGTGTTGCTGCAGAAATTATTTTTTATTTATGTCGGTACATCACTAATTCTTAGAAAAATGCGAAAAGTTGATGAATAAACAAATATTTGGTGACCATCTCTTCCCACCTCACTGAGCCCACTGCAGTCTGCACTGCCAGCAAGCCTGGGCTATAAACCTTCCTTCCTACTTTTCTGCCTAGAGGTCAGAGACTTATAAGTCCCAATAAAATGTCTTATGGCTGTATTTAAACATGTTTCAATAAAACCTCCAGGTGAAAGTTGGATTAAAATGCCATTAGGATTGGGTTTTAAAAATTGGCTGAGTTAGGTGTGGATGGAAGAGAAAATATATAATGTTAATGATGTTGCTATTTTTGCTGATATGGCCAAGAGGTTATTGTCATAGTTAGAGTCATACAGTGTGGAAACCGGCCCATTGGCTCAACTTGCCCACACCGCCCAACATGTCCCATCTACACTAGTCCCACTTGCTTGCATTGGCCCCTATCTCTCTCTAAACCTATCTTATCCATGTACCTGTCAAATTTGTTTCTTAAACGTTAAGATAGTCCCTTCCTCAACTACCTCCCTCGGCAGCTCATTCAACCCACTGCCTTTTGCGTGAAAAAGTTACCCCTCAGATTCCTATAAAATCTTTCCCCCCCCCCGCCTCAACCCTATGTATTCTGATTCTCGACTTCCCCCATTCTAAGCAAGAGACTCTGTGCGTCCACCCGATCTATTTCTCATGATTTTATACATGTCTACACCATGTTATTGGAACTAGAATACCATGCTAATGCTTTTTGATGTGACAGAACTCTGATTTTACTGTTTTTGAAGTCCTGCATGAAATCCAGTGCAGGATTCTGAACCTGGGTGCTTCGAATATTGAATACTCCCACCCTCGAGTTTGCTTCTGAAACAACCTCTATTGCGCTGTCTCTGCCTCTCATTCCTGCTGCTCTAACTGCAGGTTGCTATGCTACCAAGACTACCCCTCAGTAAAACTCTTGGACCGATTCTAATCGATTATGCTGATGATGGACAGTGTACCTCAGTGATTTCACAATCTGAAAGAGCTTGGATGATCACCATTCGTGTCGGTTCTGCCTCTGTACAATTGAACAGATTGATTCCAAGGCAGCTTTTGTAGCCATCTTCAAAAGAGGGAACTTTAAAAAAAAAAAAAAAACCACAATTGATTTTTGTTACTGGGTTCAAGATTCCTCTTTATTTATTTTAAATTATTGAACTCCTTAGAGTGTGATTCAGATTTATTCCAACTTATTCTACCTGATGGCTTTTCTCCCGAACAATGCTTCCCAAACTTCCAGCTGTATCTCCCTCAAATGAGAACTCTTCGGATACAGCAGCCAAAGCATGCCAGGAAACTCTGATCCCTGATGGGCATCCATTCAGTAGATCTTTTATTGCACAGTGTAATCCTGTTTCCAGGTGAATGCTCCCATCAATTACAGTGGCTGTACAAGAGCTGAAGCGTTGAAGTCTATTCTCGTCATAGACTGAATGAGTAAAAACATTGTGGTATGATCTACTGGGCCAGCATTCCGTCATCTAATGTAATCTCCCGCCACCCCCCTCCCACCCCTCCTGAAGGCAGAGACTTTTGTGTCCTGTCCGCTGATTGACATTAACACTGGCTACGTTGCCCAAGGGACAATCGCCCTTTCACTGAATGACACTGAAACCAAAGGTGAGTTCCTATCTGTAAACGGTCACCTCTGATTTATTCAAGCCGGTTGTCCTGGCTAGATCAGGTACTGCTATAATCTAGAAATCAGAGCCCTTCATGCAATGAAGAATCTCAGCAACACATCCTTTGCATTAGTTCATTAATGTTAGTTCAATAGCTCACCCAAAGTAATGGACTTACCAAAGTGGGCAAAGTTTCATTTGAGTCTTTCGTGTGTGGGTCAGGGTGCAAACGGCCGCCTGACTTTCCTCCATCTACACTTCACGCTGCCTGAGCAAGGCCAGGAACATAATTGAGGACCAGTCTCACCCCGGTCACCCCCTCTTCTCCCCTCTCCCATTGGGAAAAAGGTATAGAAGTGTAAAAATGCATACCTCCAGATTCAGGGACAATCTCTTCCCAGCTGTTATCAGGCAAATGAACAATCCTACCAACTACTAGAGGTTCCTGAGCTATTATCTACCTCATTGGAGACCATTGGACTATCTTTGATCGGAATTTGCTGGACTTTATCTTGTACTGAACACTATTCATGTTATTCCCTTTATCATGTATCTGTACACTGTGGATGGCTCGATTATAATCATGCATTGACTGGTTAGCATGCAACAAAAGCTTTTCACTGTACCCCGGCACATGTGACGATAAACTAAACACAAACTCAGCATCTTTGTCCTCTCCTGTTATCTCTTTGTTTATTTTACTGGTTGGTCATTCTTTCTCTCCTTTCCTTCACTCCACCTTGCATTTAGTGGTTTTCTGCCCCACACTTCCATTTGCCTGCTCCTACACCAACTGGTGTTGGCTCCTACACCACTCTTTCCTTCTGTGTTTGTTTCTTGGTGCTTTAAAAAAAAAAAAAAAAATCCATGCTTCTCGCCTCTAGTTTTCCAACAAGGTAATGTTTCTGCTGGACCTTTCCCAAAATGGGTGAAGTAAGGATGAAGCACATCTGGAATGCAGGGAACAAAAGACTCAGTGTGCTCTGGTCTCAGAGACCCAGAGCTTTTACCAATTCCGCCTTTGCACTCGACCCATTATACATTGCTTTCCTGTGAAAATAAACAATGTAAATCACAAATTTAACTCCCCTCTGTGTTTACATATTTGAAACAAAAGTAATACTTTTGTAATGATTTGCTTGTGCAAGCTGTTTGTAAACAGCGGGTGGCCAATCAATCATTGCAGCGTTGGCATCTGGCGTGTTGATGGTGGGGTTGTTGCTGCATGGCTGCCACCGGTTGGCTGTGTGCAAGGGTGACTTTGACTAACTGCCTCGCTGGCCCTGCCACATGTCCACTTTGCAGATGAATAACCTATGCAATGTGCTTCTGCTGAAGGGATCACAGAAACGCCACTCTCAATCAGTGTGAAGAAGGGTCCCCGACACGAAACGCCGCCTGTCCATTCCCTCCACAGATGCTGCCTGACCCCTGAGTTACTCCGGCACTTTGCGTTCTGCACCGGATGCATTGGGAATCAAGTCCATGGGATGTGGTGGATGGAACCACCTGCCTGCTTTGAAACTGACTGAAGATAGACACACAAAGCTGGAGTAACTCAGCAGATCAGACAGACCGCATCTCTGGAGAAAAGGAATAGGTGACGTTTAGGGTTGAGACCCTTCATCAAACTGGTTTGATTTGGGTAGAATATGTATACTGTTGGCAAAGGAACGCTCACATTGACTTCAGTAACTTGTTTAAGAAGGGACTGCAGATGCTGGAAAATCGAAGGTACACAAAAATGCTGGAGAAACTCAGCGGGTGCAGCAGCATCTATGGAGCAAAGGAAATAGGCAACGTTTCGGGCCGAAACCCTTCTTCAGACTGATCACAGTAACTTGTCAAGTTCCCCCCCCCTCCCCCTTACCTCTTTGTCCCCTTCCTCCTCCCTAGTCATTTTACCAGTTCCACAGTTTTCCACATTGTTTCATCTTGAGATCACCACCTTCCCCAGCCAACAATAGACCTACCAAGCAACGCCTTGCCTGAGGTCATTTCGTTCATGTTCAAGGAGCAGAATTAGGCCATTTGGCCCATCAAGTCTACTCTGCCATTCAATCATGGTTGATCTACTTTTCCTCTCCACCCCATTCTCCTGCCTGATCCCCACAACCCCTGACTCCCTTACTAATCATTAATCTAACAATCTCCGCCTTAAATATCTATTGACTTGGCCTCCACAGCTATCTGGCCCTGATGGGTCCTGGTCTTTTCTTGCCTCCAGCTCTTCACCTCCCCCCTCCCTCCTCCCCACCCCCAACCTCCAGACCCTACTTTCAGTCAAAGTGCAGGAGTAACTGAGTGTGTCAGGCTGCATCTGTGGATAGAATGCACAGAGGACAATTTCTGGTCAGGACCCCTCTTCAGATTGATGGTAGGATGGGCGAGAAGAGTGAAATGTGGAGCCAGAGAGAGAGATCTTTTGCAGCTTTCTCCCCAGCACTACATTCAATATGAAAAGTCACCTGTCCATTCCCTCCACTGATGCTTCCTGGCTTGCTGAGTTACCCCAGCCTTAGTTGGACGTTTTCCTGCTGTAGAATTACGAAATCGAGGTAAAGAGGTGAAAAGAGGGCGAAGATGGTGTATGTTGGTGAAATGTAAAATTCAACTTGAGTTGATGGCATATCCTGCCAATTTGGTAAGCGGGTTCAGTGTAATACTCGAGTCCCACCAAGCATCAGATTCTGCCTGAGTAACTATCCAAATTATGTAGAGACTGTGGAGCAGTTTCAATTCCATGATTTAGAAACATTCCCATTAACCTGCCGGCACAATGTTGTTACTGTGGCAGCGATCACAACGGAATTGTGATTATGTAGATAGATTAAATTGTTATGAAGTGACTGGTGCAATAAAGATTGACCAGATGACACAATCTCAATTGCGAAGGTGAGATTGATGAAGATTGATGATAGCTATTGACAAGGGCGGCACGGTGGCGCAGCGGTAGAGTTGCTGCCTTACAGTGCTTGCAGCACCAGAGACCCGGGTTGAAAACCGACTATGTGTGCTGTTTCTACCTTCTCCCTGTGTCCTGCATGGATTTTCTCCAAAATAAATTCATAGATACATAGACAATAAGGCCATTCAGCCCTTTACATAGAAACATAGAAATTAGGTGCAGGAGTAGGCCATTCGGCCCTTCGAGCCTGCACCGCCATTCAATATGATCATGGCTGATCATCCAACTCAGTATCCCGTACCTGCCTTCTCTCCATACCCTCTGATCCACAAGGGCCACATCTAACTCCCTCTTAAATATAGCCAATGAACTGGCCTCAACTACCCTCTGTGGCAGAGAGTTCCAGAGTTGTGCCAGCACCGTCATTCAATGTGATCATGGCTGATCATCCACAATCAGTACCCCGTTCCTGCCTTCTCCCCATACCCCATGATTCCGCTAGCCCTAAGAGCTCTATCTAACTCTCTTTTGAATGCATCCAAGAGATTTTCGGTTTCTGCCCACACTCAAAAGACATACAGGTTTGTAGGTTAATTGGCTTGGTATAAGTGTAAATTGTCGGTAATGTGTGTCGGATAGTGTTAATGTGCGGGGATCGCTGGTCGGTGCGGACTCGGTGGGTTGAAGAGCCTGTTTTTGCTCTGTATCACTAAACTAAAATAAAATAAAATAAAAAGGGGACAAAATGAAATGAGATGAATTCCAGACTGCATGCATTGTCCTCCACAATTAGATATTTGCACTGAATGCCCATATTTCACAAACAGGAGGAATCCAAATAACACTCTTCTGGTATACAACTTTCCACCATCAACCTCCTGCACTAAATATACTGCAGTCACTCTCTTTTCCAGAGACTCATTGATTTATTTTTTTCAGTTTAGTTTAGAGATACAGTGCGGAAACGGGCCCTTCTGCCCACAGTTTCCACAACGACCAGCGATCACCATGCACACTAGCACTATCCTACACACTAGGGACAATATACCATTTTTACCGAAGCCAATTAACCTACAAACCTGCACATCTTTGGAATGTGGGAGGAAACTGGAGCACCTGGGGAAAACCCACGCTATCACAGGGAAAACGTACAAACTTTGTATAGACAGCGCCCGTAGTCAGGATCGAACCCGGATCTCTGGCGCTGTAAGGCAGCACATCCACCGCTGCACCACCGTGCCATTTCTTTATTAAAACCATTTAATCCCTCTGATTCAACATGATTAAGGTTGTATTTTTAACAAACACTTCAGTCCGAGGTTACATTGCATACTTACAGTCTGAGAATGGGTCTCCTTATTCTGTTCCTTTTCTTCAGAGATACTGCCTGACCTGCTGAGTTACTCTAGCATTTTGTGACCACCTTTGTTGTAAACCAGTAATTGCAGTTCCTCCTTACACGTTGCATACTGATTCATTTTTTGCTTTTGGCCCGTGGAGCATAATCGCTTTAAAAAAATAAAAAAATCCATGCTAACTTCTAAGAACTTAAACCCTCTCTGGGCTCAAGTACTGATTGACTTGGTGAAAGCTCTTGGAATCAAGTCCAACTGTTGTGAGCTAGTTTTTGCTATCAGTGCATGCCAAGTGCGAGTATCTGTGAGCTTGCAACGTCCATGTGCAGACAGCAAGCAGCCCGTCTGCATGTTTGCTGCTCCAAGTCCTATTTATGTGGAATGTGTTTGCAGAGTGAATTCCTCCAGCAGATTGCCATGCTTCAATGCATGTGTGTAACTGACACCATTCTCTGATCTTAAGGGCCAGTTTTCTCAGTGGCTCCCACACATTGCCAAATTTCATCAAAAATCTATTGAGATAAGTAACAATCTCAGGATTCCTGTGACGTTCAGCTTCTGGCAATCTCTAAAATAGCTCTGATCTCATCCGAATCTGGTTTCAAACTTTTGATTGTAACAACCTCTATATGTGAATAGAACCTCTTCATTTCACCTCACCAGTGAAGGATTTGGGGTTTCGCACATTGCCCCAGAAGTAATCAGAGGATTCTGTTTAGATCGCTGGTGAGTAGTCAAAGTTGGGAATCTAAAATGGTGGATCTGCCGAGGGAGTTCTAGCCTGCAGAGTGTGGTTTTGGTGGGAGCTGATCCATTATGCAATAACAATTCACCCAAGGCAATTGCACCAACTTTTGGAAGTCATAGAATCTTACAGCATGGAAACAGGCCCAGCAGTCCAACTTGCCTACACATGTCCCTTCTACACTAATCCCACCTGCTTGCATTTGGCCCACTTCCCGATAACTCAATCCTGACCATGTATTTGTCTAAATGTCTCTTAAACATTGTGATAGTACCTGCCTCAACTACCTCCTCTGGCAGCTTATTCATATACACACCCCCCTTTGTTTAAAAAAAATAAGTTACCCCTCAGGTTCTTATTAAATCTTTCGCCCCACACCTGAACTCAATTCCCCTACTCTGGGCAAGAGACTCTGGTTGTTTACCTGATCTATTCCTCTCATGATTTAACACTATATAAGATCACCCCTCATCCTCCTGTGCTCCAAGGAATGGAGTCCCGAGTTTCGGAACAAATCTCACTAACGACTCAAAGGAAGGAGACAGTTACAAATACTTTACAAATTTAAACATTACAAACCCGGCAATACTTTCCACAATAAGATGGTATAAAGTTGGGTGTTTTCTCTGTCTTTGTCACATATGTTTTGATTTATACCATAAAGTGATAAGTTTTAAATATCAGTGCCTCTTCAGTGGAAATTATGTTCTTCCTCCTTGCCTCATTTCTCCATTTCCCCAACCTTTTCACACACAGGGTGGAACGAGCTGCCAGAGGGGGTAGTTGTGGCAGATACTATAACGGCATTTGAACAGGTACATGGATAGGACAGGTTTAGAGGGATATGGGCCAAATGCAGGTAGATGGGATTAGCATAGATGGGGCATTTTGGCTGGCATGGGCAAATTGGGCTGAAGAGCCTGCTTCCATGCTCTGACTCTATATCTTTCTTTTGCACTTTGGGGTGCAACATCCATTTCCTGTTCCTTTCTTTCTTCCCGTCTATGCCCTTCTTCTATCTCTCTTTTCCCTTGCCTTTCCATTTCATTCCAAACTCTTTTCTTCCTTCAAAAAACAAACTGTTAGAGGAACTCAGCGGGTCAGGCAGCCTCTGGGGAGGGCATACACAGGTGACTTTTTGGGTGTGGACCTTTCTTTAGGTTGGTCAGCATCCTTCATCAGACTTCAATTGAGTTTGAAGAAGGGTCCCAACCTGAAATGTTACCTATCTGTTCACTCCCAAGATGCTATCTGATCTGCCTCTCTCTTATCTAGCTTTCCCTTCTTTCCTTTTGCTGTGGATTCTCCTGTTATTTCCCCTCTTGTTCAAATCACTGCTTCAATTGTAACTAATATAGATCAACAGATTACTTCTGGAAACAAAGAATGAAAAATTGGTTCATAAGTTCATGTGATAGAAGCAGAATTAGGCCATTCAGCCCATCATCTACTCTGCCATTCGGCCAATCTATCTTTCCCTCTCAACCCCATTCTGCTGCCTTATCCCCATAACCTCTGACACCGTCAACCTCGGGTCACTGAGGCCAATTTTTTTTTCTCTACCCCAAAGCCTAATAATCTGCTGTTGGACTGGGGTCAATTCCCTGAGCAACGTTTCATAGAAACATAAAAAATAGGTGCAGGATAGTAGGCCATTCGGCCCTTCGAGCCTACACCGCCATTCAATATGATCATGGCTGATCATCCAACTCAGTATCCTGTACCTGCCTTCTCTCCATACCCCCTGATCCCTTTAGCCACAAGGGCCACATCTAACTCCCTCTTAAATATAGCCAATGAACTGGCCTCAACTACCTTCTGTGGCAGAGAATTCCAGAGATTCACCACTCTCTGTGTGAAAAATGTTTTTCTCGTCTCGGTCCTAAAAGATTTCCCCCTTATCCTTAAACTGTGACCCCTTGTTCTGGACTTCCCCAACATCGGGAACAATCTTCCTGCATCTAGCCTGTACAACCCCTTAAGAATTTTCCAAGTCTTCTTTGGTTCACCAAAGAAGGAATCCAGTTTGTAACAGTCTCAATGAAATTCATGGTTAAGGCCTCTGGCTCACAAACCCTGAGTCCTATCGCTTGAACTCTGAATCTCTGCAGCCACTTGGGCACAACACGTCTTGCCTATTGGAGGGCAGTACAGTTAATGATGGCATTTTTGCCTCCATTATTGAGAGTGCTTCGGAATAAATTACCGGTTTTGATTCCAGGGAAATGATTGCCGCATTCCACGGCGATGTAAAGACTGCTTCTTGTCTGGCCGGGTCTTTCAAACTCCTGTCCTGTCAATATCCTCGGCAAGGAGCAGAAGGAAATTAAAATTTGATATCTTGTTTTGAGAAGTTTGTCCTTTGGCCTCGCACCAGTTGCTCCACACACCTGCTAATTATCTGTGATTAGTTTTCTGTGCCTGCAGCGTGGGCTAAGTTAACCCTTGCTCGGTCCGACAATGCACGTTGCAACATGCCCTTTGGTTTGTTGCTGCGTTAATCCGTAAGTTAAGTTGCTCAACCGTTTTGTAAATCGCGGGTAGGATTTCATCCCTGAAACAAATGGGAGGTACAGGGCAGACACAAGGCTTTGCAGGTACGGATCTTTACCTGGTGCAGTTCCAAAGATATGGAACTCAACACATTCTTCCTCAGGATGGTGGTTCTTCCTGAATAAGCCCAAGCATGAATGAGCAGCAGTCTATCGCACCCTTAAGGGATCAGAGATGAATCTCATCCTTGCTCTGAACTTATCCATTGCCTATGGCTATGCAATTTCACTTGACAGCAACGGGTATAAATCCTACTGGAATTCATAATTGGGGTTACTGAGGCCAATCATTTGTTTCTACACCAAAGTCTAATGATCTGCTGTTGGACTGGGATCATTTCCCTTATAGTTCGATTTGTGAATGAGCAATGTTCCCAACTCTTACTTCCTTCCAATTATCTATTCTCAGGGTGCTCAACAGGTCACCTGGGAGGCCTGGATTGAATACAGTCCCAGGGTAGTATCTTCTCCTTGGGAGCAGATTGTATATCTGTTGAAATTCAGAAACCTGGCCGGGAGGAACTTAAGACAAACATCCGTGGCCTCATTTAAAACATCTGGGTAGAGGGTGGGGAGGGGTGTCTCTATACTGCCCATCAGGGTCCTCTTAGATCACTTATTCCCAGTAGCCAAGAGGCTGCTCCCCAGTTCACAATGCGGACATGTATCACGAGGCCCACTGGACATAATCTTTACTACATATTAACACCAAGACAAATATTTAGAAGCTGTGGCAACCACTACACATAACTTTTCTTGACCTCGTAAAAGTCTTAGATTGCGTCAAGTAACAGGTGGAAAATATGCAGGAACCTTTTCTAGTTTAGTTTAGAGATACAGCGTGGAAACAGACCCTTCGTCCCACCGAATCTGCTCCGACCAGCGATCCATGCGCATTAACACTATCCGACACACACGGGGACAATTTACACTTGTGCCAAGCCAGTTAACTTACAAACCTGTACCCCTTTGGAGTGTGGGAGGAGACTGAAGATCTCAGAGAAAACTCACGCGATCACGGGGAGAATGTACAAACTCCATACAAACAGCACCCGCAGTCGGGGTCGAACCCGTGTCTCTGGCGCCGCAAGGCAGCAACTCTACCGCCGCGCCACTGTGCCGCCCATGTGGCTGACAGATACTTGCGTTCATCTTGTGTCTGCTACATAATGGCAAGCAATGTTTGATTTTGAATAATGGATCCAAATCGGACACAATCTCAGGACACGAGGGTTTCTCAGTTTTTTTACTCTGAACTTTTTTCAATGGCATCTTGCCACCAATAAGTTCCGAGCCAACTTTAATTTAATGTACAGTAAGAATGGGAAACTCTCGACCCAAAGTCACCTCAACCTCACAACCAAGGTCAACCGAGCCTCGGTGGACAAGGTGTAGCAAGCAGGCAATGCTTGCGTATGCACAAGCTTGGAGGCCAAAGAACACATCACTGTCAACTTGTTCAGTGAAGCATATTAAAGAACAGCTTTTATGTTTAACAAATGCAAATGCAGAACATAAGTCTGTTACCAGCTTGCCCCAGCTGTACCTATCAACCCTGAACAATGATGTTCCACATTGAAACCCTGGAAAATGCGGAGCGCTTTCCATATCTTGGGAGTCGTCTGTCATTGGACACAAACAGCAATGATGAAACTTGCTTTCAACATCAGAGGAAGTGATTGAAAATCAAGACCTTCAAACCAGACAGAAAACGGTGTGTCTACCCTGCAGCAATGATCACTGAGACATGAACCACCAACAGCTTGCATTTCAAAGCACTGGAGATTTACCACCAACATCGTCTCTGCAGAATCCCACTGACCCACTAGCAGGATAAAGTGAATCGATATCGGTGTCCTCTCCAAGGCCAACATTCCAGCATCAAGGGCTTAACTATGCTCAATGTGCATGCCAGGAACAGGTCCTGAAACAGGTACCTGCATCGCTAGGTGGAAATGATTAATGGATGTTGTCAGAGCCCCTCAAGAGAAGTTGTAATTCTCACAGCATTGTGAGGATGCCTTGCCACGACTGCTCAAAATAGCGAAGGAGCATTTGCAGAGGCATTGAGATCCTGGAGCCCAGCATTGTGAGCATGTAAGTAGCTGAAGGAGCACATCACTTCAAGGCCAGGATGGATTGGATAAGGAGCAGATGTTTCCACTAGTGGGTGAGTCCAGGACCAGAGGCCATAGCTTTAGAATAAAAGGATGTACCTTTAGCCAGGAGAAGAGGATGAATTTATTTAGTCAGAGAGTGGTGAACCTGTGGAACTCTCGGCTGTGGAGGCCAAGTCAATGGATATTTTTATGGCGGAGATTGACAGATTCTTGATTAGTACGGGTGTCAGGAGTTATGGGAAGAAGTCAGGAGAATAGGGTTGAGATGGAAAGCTGGATCAGCCATGATTGAATGGCGGGATAGACTTGATGGGCCAAATGGCCTCTCTGCTCCTACAATTTATGAATTTATGAACATAAGTACCTCATCTACCAACCTGCCAATGACCTCCTGCCCCACCTGTGGCATAATCTGGATGGCCCACATTAGCCCCACAACTATGTCTGAGCACATAGATCTGTAATGGAAGCAAGTCCACCCCAACCCCACGCAACTGCCCAAAGAGAAGTAGATGGTCCTAGGGTGGTAGCTCACCAAAGAAAATAAAGGGGAAAATCCTTTTATTTTCTTGTTTTAAATGAAAGTCAGTTGGGTTAACTGGCAAACTTCCCAGATGCATTTAGGATTACAAGGAAGTTGTAGAAGGAGAGGGGGGAGTTTAGTAATGGGAAGGGAGTGGTTAAGTGTAACCGTATCATTCTCAAGCCAAAAATACCCTAATCCGTGGACTCAAATGCCAATGTTACAACGGCCATTCTGAGCTGGATGGGCTTTTAGTTTTAAATAGAATGCTGGCAGCTGATCACAGGGACTCTGGTTTTTGAACAGGAGATTTTTTTAACTAAATCTGCCCAAAAGTGTAATCACCAATAATATTACAAGGCTGTTTGTTTGTACTGTGGCCTAGCAACAGCCACCTGTGAGGCCAAACTTCTTTGCAGATGAAGTTAATCAGACTGTGCATCTTGCTTCTTAACCGATTTAGACTATGATTCAGGTACAGATTATGATTTTATTGGCATGAACAGCGGGATGCAAAGAAGAAACTTGTTGTATGAAGTTCATAGGGTAGATGGTACGCATGATAATGAAAGATGCAACATTAAATATAAGGATGAATGCAAAACAGCAGGATAGTGCAAAGACTGTAATGCATTCTACGATACAATAGAACTTTATTTATTCCAGGAGGGAAATTGATCAAAATTTCTGAGGTAGTGCAAGAAAATATGAAAGTGCAATAACAGAATTACTGAACGAGGTCGAGTTAGTCAGTGTACTTGTTGGTTCGGGAATCGAATAGCGTTGCGGATTAAGCTGTTCTTAATCTGGATGTCAGGGCTTTCGAGCTCCTGTATCTTCCAGAAGGTAGAAGATAGGAAAGGGAATGCAAGGGTATCCTTGGCGATACTTCCATTCTTCCTGATGCAACGCACTGTGAAGATGGACTGGATGCAAGGAAGTGACGATCCTTAAAGTGGTGGCGTTGTTTTACTAAACGAAGTGAGTCATAGTCATCTAGAGACTTCTTAAATGTTGTCAGCACTTCTTTAAATCATGCTCTTGTCCAGTACATTCATGATACTCACTACTCATTGGGTTAAAAAGGCTTTCCTCATATCTACTCTAAATCTCTTCCCCCATATCCTAATCGATGTTATTTTGAGGAATGCCCACTTCCCTCTCATAAGGGGAAAATAAAGAACAGACCTAGCTTTTCTAATCTTATTTTATAACTGAAATGCTCCAACTTGGACAATCCCCTGGTGAATTTCCTCAGCGTCATCTCTAGCTCTTTCACTTCATTCCGATAGTGCGGTGATCAGCATTATGCGCAGTACTTCAGTTGAGGCTTAACCAAAGTTTTATAAAGTAGGAGCAAGAGCAAATCTCCCTACTTCTGTACTCAATGTCTAGACTAATGAAGGCCAGCATCTCATCGAACTTCCCAATCACATTATCTACTTGCTCTGTCACCTTTAAGAATCTCTGGACTTGTACTCCAAGGTCCCGCTGATCATCAATTCTCCCTAAAACCCTGCCTTTCATGGTATATCTCCTAGCCTCATCAGTAATCCTACATGCACATAATATTTATCTGGATTGAACTCCATCTGCCATTCATCAGCCCATTTCACCAACATACTGATGGTACTCTGAATTCTAAGACCACCTCCACACAATCTATGGTTCTGCCATCTTTGTGTCATCTGCAATCTCATTGATTATGCCTCTTACATCAACATCCAGATTATTCAGGTATATTACGAACAGCAAAGATCCCAGCATCGATCCCCGAGGACCACAACTGGCACTGAAACGCCTTCAATGGTTCACTGGTGCTTTATTGGTCACGTATGAAACTGCACAGTGAAATTGTTTTTGCATATATCAAACATGCAGGTGTCACCATTTTTGGCGCCATTATTCAAAGGGTAAAGTCCGGTAGGCTCGCGGCTCGCTGTACTGGAGCAGTCTCCGCGAACCTCCCTGTTCTCACCGATAGTACAAAGCTGCTGCTGGCCTCTGAAATGTTCTGGCAATAAGCACCTACGAGGCTAAACTCCATTACAGCTGAAGTTAATCAGTGTGCACATCTTGTTTCTTAACAACAGTAATCCTTAAAGCAATAGAACAGTTTTCCTGAATTATGACTTCCAGTTGCTGTTTTTTTTATAAGAGGAAAGTCCGAGTCATCGAATCTTTATCCTCGTGAGTAAATGCACTGAGCTCTTCAAAGATTGGTGATTTAATATGCTACTGGCAACTAACTAAATTACAGTTAATGCTTTAAAATGCTTCCATATTGTCAGACACCCCCTTCCCCACCCCCTTATTATATTGCTTAACATTCAGGCCATTATAGCTTCTGTTGGAATCAAGGAGTTAATGTTAGAACGCCAAAAGTGTTGACGTTCACATCCACAATTAAATTCCTGCAAAAGAAAAAAGTGCTTCCATCTGATACACAGCATGCTGGAGCTGGCTTGCACCTCATGCCGGCTCTCTGTATGGGCATAGTGATTGCACTTGCTTGAGAAATGGTGCGGCTCACAACACCTTTATGCATTTGCTGCCCAAAGGCAGACTCACTGATTCCTATCCCCCCCCCCCCCCCCCCCCCATATATTTAATGGAGAGACTGTTTTGTTACCATGTTTTGGAAAAAAAGGACTTAAGTCTCACTTGTGGGCCACAGAGAAGCTAAGGTCTAACCCTAATGGCCTTATTCACTATTTCCAAATGACTCTGTCAGTTGAAAATCGTTCAAGTAAATAGAACAGTTAATGTTAAAAAAAAAAGAAAAAATGTGTCTAGAGCCACAGTACATTTTGGGTACATTTCCCAAAATATGACTATTAACGTTAATAAATTAATCACGTACCTTCACTCATTTGTCCATTCCAACCCATTCCAAAGTATGGGTTTGTGTCACATTCTCTTGTAGTTGCCTCACCCCCCCCCCCAATTGTTCCGTACATCTCTGCGCACTGGGCAGATGCAAAGTTCTAGCGTTAGTTTGGAGATACATCACGGAAACAGACCCTTCAGCCCATCGAGTCCGCACCAACCTGCAATACCTGACAGTAACACTACCCTACACACACTAGGCACAATTTAACATTGATACCAATCCAATTAACCTACAAACCTGTACGTCTTTGGAGTGTGAGAGGAGAACAAAGATCTCGGAGAAAACCCACGCAGGTCATGGGGAGAACGTACAAATTCTGTACAGACAGCACCCATAGTCAGGATCGAACTCTGGTCTCTGGCACCGTAACGTGGTAGCTCTACCTCTGCGCCACCCATGTGGTGATGCAGGACATTGCAGAAAGCTGGTGGTTCACCATAGAAATACCAGATAGCTACCAACACAATCATACCCCTTTTTTTTCAAAACATGGCAACAAAACGGGCTCTCCCATTAAATATGTGGGGGTATTAGAATCATGGAGAACAGGAGCAGGCCCTTCGGCCCATCATGTCGATAGCGGCCATCAAGGACCAGATATGCTCGCTGTTTATAAAATCTTTGGAAAAGTAAGTCAAGCGGAAAATAGTTATAAATATGGAAACGATCTGTTGAAATTTGGAAATCATGATGATATGAAGCAGAAAACTGACATCTAAAGGAGACCCTTGAGAAGGGTGATGGAAATGCAAGCTGTGCTTTATATTAAATGCTCTTAACTTAAAGGCGAGTGACGCTCCTGCAAATTGTCTGTCGTGATGCAAGTGGAGAGGAATGATTTGTTGCTAATTTTAATATTATGAAATGCAATCAGCAAATGCAGTCTGTGTAGCAACAGGGTTTCCTGTATTTTATTTCTACGGGTGGGTAAAAAGGGCAACAATATTTAAAATATTTATGGAGACAGTTAATTTCTGAAGTGGGAAATGGAAAACCTATTGGACCTTTTCTGTTCAGTATGATTTGATATCCAAGTTTCTGTGCTGGTTTTATAATAAGGTCACTGGTTTAAACTTGAGAACAGTCATTGGTTTGTAATGGGATTTGGGGAATTAGAAATGAAAAAAACCCAGGTTGCTGTTCACCTTTTACTATTCCCAGGATGTTAATGACCGAGAAACTGAAAGAATCCAGATTTTATATTAATCTATATATTAATATTAAGCTGCCTCACTGTGCCAGAGACATGGGATCAGACACGAGCGTCAGGGGTTATGGGGCAGGAGAATGGGGTTAGGAGGGAGAGATGGATCAGCCATGTCTGAATGGCGAAGTAGACTTGATGGGCCTAATTCTGCTCCACTTACACGATGTTATGCATCGATCCTGACTCTGTGTGGAGTGTGCATGTTCTCCCCATGAGTGTCTTCTGGGTACTCTGTTTTCTTTCCACATCCCAACGATTTACAGGTCTGTAAGTTAATTGGACCTTGAAAATTTCCCCCTCATGTAGATAGAGAGGTGCAAAAGTGGGATAATGTAGAATTTGTGTGAATGGGTAATCGATGGTCGGTATGGACTCGGCAGGCCGAAGGCCTTGTTTCTATGCTATATTTCTAAACTAAACAAATATTTGTTGCATCTTTTTAAAGCGATTTCTTTAAGGTGGTTGTGTTACTCATGACTCCATTAAAGGTTAGCTGTTGGAACCTGTAGAAAAAAGTGGAAGAAGATCAGAATGAACATAATAATTTGACATATCCAGAAGTACATGCAGTTGAGATTCTAAAGGGGTGTTATTGTGGAGAATTCTGTGAATCGTCAATTAACGTACAATATCCTTGGCATTGAATCGTATCCTTTGGAAAGGAAAAAAATCTTCTTCCTTTTGTAAGCTTTGAATTGAATCCTGTACACAGATTGAAATACTTAGCAGGGCTGCCAGCAATTCAGCTCTACCCATGTGGCTGTGCTTATGGAAAGGGTTGTGGTTTGAGTTTCAAGACGGTCATCTCTAGGAGGGCTATCTCGAAGTCTCTGGAAACCGGTGATTATGTTTTGCAGTTGGGATTTGTGTATGACTGTGTGCCAAGTTCAAGGGCCAAAATCACTGCTCACTTGAGAGATGAGAGCAGATGCCTTTGACTGTTGGAAATGTTAGCTTTAACCTACAGGCTGAGTCTAAGTGCCTGCGCTGCGGCTGCAAGCAAGATTGTTGTTCTACCGTTTACCTCACTATGTTTTTTATATGAATGACAATAAACTTTATTTGAAGTCGTCAACGCAGTAACAGGCCCTACAGCCCACCGAGTCCGCACCGACCAGCGATCCCCGCACATTAACGCTATCCTATACACAATAGGGAAAATTTACATTTATACCAAGCCAATTAACCTACAAACCTGTACGTTTTTGGAGTGTTGGAGGAAACCGAAGATCTCGGAGAAAACCTGCTCGGTCATGGGGAGAACGTACAAACTCCGTACAGACAGCACCCGTAGTCGAGATCGACCCTGGGTCTCCGGCGCTTTTGAGGCAGCAACTCTACCTCTGCACCACCGTGCCGGCCCTTGATTTGAAGGCTTTTTTTCTTGGTCCAGCAGCCAGGAGACTCTTTACTCGAATCAGGAAATGGGTATTTGATGCATGGTTGTGTGAGCCATCAGTGTGTGTAAAATGGTCAATGCTTTATCCTTCGCCTGATTTTACACTCACCCTATTTGTTGCTGCTGCTCTATTCAGAAGGATTTTATGTGGAACAAAACATTTGTATGTGGATATAATTACTCAATGTAGCATTAGATCACAAGAGGATCTGTTACTAAGCCACAAACATGACAACAGGTCACTTTGTTTTACCTTGGCAAGAACCAGAGGAGATAGGTTTAAGGTGAGGGGGGAAATATTTAATAGGGACCTGAGGGGTTACTTTTTCACACAAAGGGTGGTGGGTGTATGGAATGAGCTGCCAGAGGAGGTAGTTGAGGCAGGGACTATTGCACCATTTAAGAAAGATTTAGAAAACTACATGGATAGGATAGGTTTAGAGGGATATGGGCCAAATGCATGCAGGTGGGACTAGTGTAGATGGGACATGTGGTCATTGTGAGCAAGTTGGGCCATAGGGACTGTTTTCACACTACAAGACTCTAACTCTATGGTGATATACCGCGGTGTATTCCGTTTGTCTCCGGTGACTCTTATGGTACAGTTCTTGTTATGTGCAGCTTCACCAGCTTAGTTTCTGGGCTTGTGGATTTGTCACACGAAGAGTGATTTAGCAGATTGGGTCACCAGAGAATGAGAGGAGATCTCTTTGAAACGTAGGGATAAAGGATTCCCCTGGATGGGGTGCTGTGAAGCAGGGGGCACAGTCTCCAAATAAGTGTGGATTGGTCAGGACAGAGATGGAAAAGGATTCCTTCATCTAGAAAGTGGATAAACTTGGAAATTCTCTACCCACGAGGGCACTGGAGTCTACTCAAGATAGCGATTGATACATTTTTAGTTATTGAATCAAGGAGTTGGAGCAAGGAAGCAACACTTGGGTAAAAGGCGAGACGTACTTTTGTTGAGCAGTGGAGTCGCTTATCCTTATTTTGTGCATTCTTAGCCACTTGGTTTTTGTTGATTCTCGTGGACATCTAGCCACTTGGAGAGAGGATGGTGGAGTAGAAGGGTTATAACTAAAATTGGTTGGCTGTTATTCAATTTTGTGTTGGCAAGTAAACTGCTGCCTGTTAAAGTTAAGGGCCTGAGTAAAGAGGAACAGTTTGGAGGCAATTTTAGAAAATGTAGAACAAGCAGAGATTATGACCAGGTAATTTGAAATGAAGAAGTGTTTGAATTAAGAATGAATGCAGCTTATTTGAAACCCATAAGGTGGGTGTGACTGACGTCACGGCTATAAATTCCTTAGTTAATGAGTTGGCTTAGATACGAAGAAATACTTCCTTTCACGAGAGTCAGTACTTTCTGGAGTACATGTAGAAGATATATGGTGAGCATGGTGTTGAAGCAATCCTTTAGAAATGAACTCCTCCATATGGTGGCAGAGTTCAAGTTGCTGGACTAAATGCCTGGACTAAACTTCCAGATTCTGAGTTCAAATCCCACCATGGGATTTCACTGTAGCTCCACATAACGATAAACTAAACTGAACTTCAAGAGAGCTGTGGAACCTAAATTCAATTAATAAAATCGGTGGGGGTGGGGGGGTGGGCAGGGTGGTGCAGCAGTAGTTGCTGCCTTACAGTGCCAGAAACTCATGTTTGTTCCTGATTACGGGTGCTATTTGTACGGAATTTGTAGTTTCTTCCCGTGACCGCGTGGGTTTACCCTGGGTGCACCAGTTTCCTTCCAAAGACGTACAGGTTTGTAGGTTAATTTGCTTCGATAAATATTGTAAATTGTCCCTAGTGCTAGTGTACGGGGATCACTGGTCGGCATGGACTCGGTAGGCAGAAGGGCTTTCAGCGCTGTATCTCTAAAACTAAATACTGTAACTAAAACAACAGTTAAGATAACCAGTATGTGTAGGAAAAAACTGCAGATGCTGGTTTAAATCGAAGGTAGACACAAAATGCTGGAGTAACTCAGCAGGACAGACAGCATCTCTGGAGAGAAGGACCGGGTGATGTTTTGGGTCGAGACCCTTCTTCAGAATTAAGATAACCACCCTTGTAATGACTACCACATAGCTACACATTGAAAAAATCCATCTAATTCATGGATGTCCTTCAGGGGTTGAAGCTTAAGGCCGAAGTGTAACTCCAGACAATCAAAAGGCGGCACGGTGGCACAATGGTAGAGTTGCTGTTTTACAGCACCAGGGTCCCGGGTTTGATCCTGACTACGGGTGCTATCTGCATGGAGTTTGTACGTTCTTCCAGTGTCCGCGCGGGTTTTCTCCTGGTGCTCCGGTTTCTTCCCGCATTCCAAAGACATGCAGGTTTGTAGGTTATTTGGCTTCTGTAAATTGTCCCTAATGTGTAGGATTTAATTTTAGTGCGGGGATCGCTGGTCGGCAGGGGCTCAGCTCAATAAGATTCAGAATTGGCAAAAACAGGACAGAAGTCAAGAGTCGAGAATATTGTGTGGTCATATATACCGAAACGGAACAATGAAATGGTTACCTAGTTGGATGGATTGTGTTTTAGAAACATGCTGGATCTGTGCCTTATTCTAAATTCGCTAAACAAAGCTATTGAGACACCTCTGGTTCCATTGTAACAGATGTCACCACTGAGATAAGAACTCGCTCTTCTCCTCACGCTTCAAGTGCTTAAAATATTATTATTTGTCTGTTGGTAATAGAAAGGGAAAGGGTCAGCTCATCTCTGAATTCTTTCCGACTCTCCACCCAAGACAAATATTTACTGTCTGTTTCTGTTCTATTGAACAAAGATTGTAATGTTTGCTGTGTGTTGATTCTGTAAATTAAACGCCCTACCTCCCCCTCGCCAACACTTTGGGTTAGAAGTCATTATGGGAAACTTTCCCTGTAACATTATAACTAATTCATTGTCAACGTTTGTGAGACCCAGTAACTTAACTATGGATAGATTGGAGAAGTCTGCTTCTTTTATAAGAAAAGCCATTCCCTCCCAGGGTGTTGTAAGTTGAAGTTGTTCATTTAAAAAAAAACGTTTCCTCAGTGGAAAATCTATAATTGTGAGCTGGTGTTTGGTACAAATGCTAAGCTTACTACTTCCCCCTCATCCATACACCCCTGTTTGTAGGAGCCATAGGACAATCTGAAAGAGTGCAGTGTAATCAGACTTAACACAAGCGACTAAGTCTCCATTTTGTTTCAGGCTGCTTTCACTGGCTATTGTGACAATAGGAATGAGTAGCGTTCGAGTGCACCTCAGAGTAGCGCTTGTTACTTAAGAATCACACAGCCATAGAGTCATTCAGCACGGACCAACCCATCCCTAGCGACCACGATGCTACCTGCGTATTTGCCTTTGGCCCATTTCTCTCTAGTTCCTATCCATGTGTCTGTCCAAGTATCTTTTAAATGCTGTTACAATACCTACCCCAAATATCTCCTCTGTCAGCTCGTTCTATATACCAACACCCTCTGAGTGAAAAAGTTGTTCCTGAGGTTCGTATTAAATCTTGCCCCTCTTATCTCAAATATATGCCCTCTTGTTTTTGATTCTCCTACCTTGGGTAAAAGACTGTGCATTCGCCCTGGCTATCCCCCTTGTGATTTTATGCACCTGTACAAGATCAGCCCTCAGCCTCCTGCTCTCCATGTCCGAGCTAGCCCAACCTCTCCCTATAGCTCAGCCCCACAAGTCCCGGCAACAACCTATTAAATCTTCTCTGCACATTTTCCGGCTGACTGACATTCATCAATGGTTGCCTTCTTTGCACATCATTATCTTGCTACCTTTGAATTGTGGTGGCATTTCTGACAATTTCTGGCATTCCTGTAAGAAGGATGCCCCTGTATGAGTGTTAATGCTGCAATAGTCTACTGCTGGTGTCTGGAGACTCAAACTAGTTGTTTCAAGTAATGTCACTTGAAATAAATGGCCAGTAAATCAGACGCTTCCCTTAATACCTGTCTCCCAACACCCGTCATCCCCAATAGAATTGGAAGCGAGTTGGGTAATGACTTCTAAAGGAAAAGGGCTGGTGGTTAAATAAATTCAATGGCAAGTCTATCTTCCCAGTATTCAACAGTTAATGGAAAAAGGTCTGCCATGAAAGCAATATGTACGATACGATATGATATGATAGAACGTTATTTATCCCAGGAGGGAAATTGATCTGCCGACAGTCATAGAAAAACACAAAATACATGAAATTTGAAATTAAAGTGATGAGTGGAAAGGCTTGGGGGATGTGCAAAGATTGGGGAGTGAGGAGGGGGGGGGGGGGGGGGGGGGTCAGTCTCGGTCTACCCCATTACAGAAGGGGGAGGAGTTGTACAGTTTGATAGACATAGGCAAGGAGGTTCTCCTGTGGTGTTCTGTACTGCATCTTGGTGGAACCAGTCTGTTGCTGGAGGTACTCCTCAGGTTGATCAGTGTCATGGAGGGGGTGAGCTGCAATGTCCAGGATGCTCCACAGATCCCTCCAAGAATCCAACTCTGCCCCCAGGACGGAGCCAGCCTTCCTGATGAGTTTGTTAATCGTGTTGGTGTCTGCGGCCTTCGCCCTGCTGCTCCAGTGAAGAAGATAGCACTGGCTACCACCGATTGGTAGAACAGTGGCTGAGCAGAGAAAAGAGAGGATCCTGCAGCCAACAGCCTCTTATCAGCAGAATTACATGTCTGTGTTGAGGTCACAGGGCAAGAGGTGAAGTGTTTATCAAACACAACTTTGAGGAAGACACCAAAATAGGCAGTGTGGTGGACAGTGAAGGTGGTTGTTTCAGATTATAAAAGGATTTAGATCTACTGGGAAAGTGGGAACAGGAAAGGCATATTCAATTTAACCTCGACAAGTACCAAGCGATTTATGTAGGGGAAAAAAACCAGGGCTGGATTTACAAAGTAAATGACAGTGCCCAAGGAAGTGTTGTGGAACAAAAATACATAGGGGTGCAAGTACAAAGATCCCAGAAAGTGGCAACACAGGTAGTCAGGGTGGTAAAGAAGACATATGAAATGCTTTCATTCATTGTATGTGGCATAGTACACTACGGTCGGGATGCCATGCTGCAGGATATTGGTGAGATTACACCTGGAATGTACTGTACAGTTCTGGTTGCTATGCTATAAGAAAGATATGATTCAGTTAGATGGGTGCAGAAGAGATCCACAAGGATGTTGCCGGGACTTGAGTAGTGAGGGAGTACTGCATAACCTGGGACTATTTTTCCTGGAGTGAAGAAGGCTGAGGTGTTGACCCGTATAGAAGTCTGTGAAATCATGAGGGATATAGATGAGGGTCAGCCTAAGGTGTGGGAGCTGGAGCTAGAGGACTTATGTTTAAGGTGAGAGGGGGAATATTTAAAGGAGACCTGAGAGGCGAGCTTTTCACAAATTAGATAGTGGGTGTATGGAATGAGTTTACAAAGGTATTTGTACAGTTCTTTGTACATTGTACATTGTACAAAGGTATTTGTAAATGGGAGTACAATTACCAAATTTAGAACACATTTGGAAAGGTAAATGGATAGGAAAGGTTTGGATGGATATGGGGCCACTGCAGGTAACTGGCACTAGATCTGAGAGGCACTTTGGAGGCAAGCTTGAGTTGGGCTTGAAGGCCTGTTTCCTTGCTGCATAACTCAATCATTCTTCAACTCTAAAGCCGTTAATGTTTGAGGTATATTGTTATTTGGAGTGTTTCTCCAATGTGCAGTATTCTCTTTCTTCTCTGTAGGAAGGAACGGCAGATGCTGGTTTAAACCGAAGTTAGACATAAAAAGCTGGAGTAACTCAGCGGGACAGGCAGCATCTCTGGAGAGAAGGAATGGGTGACATTTCAGGTCGAGACCCCCATAATATCTCTACATCATCACCTATATCTCTCGTTTCCCTTATCTCTAACCAATCTGAAGAGGGGTCTTGACCCGAAACGTCACCCATTCCTTCTCTCCAGAGATGCTGCCTGTCCTGCTGAGTTACTCTAGTTTTTTGTGTCTATTCTCTTCCTTGTTGTTTTCAGTACTTCTCGAGACATATTGGGGGGCTTTTTACAGTGCACATAGCATCTCCAGTACCTCACAGATGCGTTTATTTTGGCTGTCGATAAAAGACAAACACTGGCTGACTATTTCACCATGGGACCTCTTTGTTGTCGTGCCTGACGCCGCTTTGTGCAATGGTGACGGCATAGTTTGGCCAAAGGCATACATCAAAAAACCCTTTCTTTCTTTGTCTCTCTACCGCAGATGGTCAGCTGCACAATTGGCAGCATGGCGGTTCAACTTTTCACCTCTACCTCTGGAAATATTTTCCATACATAACTCCATTTTTAATCACCCTCTTTCTATCCTAAAAGACCAACTCCCAAGATATGTCCTTAACCAAACCTTGAATCATTTTCCCGACTCTTAATCCTTGTTTGATGTCCATTTCCCTCACGTAAGGTATCTTTCTGATACCTTATAGTCACTGAAGATAGACACACAACGTTGGAGTAACTCAGGAACTACAAATGCTGGTTTAAACTGAAGATAGACGCAAAAAAACTGGGGTAATGCAGCGGGTCAGGCAGCACCTCCGGAGAAAAGGAGTAGGTGACGTTTTGGGTTGAGACCCTTCTTCAGACTCACCTAGTCCTTCTCTCCAGAGATGCTGCCTGACCCGCTGCATTACCCCAGTTTTTTTGTGTCTATCTTCAGTTTAAACCAGCATTTGTAGTTCCTTCCTACACCTTTGGGTTAGAATTTACCTCAACATGTTATGAGAATCTATCATAGATGCATATGAGGGACGGTGGGAGAACAAAGGGGCACCCGGTGTGGGGGAGGGGTGGGCACCCTAGTTTAGAATCCTCTGCCCAGGGGATAAGCCTGCGTTTGTTTGTTTGTTTGTTCCGGTGAAGGCGCTGTGCACACGGCAGCCAGCCAACAGTCGTATGTCTTTTTCTTTTTTTTTTCACTTTTAATTTAATTTTAATTTCAAAGTTTTAGTGTACCTTGTTGTGTGTTGTGACTGTTGGCAGACCAATTTTCCACCGGGGATGAATGAAGTTCTATTGTATCGTATAGTGCTGCTCTCTTCTACCACGTGGGCTGGCGTTAGGATGCTTTCAACAGGACCTCTTATTTTAATAGAACTAGTTGGTGATCTGCCATGTGTAACATTTCCAGCACTGCAGACTTGATGCGGTGGAGTAATCTAATAGCACCGTGACTGGTCTCCCTGCATGTCTCACAGTACACACATTGACGGATTCTCCACCTCATTACCGTTTATTGTTTCAAAACAAACATTGTAAACCCTGTAACACGATTAAACTGCTGAAGAGATTTAGTGTAAGATCGATCATTGAGAATTGTGTTTTTCTTTCCAGAGGAGCAACACTCTTCATTTGGCCGCTGTACAGCAGGGAGGAATTTTCTTCACATTTTTAAAAGCAGCAATTTTGGGATCTCTCTTTGGTCTCTTTCCTACCTCTTATTTATCTTGCATACTCTGGCTTTTTAACCGGCTCCAACCCTTTTCTGAATCTAGGGATACCGAATACCGAAAGATTGTATGAGATCAAGAGTATGAATTGCCTATAGACACAACATGCTGGAGTGACTCAGCGGGACAGGCAGCATCTCTCGAGAGAAGGAATGGGTGACTCATTCTGAAGACGGGTCTCAACCAGAAACGTCGCCCATTCCTTCTCTCCAGAGATGCTGCCTGTCCCGCTGAGTTACTCCAGCTTTTTGTGTCTATCTAGCATCTGCAGTTCCTTCCTACACAGTATGAATGCATGTACTCAGTTCAACCACTTGGGTAAATTAAATTCAGTTCAACACAGGTGGGAGAAGGAGCTTGGTGCCAAAATTCTAAATTGCCTTTTACAATTGCCTTTGATGTATCAAATTTAAGAAAATAAAAAGCAGATTATTAAACTGAGACCCACTTAAGTGTAATCAGTGGAAGAATAACCACAATAGCAATTTATAGCAAATACTTATTATGAATGCCTATTAACATCTACAGCTATTGACTCCCATTTAAAACTCTCCAGCGAAGGTAGTCTTAAAAAAATATAAATTAACAGGGGAAGTAACAAAGACTCTGTTCACTTAGAATTTATTGAGATATTCTCCGAGGAATTTGGCAAGGTGAATGAGGGAAGGGGACATGTGTGAGTAATATTTTGTATTCATGTTCCATAATTGAGGTTGAGATTCCTTTCTAAAATTTAAAAAAAAATAGGTATATTCATAGTGAGAAGGTAGGAACCCTGACAAGCATTTACGATGGACCTGGATTGCCCTGGGGATTTTTTTTTGCAGGCTCTGAGCTGTGATCTTGACATATTTGGGCATTTGCCTCACAACAGCCTTGGAAGGTCATTCTCAAGGACAGAAATCTGCAGTTGGAGTATAAACTTGTCATTTCTTGCAACGTGAAAGCAGCGTTCTTTTGGAATGTGTTCAGGCAGGAAGGACAAAGGGCAGGGAAAAATCTGGTTGCACTTGATGTGTCTTTTGCTGAACCATCTGGTGTTAGTGAAAGTGAACATCTGTGGTCACTGAAGGAGGACAGGTATGTAAATGACTGACCAGCGAGAAGAGGCATGAATTCATAAAATATTCTCCAGTTTTGTGCCCTCTCATTCGGCAGGTGCTGAGGCTAGCCGAAGTAAATCCTTGCGGATATCTTTTTGACGAGGTAGAGTTATTGATGGACATTGCATGAATATGGGATCACAAATTAACACCTGATGAGGAAAGTCATTAGGATAATTTTATTTTGTGAATGGCACTAACAAAATTAATTTGTAAAGGGCCTTTAACATGGGGCTGCAGGAATGTTCGCATCAGACTTCATTTAACACCAAACGTAGAAACAATGAACTGCAGATGCTGGTTTCAAATGTTATTGTCTTCTTCTGTGGCACCAATGGTCTTCAGTTTCAATCTCCTCAGTCTCCAGAACACCCTTAGACATTTTCTCTCTTTTTAACCAAATCTTTTTAACTCTTTAACCAAGCTTTTGGCCATTGCATTAATACCTCTTTAACCAGCTTGTTGTCATTGGCCACAAGGTTTTGGAGTAACTCTGCTGGTCAGTCAGCATCTCTACAGGAAAACGATTGGTGACATTTCGGGCCGGGACCTTTCTTCAGTCTAAAGAAGGGTCCAGACCCGAAACATCGCTCATCCTTTTTCTCCAGAGATACTGCCTGACCCACTGAGTTACTCCAGAACGTTTTGGTCAATGGACAACAAGCTGGTTAAAGAGGTATTAATGCAATGCCCAAAAGCTGGGTTAACGAGTTAAAACAATTTGGTTAAAAAGAGAAGAGAAAATGTCTAAGGGTATTCTGGAGACTGAGGAGATTGGAACTGAAGACCATGGGTGCCCCAGATGAAGACAATAACATTTGAAATATGTACAAAATACAGGGCAGTATTAGGAGTGTCACAGGGGCAGCACAGTGGTGCAGCTGGTGAAACTGCTGCCTCACAGTGCCAGAGACCTAGATTCAATTCTGACCTTGGTTGCTGTCTGTGTGGAGTTTGCACCTTCTCCTTGTGATACATGTGTTTCCCCCGGGTGCTTCGCATTCATCCCACATCCCAAAGACATGTGTGTTTGTGGGTTAATTGGCCTCAATAAATTGCCTCACTTGTGTAGGAAGTGGATGCAAAAGTAGGAAAATATAGAACTACAGTGAACGGGTGACGGATGGACTAACTAGTTGGGCTGAAGGGCCTGTTTTCATGCTGTATCTTTCAATCTATCAAAACGATAGAGACATTTAAACATAAGGTGAGAATTCTAAAATGCTGGTGTTACTGATGTGACTGCCTGCTTGGAGAATGACAGAAGTTACAGTGAGTTATGACTTGGGGAGGTTGAGTTTCAAACTAGCTCATGTTTGCAAAGGGTGGAAGAGCGAGATAGCAGCCCAGAGCACTTTGCATCCATAAGGTCAGTCCGTCTCTAAAATGATGTCTCTGCAGGATTGCACTCTATCTTAAATGCTTCAATGGTTTTCATCTCCGCTCCTCTGTGTGGAAATATATTCCATTTCTTTCCTTGAAGCAGATTTTGTGATTTCAGTTTTTGGCTGGTTCATAATTTTACATGATTTCATAGTCACACGGTGTGGAACCAGGCCCTTTGGCCCAATTTGCCCATGTCAACCAACGTGTCCCACTTGCATTAGTCTCACCTGCCTACATTTGGCCCATATCCCTCTAAACCTATCCTATCCATATACCTGTCTAAATGTTTTTGAAACATTGTGATAGTACCTGCCTCAACCAACTCCTTTGACAAGTGCAAAAATTCCCCCAATTTGGCTAGCCTGTGCTGTCCCCTCCCCTTCCTTCACCCTCTAGCTGTCTCCTCCCACCCTCCCATCCGCCCGCCCTCGGGCTCCTCCTCCTCCCTTTTTCCTTCTTTCTTTCCCCACCCCCCATCAGTCTGAAGAAGGGTTTCGGCCCGAAACGTCGCCTATTTCCTTCGCTCCATAGATGCTGCTGCACCCGCTGAGTTCCTCCAGCAATTTTGTGTACCAACTCCTTTGACAGCTTGTTCCATATACCTGCCACCATGTGTGTTAAAAAGAAAAGTGCCCCTCAGATTCCTATTACATCTACCCCCCCCTATTAATATTTCCTTTTATTCTACCCCGTGGTTTAACTTAAGGCAATTTTCTGGTTTTATTCTTTTCCATACCAATGTACTTATACAATACTAGGATCCCTCTTGGAAGTAGGCTTTCACGAATGCAAAGGGCGGCATGGTGGCGCAGCAGTAGAGTTGCTGTCTTGAGACCCGGGTTCGATCCTGACTACAGGTGCTGTCTCTATGGAGTTTGTACATTCATCCCCGTGACCTGCGTGGGTTTTCTCCAAGATCTTCAGTTTCCTCCCACATTTCAAAGATGTACAGGTTTGTAGGTTAATTGGCTTGGTAGAAGTGTAAGTTGTCCCTAGTGTGTGTTAATGTGCGGGGATCGTTGGTTGGTGCTGACCCGTTGAGCCGAAGGGCCTGTTTCCGTGGTGTATCTCTCACTGAGCCTTCTTATGACCACAAACTGGTTACATGGCTCTCTGCGAACCAATGTAAGCAGTACTAGGAATTATGCCCAGCGTATATTCTAATCAGGCTTCCATCTTGCTATCCCCGACATGTTCAACTGGTTTGGAAAAGTAGTTACCCAATTAGTTTTGTTGCCTGCTGTTCTGGTGGATAAGGATAGTATAGTTCAGTATCATGCCCAGAAGTGTATGTAGCCACTGAGTGGCAGAAGTATTTAATAGCAGAGTTAGGAGTATAGAGAACAGTATGAATAGGCCCTGAATACCATAGAGTGAGTAGAAAAACAATGCATCTATGCTGCACTCATTGGAAATGTTAAGTAATGTAAATTTAAATAAGTCAACGGCAGAATGTGCTACAGTCCATGAAGAATGTAGAAAAGGGGGGAAAAAACGTTTTTTTGAGTTTCCATAATGCAATCCCTTGAGGCTTTGTGTAAGTCAACTATGTAGGTTTACAGAGGCTCTGAGCTGGCCCTGCTACACCCACAGCGTGAGGCCTATTGAAAGCAATCTGAATGTTGACAGCTGAAGACTGGTTTGCTGAGCTGGTTGCCGGGTTGGTTGCTGGGCTGGTTGCGGGGCCTGGCAGAGCTTCCTATGGCTCTATTGTACCTCTGTACGGGGAGGCCTGCTAGGCCCAAGAAAGCAACGCCAAATCACGTGCTTTTTGTTTCAAGCTCCGATTAACTTTTTTTGCACTCTGTGGCTTTGTGGTGTTAGTTGTTTTCTTACTTTAGCATCCCTCCTCCCCCTCTCACAGCAGCTTTATCCACAGTGGCCTTTCAGGGTGGAGAATGGGCAGATGTGCAATGGTGGCTTAGATGAATTCAGTCAAATATTTCTGTGAGTATTTGAATGATAATAAAATAGTTTTATTTTCTTTACAGAAAACCTCCCTTCCATTGCCGCTTTGCAATAATCTGCCTTGCACATGAATGTTCTGTATATTTTTTATACTGGAGAGGATGGCAGTGGGTGACCTTTGCTTCCACATGTTCAGTTCAGTGGCAATTTATCTCTACTTTGCTGGCAGCCAGTGAGGTCCACTCTGAAAACTGCCGCCTCGTCTTTGTCTCCTCAGCTCATTGCTCGGTGACAATCTATAATTATTTCATCACCAGTACAGTTCAGATCCCTATCGTTGACTTGGGATTCTTGATCCCAGTCTTCAATCTATGCAGTAGTTTCCGTGAATGATAGGGTGAATTGAGTTGAGCTTACTGTACTGCTTGTGAGAGCTTAGTCGTTGATGGAACATTATCCTCGAGTGGTGGACAGGTGGAAACAATCTCACTTTGAGCTTCATGTTGTCTGGTAATTGCATTTTACTTGTAACTTTATAATACTTTTCACAAGATTGGATCAACGCAAGGCACTTTACAGCCACTGAAGTGTTGCTGCTGTTGTACTGTAGGAGAGAGACACTGTGGTTCATTTGCCCATAGCAAGTTCCCAACTCAACACACATTATGTTCAGGTACCTTGCCCAGCTGTTCTTCAATATAGTGCCCACGAAAAGGGATAAAGACCTTTGATTAAATAGTTCCTCTAATAATGCAGCAGTTCATCAGTACTATTTCTCAGTTTATGGCCTGGATTTTGGGATTAGGAATCCATAGTGGGCTTGAACTCACTTTTCTACTTCCAATCCAAAAATACTCCCATTGAACCAATGGTGACATACAGACATTGTGGCGGCATGATGGCGCAGTGATAGGGTTGCTGCCTTACAGCACCAGAGACCTGGGTTCAATCCTGACTACAGGTGCTGTCTGTACGGAGTTTGTATGTTGTCCCCGTGACGTCATTTCCTCCGGGTGTTCCGGTTTCATCCCAAACTGCAAAGAAGTGCAGGTTTGTAGGTTAATTGGCTTTGTTAAAAATTGTACATTGTCCCTAGTGTGTAGGATTGTACGGGATCACAGGTCGACGCAGACTCGGTGGGCCGAAGGGTCTGTTTCTGCGCTGCATCTTTAGATGCTAAACTAAATTAAACGTGAAAAGGGATCCGATGTTTAAGCAATCTAATTTGATTTTTATCCTCCACCCACAGCGATCTGATCCCATGAGCCTTCCCAATCCTATTTTCCATTTTGTTCCATTATTGGTCTCCAACTAATTTTGAAATATTGACATGGCTTCTACAATAAAGTCCCTCCCAACTATAAAAGAGCATTCTCTAACCTCACTCTAAATTAAAATGAAATTCTCTAAAAGTCTCTCATGTTCTTTAAAAATTTAGTCTTTGGCAAACAGAGTGGGAAGTTTACCAATGTTTCTGTCTCAGTAGGGCAGTTAAAATGTCTTTTCATTTTAATTGTAGTTACAATGCTGAAACAGCATCGAAAAGTTAATCTGTGAGGAATGTCAGGTGGATGAATCAACTTGCATCTCAGCTGCTTGTTCATCATTTAACCAAGTAAATCAGCTCTCATTTAAATCTATTCAAATGTGCACATGGTGAAAGCCCTCTGAGTTTCCCAAAGTTGGGCAGTTGCAGCTGTCAAGATCAGCTGTTCGAGGCCGAAGTGGAGCTTTTTGGAAACCGTAGAGGCCGCAGAGTTTTATGTATTGCTGCATCTGTAGACAGTTCTTAATGTGAGTGTCGCCACCTGCGTTCAATGTGGGTTTCCTCTATGGTGACGGGAAGTTCCACAGGCGCCATCTCCCTTGGAGGTATTGGGGTACACTGATAAAGGGTGTGGATTTCAGAGTGTGACAAAAGATTGGCTGGAGTTTGTAGATTAATTGGCTTTGGTGAAAATGGTAAAATTGTCCCTGGTGTGTAGGATAGTTTGTGGTGATCGTTGTTTGTCATGGACTATGTAGGCTGAAGGGCTTGTTTCTATGCTGCATCTCTAAAGTAAATAACATACATCCTCCTCTACCAGCCATTGTTGTGAAGGATCAATCTGTAAGGAGCCTTAGCTGCCAGAGGTTCAGGCAACTGTGTCCTTTACCTAGTGTGCTGGATTAACTATGGGGTCTCCTTCTGTGATGTATGTGTTCGATCTTATTGCAGTCCGGTGCAGAATCACAGACTGTTGTGGAGAACCATTAAAACAGGTCTTTCATATTTATTCCATTGTCTTCAGCTACACTGTGAATAAGTGAATTGGCAGAGTTTCACTTCTTGACGAGGAAGGTGTCATATTGTTGTTTATAGAATACACTGATAATTGCAACATTTCTCTGCATTCTCGTGACAGGAATTAAGTGGTTTGCATGCATATTTCCAATGCCCCTGTCCCACTTAGGAAACCTGAACGGAAACCTCTGGAGACCTTGCGCCCCACCCAAGGTTTCCGTGAGGTTCCCGGAGGTTTTGGTCACTCTCCCTAACGGTCGAAAGTGGTTTCCGTGTAGTTGAGGCTTTTTGCGATTATTTCAACAAAATCAAAACCGGCCTCGATTTAAAAATAGGTTGCCGTTTGGTCGAAGCCAGTGGAGTGGGGTTGCTATTTACTTACAGGCAGTCAAAGACAATCTCCTTCACTGACCCGCAATTTTGATTGGCATTGGGATTTTCAGCAAAGATCCTATAGGATCTTTGGTTTTCAGGTCTCCGCCCTTCTCTCTCCCCATCTCTGTCCTTCTCTGTCCTTCTCTCCCATCCTCCCGCACTCTCTAAAGGACTTACCGTGCTCTGGGGCAGCCGTTTACCTTCATCTTCATCGCGCAGACAGCGCTCCTCCGCTGTCCCTGGTCCCCACCTTCGTGATGTGTGTGAGTGTGTCTGCAGTTGGTAGCAAAGATCCTGTAGGATCTTTGTCAGTAGATGCAGCTCACGCTTCGGTCGAGGCTTTCCAGGCAAGTGACCAAAACCTCTTGGCGACTCATGGAAACCTTGGGTAGGGCGCAAGATCACCAGAGGTTTCCGTTCAGGTTTCCTAAGTGGGACAGGGGCATTTTCGATTTTCATAAGATATTTTTTTGTGCAACATACTTCAAGCGTCACTCCAATGTCTGAATGTCAGATTTTTTTGGTGGGGGTTAACATACAAGCAAGCTGCTTAAAACGTCAACTCTCTGACTTGAGACAGAAACAAAAGTATAACTCAACTGATCATCTTTAACTCTTTCCTCAAGATTTAGCTGAACCAAATGCAGTGGTATTAGAAACATAGACATAGAAACATAGAAAATAGGTGCAGGAGTAGGCCATTCGGCCCTTCGAGCCTGCACCGCCATTCGATATGATCATGGCTGATCATCCAACTCAGCATCCCATCCCTGCCTTCTCTCCATACCCCCTGATCCCTTTAGCCACAAGGGCCACATCTAACTCCCTCTTAAATATAGCCAATGAACTGGCCTCAACTACCTTCTGTGGCAGAGAATTCCATAGATTCACCACTCTCTGTGTAAAAAATGATTTTCTCATCTCGGTCCTAAAAGACTTCCTTCCCTCTTATCCTTAAACTGTGACCCCTAGTTCTGGACTTCCCCAACATCGGGAATAATCTTCCTGCATCTAGCCTGTCCAACCCCTTAAGAATTTTGTAAGTTTCTATAAGATCCCCCCTCAATCTTCTAAATTCTAGCGTGTACAAGCCGAGTCTATCCAGTCTTTCTTCATATGAAAGTCCTGCCATCCCAAGAATCAGTCTGGTGAACCTTCTCTGTACTCCCTCTATGGCAATTCTGATCCTTCTGTGCATTAGTAATTCAGCAAACTATAACACATTGTGGAATGTGGTGCTGTTCTTTAGTTAAGCAAAAAAGTTTAACTGATCTTTTCCCCTGGATGAAACAAAAATCAAATATTAGAGGGCATGGCTTTAAAACGAGAGAGACAAAGTTTAATGGAGATATGCAGAGCAGGTTTTTTATACAGAGGATGGTGAGTGCCTGGAACTGTCTGCCAGGGGTGGCGGTTGAAGCAGATACATCAGACACAAAAGACTTTTGGATAGGCAGATGGAAATGCAGGGAATGGAAAGATGGATTATGTACAGATGTATAAGTGGTGGTTTTGGCATCATGTTCGGCACAAACATGGTGGGCTGTTCTTGTGCTGTACTGTTCTATGTTCTATGATACCTCATTACTACACTTGAGGACTTGTTAAAAGCTGTTTCTCAATTCTCGCTGATTTCCCTCCTGCTCTATTTGACACTGACTTGTATAGTGAAATATTGCTATGTGTTAATAAGTGGAAATAAATTAAACTGAAGACCATTATGAGAGTGTTCCTTTTCTGGGAAGACATATATTTTGAGTGTCTGTTTATGAAGGGTAAGAAGATGCCAAGATACCCTTTCTCACAATAGTGTAAGCTCTTTGGAAATATGCCATTGTCCATTGTCCATTTCCAATCTGTAGAGATGTCTTTACTACTTAGCTCTACAGTGTTCAATGTTTTCTTGCCCTCACTATTGCTTTTACTCTTTCATTGCCTTACTCTACATTGCACTCCCTGGCCTCCTAAACTGTGTGGACTTGCTCTCTGCTGTTTTCCATTGTGAAATCTTCTCTTCTATGAAAACATCATAGTTTGAAGTTGGCTACATTAACTATCCTTGCTTTAGATATATACACTGAGCATATGTGCCCTTTCTTCTGATAGTTAAAAGGAATTGACATACGTGATCGTTCACTTTCATTACCTTATCACAGCAATTTACACCCGTCTTACCTGCATGCATCAGATTTTTGGCCTTTTCTAATGTCCATGACTGTAAACTGCCATCAATTGGGCCTTGGACTGGATAAATATCTGTATTGTTCCTCAGTTTAATTTCTTTCTTAATGCTACATTTCTACAGACAAGATCTGAATGAAGTTCCACACATTTAGCCACTTTGATTGCCTCTGCTTATTGATTAAACCACAAACATCACATAACATCCAACCTAAAAATTCGCCAATAAGTTGCCGAGACAGGACTTCAATGAGACAGGCCTCGTGGACTGACTTGCTTTATTTCTAATCCTAGTCTCACATTTGTTGCTCTGTTAAATTACTTTGTTAAATTTCTTTTTTTCTTTTTTCTCTTGTTGAATGAGAGAATGTGTTCATCTATTGTAGGTTTCTGAACAATAACAGCTCTCTTCTGCTCCTGTATTGTGCAGTTGCATTTATACTGTCACGATCAATTTCCACCTTGATACCTGCTCTAAAAAAATGATTCCATATGGGCCGTGCATGTGCAAGGATCATAACCGTGTAACTAGCTTGAGTCTGGGCAACCATTTTGTCCCTCTGATGCATTTCCCATCTCTGTTGATGGGAGCACACAACACATTGTGTATAGATCCCCACCACAACTTTGTTTAGTTCAGTTTAGAGATACAGCGCGGATAGACTTGCCCCATCGAGCCCGCACTGACCAGCAATCCACGCACACTGACACTATCCTACCCACACTATGGACAATTTCCCATTTATACAAAGCCAATTAACTTACAAACCTGTACGTCTTTGGAACATTGGGGGACACCAAAGATCTCGGTGAAAACCCACGCAGGTCACTGGGAGAACGTACAAGTTCCATACAGACAAGCACCCATAGTCAGGATCAAACCCAGGTCTCTGGCGCTGTCAGGCAATACCGCTATGCCACTGTGCCGCCAAGTCTAACGGCCACATTATTAAAGCCATCACTTTAATTGAAACTGGGCCCTGTCACACGGGAGGCCTGGTCCCCCATAGCCGACAACTGCGCAGGGGCTGCTCATTTCGCCTTATTCAGCCTCCCTCATTTTAAAACTTTAAAAAAAAATGCAATTGCACTTGCTAGGGTGAGCAGAACTCTGTGTACTTGGATAGCAATAATGTTGCGAGCAGGGCTAAGCACAGGGGGAAAAGCAGTTATTTTTTCCTAGTTTCTGCACATTTGTGAACATTTTCATCAATAACTTGGGAAATAATGCATCACATTTTCAGATGAGGTGATTTTTGACATCATGGCGTAAATCTCTATGAGAATATGTAAAAGGTTCACTGTTAGCGCGTTGTGTTTTCGAGGAGATGTGAAACGCAGACGATCAAATACACACACACACAAATAGGTAAGGGCCGTGACCCGATTTTACCAGGTTGTATGTGAAACAGAGCATTTCACTGTACTTGGGTACATGAGACAATAAAGTAATGTTTGAAACTATCTTTGAAGCTGCTTTGTGCATGTACAACACAATACAATACAATACAATACAATACGGGTTTATTCATCACATTGCACATAAAGTGCAAGTGAAACATGTTGGTGATGACTGGTGATCATAGTGCATGTTGCCAAGTTCACCTTCAGCCATAAAGTACAGGGCATGGTTACCATTCCAAGAGTTGGTTAAAGAGGGTGTACGGCATGCTGGTGCCTGTGTGCGCAGGAGAAGATTGTGCTGAATATTATTTTGTCTGCTCAGCTGCGTATGAGCTGCTTTTAAAAGTCGGAGGTGATGGAGTTGTTCTAAGCTCGAGGGAACTCAGATCTGCTGTATGTAACCTCTCCTTGTACCTTTAACCCATTAGTCGCAGTATTATTCTGGTGAACAAGCGCTGTCCAAGGCCGCATTGTCCCATTCCCCACCCCCCCCTCCCCTCCCCAAGTGAATGCCTAACTATGAATGCATTTTTCCAGATGGCCTTACAATGTTCCCCTGCAGCTATCCTTTCACTGTATGAAAATTTCTGGTGGTGGAAAATTATGGGATCCATGGCTTTTCAAGGAAGGCCAGGTCTTAACTATGTGTGGGTTTGTTAAAGACTTGGGGGGAAAAATACTTATTTTTGAATATAAGCTACAGGAAAAGACCACTCCGCAATGTAGAGAGGAAAGCAAGAAATGTAGACAGCAGACAAAATGTCCTTTTTTTTCCTGGTCTTAGTCAAGGGACAAAGGAACTATAATTCTACCTCTAATTTGGAAAGTAGTGATTTTCTCTCTGTATACATCTATGTTATTAAAGTAGAAATCCCCAGATCAAGGCTTTGAGGCTGCCTTTGGTGAAACACAAAGTCTGAAAGCCTCTAGACTTTCTGCACTTAATTCATCGCAGAATGCAGAGTCATCGCATCTGGGAGTCATTGTGTAAAGTACTTACCTGCAGGCAGCGAGCTCAACCTGCACCAATTACTGCAACCGTTGCAGTCCTCAAGTGAGGGGAAAACCATTAAAGAGTCAAAGGAGATCCTGACTAACATATTCTGTTTCTGTCACACTGCGGCCATCCTGGAAGTTATCTGAGCGTCTGGGAAAGATTTGAAGTTGGAAGCTGGTCACTAATTGCTTGCCAGTTGCTTGGTTTCTGGCTTCCAGCTGTGATGGTGCTTGTGGCCAGAATATACTCTTGGAGAACACACAGGGAGTCAGCAGGCTCTGGACAAGCTCTCGATTCTACATTGAAGGCTTATTTTGGCCGCAGTATCTTTACTTTGTTTATTTTCTGCCATTTTGCACCACCTTTTCCTTTCTTGTTAAACCTGGATTTTTTTTTCTTTTAACGTCCATTTTAAACTTCACAAGATCTCTTGTTGGCAAAAACTTCCCATTTGAACACACACATGCAGGCTTATACACGCATACTCCTCATCTGCTCACCATCAACGGAGATGGGATTACTGCTTTAATGACATTGATGGAATCTCGCTGTGTATTCTGATATAGTTAACTTTTAATGCTATATTATTTGTAAGATGAAAATTGAAATATAAACCCGCTGAGCAGTGAACTCCAGGCAGATGTAATCGCCTTTTTTTTTAATGTTTAAATTTGTGAGGGGTTTTGAAGATTTATTTTAAGTTAGATAGACCCAAGATTTGAATTACTGCTTGCGGAAATGTGTGTGACAACTTAGTGCAAGGTCATTGAGGATATAACAAGCAGGATTGATAAAGGAAGAAGGGTCTCAACCCGAAACGTCACCCATTCCTTCTCTCCAGAGATGTTGCCTGTCCCGCTGAGTTACCCCAGCTTTTTGTGTCTATCTTTGATTAAGGAGAACTAGTAGATATACTGCATTTAGATTTTCAGAAGACTTTCAATAAGATACCATACAAAATGTTATGGCACAAGATGAGAGCTCATAGAGTTGGAAGGGGCTCAAAATGCTATGCTTTACTTTTCTTTATACTTTATTGTCACATGTGACAAGTCACAGTGCTATTTTTTGCTTGCATAGCCAAGGTATGCAAATAGTCGCCCACGAAGGGTGCTTACAAAGTTAACCCCCCTCCCCCATGCCAATTCCCCCTTTGTTCTTCCCCCCCTCCCTCACGTGGGTCCCCCCATGCCTGGTCCTTCATTGTTCTTCATGGTGGTTCCCCCACACTGGGTGCCCATTGTCCAAAATGATTTATTTCATTCAACATTATTATTCCTCTTCTATTATCAGTGTCAAGGAGTCTGGGGAAGGGTCTCGACCCGAAACGCCACCTGTTGCTTTTGCAGAGATGCTGCCTGGCCCACTGAGTTACTCCAGCTTTTTGTGTCTATCTTCGGTTTAAACCATCATCTGCAGTTCCTTCCTGCACATTATTCTTCCTTCCCCGATACGCACATGCAATGTGAAGAATGGACAGGGAGAGATCCCTAAAATTGAACCAGCCACACATCAGGCAATGTAACTGTCCCCATCACCATAGATGGATATTTGGGGAACAGCATTTCAACTCCAGCACTTGTTCTTCCACTGAGAGACACCCAGGCGCTTAGATATACCAAGGGAGGATATGAGAAAATGTAAACAAATGAAACAGAACTACTCAGCATTTTATGTATTTTGTAGTGAGGTAATTTTGAGCAAAGAAATTCTTGTGATATCTGTTATAAATTGAATGATGTTATTAATTTCAAGCAATATTCTGATTAACAATATCTAATATTTCACATTTCATGTTCTTTGATTATAAAGCTGCTTTGATTGTTCCTTGTCCTTTTACAACAGGAATTGGTCTGGTTGTTCTGTGTACCTTTGTCAATGAATTTTACCACTGTTGTTGGAGTGAACAAAAACAATTATAGTTGCATTTGAAATGTATTTGCAAAACCATCAACATGATTTCTCTAGCAGGCTTCTGTAACATTATGAACACTTCCCTAGCTTTTGTTCAGCTCATTAAATTGGTTTGTCATGTTGTACACACTATTACATTCTGTGCTCTTTATATCATCCTGACTGAAAGTGCAGCAGTATATTTTTTCTCTGTGTAATATTGCATGGTATGCATTTCATTACCTTTGTAAGTATCCAATCCTTAAAACCATATTGTAAACCTTTAGTTTCATTGTCTGTCTTACTATTTTTGGCCTCAAACAGGTTTTGGGTTCTTTAGTTTAGTTTATTGTACCAATTACCAATGGATCTCTATTGTCACATATGCAATTAAACATTACACAATGAAATTCATTTTGCATATAATAATACAAGGAAGACAAGCAAGGCAATGCAAGGAAGGCAAGGCAAGACATTGTCTCATGTACCAATGTGCAGTGAAAATATATATATCTTTTGCTGCATGCTTTTACTTACATTTTTGATCAGTACAGGTGTTAGAGGTTATGGGGAGAAGGCAGGAAAATGGGGTTAGGAGGGAGAGATAGATCAGCTATGATTGAATGGCAGGGTAGACTTGAATGGCCTAATTCTACTATTCCTTATGACCTTATGAACAGCAGCAATTCCAAACTGCCTGATATGAAATGGTGCTCAACTCTCCCCCACCACCCCCACAGCCCCCCCAGTCTTACTTTCAGTAAGTATTTTGTAAATATTCTTCATTCTTGCTTTTAATGTGAAGGGATGTAAAGAGTGGCCTTTATGATTCAGGATTGCTGGGGCAGCAGTATTGTAGCCAGTGTTGCCCGCAGTGCAGCATCAGTAGCCTCAGACAGTGCCCTCGAGAAACAGAGAGGACTTGACAGGAAGATGAAGCTATAAATAAATTAGCTGGCATACCGAGGAGGGTCTGGAGGTATTCAAGGGGAGATTTACAATTCTGCCCGGCTGAATGGGAGAGGAGATCGAAGGACTTTTAATGAGTGATAATTTTGTTAAGAGAGCGTACACCAGATGCATTCATAGCGAACACTATCGCGCACTCAGTTGATTTAAACAGACAATACGGCCAAGGGAAAAAAAACTTTGTTACGTGGAGAATCAAAGAGCTGGGGTTTCCATGGTAACCTGGATATGCTGTTTATGCCTCACTGGTGAAATCATGTAAATCCAATTGGAGGGGAGAATGAGGCCTTGTCTGGTTTGAGTTCTGAATAGGCCTGAATGCAAGGCCCAAGGCTTAAAGTGTGTTAGAGGCTGACTTGGTGAAGAGGGACAAACAATGGAAAAGGAGTTTCTGTTCTTTTCCTGAACATTATTAACGGTGCCCTTAACCTTCAGCAACCAGAATGGAGGCCCCCCTCTCCCTTCACCTGGTGCTTCCACAGCCCGACACACAAGGAAACAGCACCTGGCTGCTCTAATTAACTCAACTGCTAAACTACTAAACTGAATTAGCAAGTTTCGTAAACCAAGAAAATAGTTGCTCTCCTATCTAATTATGTGATGTGCCTTCACAGATATCTGAGATAATGATGTGTAATGCTCTGGGTTAACAGGCAGGCCTTCTGGGTTTTAAGGCAGCTGCTTTATAAGATCTTGCGGTACATTTGAGTAGAGGAATGTCTTTAATCATTAACACCATTGATTGCATCTGATGATTTTTTGTTTGGGGGGTGGGAAAAGACCCACCACTTAAACCATTTTATTAGCTCAGTGATAACATCGCTATGTGCTGCACTGCCAAACCGTGTAGAATAGGAAGGAGTTGAATTGGACCTTTGAGCTTGATCTTGTTAATGTTAATATTCTGTTTATAACTGTTAACTTCAGTCACAGTCTGTGAGCCATTGAACAGAAGAATCTGCTCTCTCACTGTGTGTTTGCCCTGGAACCTCTTAGTGGAAGATATTGATGCAGAACAGTGGCATAGCTGCTAGTGTTGCAGCCTCGCAGCGCAAGAGGCCCAGGTTCCATCCTGACCTCGGGTGAAGTCTGCACGTTTTCCCTGCGACTGTGTGGGATTCCTCCGGGTACTCTGGTTTCCTCCCACATCCCAAAGAGTGTGGATTTGTGGGTTGATTGACCTCTGTAAAATTGCCCCTAATGTGCAGGGAGTGGATGCGAATGTGGGATAACATTGAACTTGGGTGGACTCGATGGGCCGAAGGGGCTGTTAATTAATATGGTTGACACAAAAAGATGCAGTAACTCCAGCATCTCTGGATACAAGTAATAGGTGACATTTTTAGTCGAGACCCTTCTTCAGACTGGTCTCATCTGAGGAACTGTACCACTGTTGTTAAAACCATTTAACCTCTCCGATTCAGCAATTAAGAAGAGGCAGTATTTTTAGCGAATGCTACAGCTTGAGGTAACATTACTTGCAGTCAGAAAAAGTAACTCGACCCGAAACATCGCCTCTTCCTTCTCTTCAGAGATGCTGCCTGACCCGCTAAGTTACTCCAGCTTTTTGTGTCTATCTTCAGTGTAAACCAGCATCAGCAGTTCCTTCCTACACATTAGTATTTAGGTGTTTTGTTGGTCCGGATAACTCATTGGTGAATATTTGCTGACTGAATCGGAGGCAGTGTAATGGGTTATTGCTACATTGAGTGGACCTCGGATCTTGTATCTCATGTACTCGGTGTAACTCAATGACAGGACGATTAAAACAGTTGGTTGGGTGCTATTTGTGAAATGAGGGATGGAATCCAGACCACCTGTTGATGTGTGAGAATGCGTAATGGTTAGATTAGCCTGCCAACCCATCTACTGAGTGACAGCCTGTGTTATAAAGTGGACCTGTGCTACTAGAAAGGCAGATCCTGAAAAAATAGCCCATCACCTGCTTATCAATTTCTCATCTGGGAGATTGTTAATGGGTCGAAACACCCCTTGCACCCACTACGAAGGACAGAGCTTCCTATTTCTTAAACAGAGTGGCTTGGATAGAGTGGATGTGGAGAGGATGTTTCCACTAGTGGGAGAGTCTAGGACCAAAATAAAAGGACGTATCTTTGGAAAGGAGATGAATAGGAATCTCTTTAGACAGAGGGTGGCGAATCTGTGCAATTCATTGCCACAGAAGGCTGTCCAGGCCAAGTCAGTGGAAAATTTCAAGGTGACGAGTTGATAGATTCTTGATTCGTACGGGTGTCAGGGGTTATAGGGAGAGGGCAGGAGAACTGGGCTGAGATGGAAAGACAGATCAGCCATGATTGAGTGGTGGGGTAGACTTGATGGGCCGATTGGCCTAATTCTGCTCCGATAAGTTGTGAACTTACGAAAATGAACTTCTGTTGACTGGTTAGCACGCAACAAAAAGCTTTTCACTGTACCTCGGTACACGCGACAATAAACTAAACCAAACTGAAATGAAGTTAAAGTCAGTGTGCTCAAGTCATATTTGTAAATACAGCTGCAACAGGTTTAGAAATTCTTGCAATTCAAGTACATGTTACACTATGATATATCTGGCTTACTTGTCATCATGCCAGGCTTGTTACTCTGGTTCTTGGTTCATTCATCTTGTTTATGAATTTCCTGATCTGGAATCGCTTAAGCTGCAAAGCTTGTATTGAAGGTGAGTTGGCTTAATTTTTCACCAATAACATTTGTAATAAAAGGCGGATTGTTAAAGGGGCCAGTTTGTGAAGATGAAGTCTTGTTTAAAAAAAAAAAAGTTTACTTACCAGATGGTTGGGTGCAATCCTGATTTAATTCCCCTTGTTCATGCATTTTAATATTACTTTACTGTTTGGCAGAAATGCCCAGTATAGTATGGTCCAGGCTCTAAAATTACATGTGATGAAGAAAACCCGCAAATGGGTGAATATTCTTCTTGTCCGGAACCGGGAGGTGCCAGGCAATTACCTGCTGCTGCGATTTATAGTTGGAACAATGTTCCTTCAGACTCGAGGTCTGGCTGGCGACCTGCATAAAGCCCACCAGCCAACTCCCGTCTCTGAACCTAGATGGCAGGAGTGCAGCCCAACTCAAAAGAGCAAAGATAATGGAGGTTTATAATTGTATTGACTAAGTGGGCAAGATGTACCTCTTCCCACCTCCATAACCTGGGCAGCGGCGACTCCTCGCTGCATCTCGGCCCATTGCCTTTATTTCCCCAGCAACTGTCAAAGGTGGCATGGTAGCATAGCGGTAAAGTTACTGCCTTACAGCGCCAGAGACCTGGGTTTGATCCAGACCACGGGAGCTTGTCTGTCCAGAGTTTGCACGTTCTTCCCATGACATGCGTGGGTTTTCTCCGAGATCTTCCGTTACCTCCCACACTCCAAAGACGTCCAGGTTTGTAGGTTAATTGGCTTGCTATAAATGTAAAAACAATTGCCCCTCATGTGTGTGATGGTTACTGTTAATGTTCGGGGATCGCTGGTCAGTGTGGACTCGGTGGGCCGAAGGGCCAGTCTTCGCGCTATATCCCTAAACTAAACTAAACCATCTGCTCCATCAGTCATCATGACGGATGCACTACAGCCTCTGGCTTCTTCCTTTTGCTGCAGAATCACCAATGATTTGTGATTCTGATTTTTTTTTTTTTTTAAGTTGCTTATTCACAAGATATGCACATTCTTAAAGCCAGCATTTATTGTCCATCCTTGCCAAGATATATCAATCGGGGAAGGATTGTGGATTTTCTTCATTAAAGGACATTATTGGACATTAAAGGAGACTATTGCCTCTGATTTTTATTTTAACGACAGATCAAAGATTTTATGGTCACCATTACTGACGTGAGCTTTATGCTCCAGATTTATACAATTAATTCAATTTAATTTAACAGCTGGTGTATTGGAATTTTGTGATAATTAATGAAGGTTTGGTAATTAGTAACGAAGTAACATAACCACAATGTTTATACACCGAGGTACAGTGCAAAGCGTTTGTTGTGTGCTACCAGTCAGCGGAAGGACAGTACATGATTACAATCGAGGCAATCATACTGTGCAGATATATGATAAAGGGAATAACATTTAGTGCGATATAAAGGCAGTAACGTCCAATCAAAGATAGTCCGAGGGTGTATGTGTGGGGGGGTGAGGGGAAGGCTTGCATTTGGTCCACATCTCCTGTCCATGTGTTCTTGAAATGAATTGATGAACCAGAGCTCAAAATTCAGACACTTGATGCCTCTAGCAGGGGAAAGTTACCCAAGCACACAACTCGGATTGCTACTGTTGATTTCATCAGCAAAAACGGACAGGAGAATGGAACCATGTGTGAGCCAGGTACGAACGAGATCCAAAAGGGAGCAGTGGAGAAACCTCAGCCCCTTTCATTTGCCTCGTGGGTATGTGATTGTTGCAGCCCGTGTGAATATAGAAGCAGAAACCAAAAGAAGCAGTAGCAAGCGGACCACAGCACTGTGATATAGGAGTATACAATGAAAAGGAAAGTAGTGATAGTTAGAGGATGTATGTCAGTGGGAGGGTGACTTTGGAGATGAGTCTTGAAGGCTGTAGTCTTCCTTGTGTCAGGACTAATTTCATCTTTGGGCCACCAACAAGTATAGGACAAAGGAGGCCCTGCTAATGGGTTATTAGCAGATGGGTTACCGATTTAAAAAAAAACCCACACAAACACAAGGGTAATTTCTGGATTACCACCTGGGGGACCTTTGCGATCGGAGAGCTGAATCTGTACTTCAAAGACTTGTGTGGGGAAATATGTGTTTCCATTCTTGAGGGATTGGGACCAATGGTGTGGAAGGAAGGAGCTGGTGCACTGGGATGAGCTTCACATGAATCAGGCGGGGACCTGCTTACAGTTGAACTGAATAACCAGGACAATGCATAAGGTGTGACATCAAGGTGTGTCTAAGGTAGAGTCTAACACGGGGTCTCTGTTTACATTGCCCATTTAAACAAAGGGTGGCACGGAGACCCAGTGGCAGAGCTATTGCCTAATGATGCCAGAGATGTGGGATCAACCCGACTAGGCGTTCTGTCTGCACGGAGTTTGTACGTTCTCCCTGTGACTGCGTGGGTTTTCTCCGGGCGCTCCGGTTTCCTCCCCACACTCCAAAGGCATTCAGGTTAATTGGCTTTGGTAAAATTGTAAATTGGCCCTCGCAGAGTGGGATAGTGTTAGTCGACGTGGAACTGGAGGGCCGAAGGGTCGGTTACTCTGAAGTAAAGCAAAGTCTAATCAATTAGGTGGGATTCTGACTAGGGGAAAGTTTATGAAGTTACGAGAAAAGACAATGGGGTGGTGTGGAACGGTGAAATGAACGGTAACCGGTCTGTTGGCAAGGCCAGAGCACACAAAACTTACAAGAATACCATCAGCTGTCAGCGTGGAAAATGGTAAAATGTGATGGTTCAAGACTGGACTTATTTAAGAGTGGTTGAGAGTTATCAGGTTACTTCAGAAAGGTGATGCTGAAATGGATCTTATTGAAAGGCAAGATAGACACAAAATGTTGGAGTGACTCAGCGGGGCAGGCAGCATCTCTGGAGAGAAGGAATGGGTCACGTTTTGGGTCAAGACCCTTCTTGACATTGAGAGGGGAGAGGGAGTTGAGAGATATGGAAGGGTAAGGTGTGAAAATAAAAGATCAAAGAAGATGATGGCAGATCAAAGACGGCAGGCGTGAGGGGCTGAATGGCTGTGTGTTCACAGCCAAAATACTTCTGAAATCCATGGCTGAACTGTAATTTATTGGATCATGTTGGGAATTGGGGAGGGGAATAAGGAGGTGGGATAAAAATACCGAAACAGACAGCACATCGGGAAGCTGGCTCCAAACAGCTGACCATCTCTGCGGGTAAGCAACCCTTTCGGGAGAGACAGATTGTCAGCTTCAATACATTGCTCACTCCATTACAGAAATGACTACATTCCTTTTAAAGTTTCACAGTGGGTCCAAAGGGTTTCCTAGGCTTCCTGGAACTTGTGATGAACACTACAGCAATGTTGGGGATTGAAGGCTTTAGGGAAATATGCCAATATTTAGTGAAAATACACATCTGCTCTCTTGATTGCCTACATAAAAGATTTTGTTCATACTGGTAATTTTGGAGCTTACTACGTTTGATCGCTACTTCAGAACGATTACAGTGCAGCATGGCTATTTTTTATGCTGTTATTTTGGGCTTTGGTTGAGTTTGACATGTATTGGGAACAGCGTTAAGCCAAAGGTCTCAGAGCAGCAGCACCTGACCAGAGGACAACAGTAGTGCCACATCTTGCCCGAGTCTATATCTGCTCCTAATGATAAGGTGCACTTCCAATGTCTCCAATCAAGCCTTGAATCTGGCATTGGGTGATACCAGATATTTGAACAAGACTTTGACAAGTCTTCTTGAACAAGCTGGTAGAGTTGCTGCCTCACAGCGCCAGAGACCCGGGTTTGATCCTGAGTTTGGGTGCTGTCTGTGTGGAGTTTGCACATTCTCCCTATGACTGCATGGGCTTCCCCCAGATGCTCCGCTTTCATCCCACATCCCAAATATGTGTGGGTTTGTAGGTTAATTGGCCTCTGTAGAATTGACCCGAGTGTGTCGGGAGTGGATGCATAAGTGGGATAACATAAAACTAGTGTGAACTCGTAATCGATGGTCGGTGTGAGGGTCAAGGTAGGGCCTGTTTCCATGATGTAGCTCTAAACTAAACTAAACTTGCTATTAAATGGTGTACGTTTTTACCAGTGCTGCCTTTTTCAAACCCAGAGTAAAATAGAGTAGTGTTATTTGCAAGGGCAGCAGTATTTCCACTTTTGTGATGGCACTTTCAGCATTTGCAGCTACTTGGGTTTGTAGCTCTGATTGGTTTCTCATTGGTTCAAAACAAGTCCAGCTGTGTGCATGCGGCAATTAAGCCTCCAAATCACGAAGGAGAGATCAACAATAAGCCTTCCTACTTTAGCACCATTTTAATGCAGTTGTCTGCACCTTCTCTGGCCAGTGTATATGATACCTTTGCCCAACAACATTCTCCCATGGACAATAAAATAGGTGTTATTGTAGACAATAAAGATGGTTGCCAAGAATCACAGAGGGATCTTGATCAGCTGGACATGTGGGTTGAACAATGGCAAATGGAATTTAATTTGTTAGTGTGAGATGTTGCAATTTGGGAAGTCAAACCAGGATAGAACCTTCACTGGGAAAAGTGAGGGAGTGTTGTAGAGCAGTGAGAACTAGGAGTACATCTACAAATTCCCTGACACAAGCATCACAGGTAGATAGGTTGAAGAAGTAGGCTTTCAGCATGTTGGTCTTCATCATTTAGGGGATTGAGTGTAGAAGTTGAGACGTTATATTACAACTGCACCAGGTGTTGGGGAGGCTGCAGTTGTTATGTTGTGTTCAGCTAGAAGCCATTAAGCCGGAAAGATTGCAGCAAAGATTTACAAGTATGTCGCCAGGACTCGAGGGACTTAATTATTGGGAGGCATTGGGCAGGCTCAGATTTTATTCCTTGGAGCGCTGGAAGCTGATGGGTGATCTTGAAGATCGACAATGAAGATGGTTGCCAAGAATTGATCAGCTGGGCAAGTGGGATGAGGAATGGCAAATGGAAGTGAGTATGTAACTCAAGAGGTGGACAAAATCATGAGGGGATTAGAAATAGTGAATGCATAAAATCCTATTCTCAGGGCAGAGGATTCAAGAGCTAGCGGGGCATAGGTTTAAGGTGAGAGGGGAAAGATTTAACACCAACCTGAGCGACAACCTTTTCACACAGTGGGCAGTGGGTAGATGGAACGAGTTGCCAGAGGAAGTAGTTGAGGCAGATACAATAACATTGAAATGACATTTGGACAGGTAAATGGATAGGACACGTTTAGAGGAATATGGGTCTAATGAGGACATATGGAACTTGCTGAGATGGGGCATCTTTGTTAGCATGGACAAATTGGACTGAAGGGCTTGTTTCTGTGCTATGTGGCTCTATGACTCTAAATGCATGAATATGATTCCTCCATTCTTTCTCCAACTACATGGGGTGAGATGTGCATGCCCAAGAGGATTGGAGTTGACTCTGTTAAGCATCATATTTATCTTCCTAAATCCAGAATCCATGGAACACCATTTTTTTGAAATCTTGTTGGCATCCCTAACTGCCCTTGAACTAAGTTCCAAGCTAGGCTATTTAAGCATCAACTATATTGATAGGGCGGGGCACACACACACGGGCCATAGCAGATAAGGTTGGCAGATTTCCTTTTCCGAAGGACAACAGTGAACCAGAAAGGTGTTTTTGTAACAATCCTGCAGTATTCTAGTTATCACTTCTCATGACATTTTTAAACTCCACATTATTAACTGAATTTAAATAACATAACTGGGACTTATCTTCAGCACCACCTCCTTGTCAGAAGCTAATTATACGATGGTTGGAACTGAACTGAACTAAATTGAAACTAACTGAATTTAAATTTCACAGCTGTCAAGGTGGGAATTTAACTTGGATCTGTGCTAGTCCTCTGTTAGTTGGATCTGTGTTAGCCCAGGACTCTGGGTTACTAGTCCAATGGCTTAACTGTTGGACTGTGGAGCGTGGATCTTTATTAAATACTGATTTAAAATCGAAAAAAGACTCAAGATGCTGGAGTAACTCAGCGGGTCAGGCAGCACCTCTGGAGAACATGGTTAGGTGCTGTTTCAGGCCGGGACCCTTCTTCAGACTGTCATTGACATCACCTATCCATGTTCTCCAGAGATGTTGCCTGAGTTACTCCAGCATTTTGTGTTTTTCTTTGGTAAACTAGCATCTGCCATTCCTTGTTATTACTGATTAAAATCGACGTGTGCATGCTGATATTCCTTGGATATCTGATCCCTTTAACTGTCTGACAGGCCAGGACCAATTCCCAACATCATTGGTAAGAGTTGGGGCCAATTAGCTGATATTGGTTGGCCACTTGAACCTTGTCAGCGTACTCTGTGTAAAACCCAGGCATTCTAGGCAGACTGGGAGAAGACAGAAGATGCAGAGAGAAAGAGAAAGAAAGAAAGAAATAAAGAAGATGTGAAGAGGAGAGTTAAAATGGAACGGCTCCGTGCTAGCTGTTTTCCCCTGTGTGTAGGTTTGAGGAATACTGAGCCACTGGGATGAACCCAAGACCACCAGCGCCGCTGTGTTGTCAAGACTGGTCTGCCAGGAACGAAGTGCTAGGCAGCCAGTGCCTCTGAGGATAAGACTGAGTGGCCGGAGCAAGCCTAAGATGCCAAAACCTCATCCTGTACACGGACAATGATAGACTACGCCCACACACACAGGACCAAAGATTGGCTACAAGAAAAATCCAGAGACTCCTCTTCAATCTCAAAGCTGAGCTGCCAGGAAGAAATCCTTGCCGTCAGCACCTTGTTACCAGGCAAGGATGAAGTGTAGGAAGAAGCCTGAGATCACACCACCTCCTCCTTTGAAGACAAGGACTAAGCAGCTGAGACAAGCCTGAGAATGGCAGCGTCATTGCACATGCGCTCTGACAGTGAGGGACAGCACTCCATGCGGTCCTCGCCTTCCTTACCACTGTAAATAAAATATATTACTTGAGTTGACGCTACTGCGAGTGTCAGCATGGACACTGCCGAATCCCGTCGTCATTCCCCGACACCACAACATGTAACTAGGTGGAAAACTAAGAACTTTGTTATATCAGTGCTTATATTTTAAGAAAAACACAAATTCTGAGTTTCCCATGCACTGTTGTACTCTCCTGCTCCCAGTGGGCTGAGAACTTAAAATTCAGTCCGAGCTCGCCATTGAAATGTAAATAAACACAGCAGCCATTTTTTCAGCACAGGAAGCTCCCATGCTGTCTCTTGTGATCAATTCCTTTCTTAGTGCTTATAGTCTTGGTAACAACATGAAGTTTGAAACATTGCATGTGTTTTTGATGTGTTCCTATTGATTGAAAATTATATCTGAGTAAAAATCATTGTGTATGGAGGTGAAATTCTAAAAAATATATATTCTTAATGCTGCCCTCTGCCCACGTAACTACACCAGCAATCTAACTCCGCTGCTGAAACTCATTTTTAATGTATTTTTTTCTAAAGGCTTACTTCTAAAAATGTTACTGATAATAATGGATTGCAAAGGTTCTCTGCTTTCTTGCACTTTAATTCCCAAAGTTATTACCTACTTTCATTCTCCCAATTCAGCAGAGGGATTTCTAAAATCTCACCTTCGAAGAGTAGGCTCACAGCTGGCTCTGTGAAGCAGCAAATCCTGTAAATTCAAACCATTCTGCAGAGAACATGTTTTACGAGCAAAGGTCACTTTAAAAAAAAACATCAAATGTCGGAGGGGGGTGGGAAAGGGGAAAGAAAAAAAATGAAACGAGGAACGGCAGGTGCAGTAAGAACGAGCGGCTGACTTTTGAAGGTTTGAAATGTCTCGGGGAATTAGGCAAACAATATCTATTCTTCGACTTTCCCTAAATCATGTTTGGAAGAAAGGGTGCTGAACTGCCACGGAGTTGCAGCAAGCCTCATGCACACACAAAGCCTGTGCCACTAAAATTCACGTTGCTTGCCTGTGCTCAGGCAGCAAGTGGCTAAAGTGACGTGCTGGTTGCATGACCCAGTCTCTGACTGCATCTGCAGCCTCCAAATTGTTTTCAACAACTTGCTTGCAAGTCCTAATTTCGCCTCGCTGTTAGGAATGTTAAACTAAGCCCACTGCCTTGCCTCAAAAGATTCTTAAAATCTTTTGAACAAATTGAGGAGAGATGGTTACTTACCTCAGGGGGCTGGTTTCCAAACCCAGCTGTGTTTGTGGAGAATACGTTATTTAAAAGGAAGGAGGAAGGAGTAAATCAGAACAAACCTTTCTGACATGCCAAAACATAGATAATGAATTAGTTTGGGACGGGGGTACCAGAAATTATGTCTTTACATGGTGGGTAGTGAGCATCCAGAAACTGTTCTGGTTGATGCCAGGATTTCATTTCATTTAAAAAGAAAGAATGCTGGATACTGCAGCGCCTTGATGGAAGGATGAGATCAAATGTGCTGAGGTATCTCTTTCATCCTAGCCTACCTCGTGGATGAAAGTCTCATGTACAGTATCTGCAGGGCTTCTGCATGAAGCCAGGAGTGGGCTGGCTTGTTCCTGCACTGGAATGTGTCTTCACATTATGATCAAAAGGCAAAAAAAGCAGACGCTGATAGCCTGAAATAAAACAGAAACAGATGAAGATGCTCAGCCGGTCAGGCAGCATCTGTGTGGAAAATCCCTAATTTTCCCCAACCAATGCTGCAAAAGTAGTCAATTCACCCAGACCTGATCTAATCACTTTAGCTGTGATTCCAAATCTCTAGTTTGTTTTATCTGGAGTAAAAAAAAACCTTTCCTCTCAGCCAAAATAAAATTTTTGAGGCTATGAATTATTTCGATAGCTCTTGTGACCTTCTCAAGGGTTTAATTATATGGCATGACAGAATCCAGTCAGGACACATTAGTGTAGGATGGAACTGCAGATGCTAGTTTAAACCGAAGATGGGTCTCGACCCGAAACGTCACCCATTCCTTCTCTCCAGAGATACTGCCTGTCCCGCTGAATTCCTACAGACTCAAAAAGCTGTAGTAATTCAGCGGGACAGGCAGCATCTCTGGAGAGAAGGAATGGGTGACGTTTTGGGTCGAGACCCTTCTTCAGACTCAGAAGAAGGAATGGGTGACGTTTTGGGCTGAGACCCTTCTTCAGACACATTAGCGCATCCCTGCATTGTGGCGGTTCGGGTAATTAAAAATATCCCAATCGGAATTCACAAATCACGACCAAAATATCTAGGTCAATGAATAAGTAAGCTGTCCAAGTTCTTTGCCATAGGTCAAATATATCTGTGCGCTTGGACATGGATACTTTTTGTTTTAAAACGCGCTGGTGGAGCACCGTGAGTTCGTGCTACGTAAAGGATCAATGTGAAAAGACATTTATCGGCGATGAGTTAGTTTACATCTCATCGGCACTTTTCTTCCCTGAATGATAGTTGGGCTGTGGATTTGTTCAAGCATTTAGCGCTACGGCTCACGATCAATTACGCTCCAGCATTGCTGATGGATTTTATATTTATTTTGTATTGTGCTATCTAAAAATCCTGATCCTCAGAATAGTCTTTCTTGTTGCACATTTTGTCCACCTTCAAAGTCTCGCATTATGATGCCTGAGCCATTTTGTTGCTTGACTGACTTCAATTCTCTAGGCAATGTTTTTTTTTGTTGGAATTTACTCTGATTTTAAAGGTTATATTGGAGAAATGTTCTTTAAATTCAGAAGATATTTGTCTTCTGTGGAGAGTCCTCATGCAGGGTTTAGACACAAAAATATCCACTTGTTTTCCCCCCTCTATACCGATATCCTCGACCCGGGGAATTTTTCCAGCAAGAATTTATTTTGTTCCTGTGTCTCCATTGTCAACCCACTGCAAAAATAATTGAAGGTTAATGGGTAATAAGAGAGTTGTGCAGAAACGAGGAGAGAACTGGCCAGGTCTCAGCACAAAGGCAGAATCTGCTCCCGACCTCCTCCTCCCCACCACCCCCCCTCCCCCCACCCCACCACACCACCACCACCCCCAATCCCCCCAAATATAAAAATAAAGCAGGTTGTCCTCTGCCAGACTGAATTTGTTGCATCCGTCAGAGCTGATCCATATTCATGAACTCATCAATATTCATGCCTTGTGTATCTCATTAATATTTATGTCGGTACTAAGCAGTGCTGCGTTTTGCCTTTTCCACTACGCAGAGCATGTGACACACCAGTTGTGTGGTGTTGATGAAGCTGGGAGGCATAGAACAGAGCTGCAGTTTCAAAGAGCGGGATCTGGCGATGGAGGTTTGAGAGTTGGGGGGGGGGCAGAGTTGCGGGCTATTACGAGATTTTTTTTTTTTTTTTTGCCTTTGTGAAAGCACACCTGCCAATCATCGTTTCCATTTGATGTGACATTGAAATATGCATCTTGAAAAATGTCATTACCTCCGGAGAAGGCAGCATGGGGCTAAAGGTTTGCCAAATATAATTTTAATGCGGCTCCTATGCCTGCAACATTTGAAAGCTGCAGATGAAGTGGTAGCTCAGTGCTCTTCAACACACTGTTGAGAGAGTCCTACTGGCAACAAGATGAGGATGGAATCAGTGTTGACTGTTGAATAACCTCCCAGCGCTCACTGTCTGCATTCATGTGAAGTGAAACCACTTGGATGAAGTACCAAGGTGAAAGCTAAAGCTAACTCTGCAGCAGACATCCTACCGACCACCCTGTTAGCCACTACCTGATTCATCAGTGGAAGAGAATGGATTTCTCACATTAGCCTCATTAGCTACCTTAAAATCTATGAAGCAAGAGTCCAAGTAAATGATCTTCGACCCCGAGGGGCTGCATAAGAGAAGGATTCTACTCCAGTAGGTAGACAAAAATGCTGGAGAAACTCAGCGGGTGAGCAGCATCTATGGAGCGAAGGAAATAGGCAATGTTTCGGGGCAAGACCTTCTTCAGACTAATGTGAGGGTGGAGGGTCGGGAAGAAGAAAGGAAGAGGCGGAGACAGTGGGCTGAGGGAGAGCTGGGAAGGGGAGGAGAAAGCAGGGACTACCTGAAATTGGAGAAGTCAATGTTCATACCACTGGGGTCTAAACTGCCCAAGTGAAATATGAGGTGCTGCTCCTCCAAAACTCATATTTTGCTTGGGCAGTTTACACCCCAATGGTATGAACATTGACCTCTAATTTCAGGTAGTCCCTGCTTTCTCCTCCCCTTCTCAGCTCTCCCTCAGCCCATTGTCTCTGCCTCTTCCTTTCTTCATCACGCCCCCCTCATCCTCACATCAGTCTGATGAAGAGTTTCAACCCGAAACGTTGCCTATTTCCTTTGCTCCATAGATGCTGCCTCACCCGCTGAGTTTCTCCAGCATTTTTGTCTACCTTCGATTTTCCGGCATCTGCAGTTCCTTCTTAAACACTGCACCAGTAGGCGTCATTGTCTACAGATTAGAAGGTGATAGGTTATTCATTCCCTCAAGAAAGGACTTGACTTATGTAATTGCCATGAGTGTAGGAAGGGACTGCAGATGCTGGTTTACACCGTATTTAGACACACAATGCTGGAGTAACCCAGCGAGTCAGGCAGCATCTGTGGTGGAAAGGAATAGGTGACGTTTCGGGTTGAGACTTTTCCGTCCTCAACCCAAGGTCTCAGCCCCAAACATCACCTATTCTTTTTTCTCCAGAGATGTTGCCTGAACCGCTGAGTTACTCCAGCATTTTGTGTGTCTACCTTCTGACCTGTGGCGATGTGATCTGCAAACAAAGGGTCAACTTCCAAGCGTATCGGGTGACACCCCACACTAGCCCCCTAATCGTCTCTTCTGATCTGTCACCAGTTAACCACTCATCATGAATCCCAGGCGATTCTCAACTCTGTGCTGCAGAGGCATATGTACAATTCTCATTAGGCACTGGAAACCCTTTCATAACTCGGCCAATTCCATTCAAGTAATTGGGAGCACCTCAACAACTCGAACGATACGAGTTAAAGGCCCAGTTCAGGATGGTGGATATAATCACGGCAGGAAATGAAAGATTGCTTGTTTTGCAAAAATTGTTATTTCTTCAAGGAGACTTTAAAATGAGATTCCTCCAAACCTGTTCATCAGTTCCAGTTGCCATAGTAAATGCCATCAAGAGACGAGGACTTTATCTTGCACTAAACGTTACTCCCTTTATCCTTTGTACTTGATTGTAATTATGTATAAATTTTTTCATTGACTGGATAGCACGCAACAAAAAAGCTCTCCTTCTACAATGACCAAGAAGTAGATTTAACTGGTCTTGTATCTTAATACTGTTTGTGAAATAACTTGCAAAAATGTGGATGATTTTTTTGGGGGGGGTTATTTTTACAGGCAGCAATTCTCCTTTTCTATTTCCATATTATATATGGTGGGCTACCTTTAAATCATAATAGACCCACTTCCTCATTTTGATCCTAATTCTCTCCAATGTTGCTGTCTATGAGGACCAGTGCTGGCTAAAGATACCTTCATAGCCTGATTAAAAGCTCTGTCCCTTGCAGTCAGAATCAAAATGATGGACCCGATGTTATCTATTGCTGAAATTCCTCTTCCCCTCCCATGGCATATACATTGTGTTATTAATGCTACAAGGCACAAGCACATGCCTACAGAGAGAAATGGGTATAAATAGACCTTGATATAATTGAAGTGACATTAAATTCCTGCTGAGTCTCCTGGGGAATTGTTCTCTCTCTTCAACTTGTTTTCCATTTTTTCTTTATACAACCACATTAACTCTTTGCAGTTGACGTTCTTGTGTTCTATCAAAAGATAATCCTTGCGAGTTTATTTAAAAAGCACTGGAAAGTTAGATGATTAAGATCGTATCAAAGCAGATGTCAGTGAAAGGTTTAGATGCATTCTCAATGGGTCATTTGCAGAAATATTTTAATTCTAGCTAAATTATAGAGTGCAGACCTTTCATATTTCGCCCAGTGATCAAACGTGGCACTTAACAAAAAAGGTTACAAGGAACTCCAAGCCATTAGCTTGGTTCACTATTACGAGTGTCCAGAACCCCTATTAATTTTACAATGTGGGAAACGTATTACAAGTCTCATTATTCATCTCAGAAGCAATCTTAAACATCGTGCAGAAACAAGGAACTGCAGATTCACACAAAAAAAAGAGACACAATGTTCTGGAGTAACTCGACGGGAGAGGCAGCATCCCTGGAGAATACAGACAGATAGTGTTAATTTAATAATTTAATTTAATACAATTTATTGTCATTTGAGCCTCAGTGAGGCTCAAACAAAATTCCGTTTCCACAGCCATACAAACAAAGACAATTCCTAGACATACACACAATTTAGTTCACACAAACATCCATCACAGTGAACCTACTGTTGCAGGTCGGGTGCCTTCTTAAGACTGAAGAAGGATCCCGACTTAAAATGTCACCCAACCATGCTCTCAGGGATGGAGGATGGTGCCTCCAGTACTTTGTGCTTTCTTTTGTTTCCCCATAGGCATCACTGGCAATGAATAATTAACAATTGAATAGGTTCTGACTACGACTCACTGACCTGGAAACCTAAGCTGTCATGGGGAGAACATACAAACACCGTACAGACGGCACCCGTAGTCGGGATCGAACCCGGGTCTCCGGCGCTGTAAGGCGGCAACTCCACCGCTATGTCGCCCAATAGTCCCAACATTTTCTCTTTCCATTTAACATTTCTTCCAACTGCAAATTTTATTTTGCATTTCAATGAAAGGGATCTTTTATTTCATGTAAAGCACCAACAACAGCGCACAAAGCAATTCATTTTATGAAGATATGATCACTTTCATTCAAATAGTGTCTCCAGGGATTGTACTGTGCCTCACAGTCACTTGGATAGAGAAAGTACAGATCCACGTGCCTGGGAGACACATGTCTGGTCTATAACTGCAAGAGCCAAAGCAATACTATCATTCAGTGAACAGTGAACAAACAGTGGAAAAGATTGACTTGCCTTGTTCTGCTAATGTTGGAAAGCACCTTTCCCTGGGAGCTTGTGAGAAGCTTCCGGATTAGTCTAACACATACTCTAAAGCAGAGTCCTAACCTGAAATGCAGTCTATCCATTTCCTCCACAGGTGATGCCTGACCCACTACGTTCCTTCTGCACTTTGTGTTTTGCTCAAGATTCCAACACCTGCAGTTCCTTGTGTCTGGATTTGTCTCTCCTCACCTTTTCACATCCGAGAGAGAATGGCAGTGGGCAGGAATGTAAACACGGGGAGGGTGGCGACAGGAAAGTGATAATGGACCAGTTAAGGAATATTTACACAGAAACCTGCTTCTGTTTGCATTAGTGGAAACCTGTCGATGCCTGCACAAACTGGCAGAGACTGTGAGTGGAGTGTGGCTTACAATGGAGGCTGTGAGGCATGTTGAAGTAGGATGTTGGGCAAGGGATCAGGTCATAATGCAACTCACAACTGATTGGTTTAATATTAACATGTTGATATTTCCGCTGCTGTGCATGCTGTCTGTGTTTTGACTATATCTCCCTGTTTGCAGTATGCTGTTTTCTGCCCTTGGGGAGGAATTTGTTGGAGTTTTAAAGAAGCAGTCACGTTACCAACACATTTTGTGAATTTTGCATTAATCCCAGCGAAGGATTTCTGTTGGAAGTGTAAATCTTTCCACTGGAGGCAGCTACTATTAACATTAAGCAGTTCCAAGTCTTGCATCGCATGGCTAAACGCAGATGAAAGGCCTCAGTCCAGCTTCAGACTTTCGACGTTTGAGATACAGCGTGGAAAAGGGCCCTTCGGCCCACCGAGTCCGTGCTGACCAACAATCACCCCGTACACTAGCACTAGCCTACACAGTAATCACAATTTGCAATTTTAACTGAAGCAAATAAACCTACAAACCTATATCTGTCTTTGGAGTGTGGGAGGAAACCGGAACACCCGGGGAAAACGCACGCGGTTACGGGGAGAACTTGCAAACTCAGTGCAGACAGCACCCGTAGTCATAATCAAACCCAGTCTGTGGCGCTATAAGGCAGCAACTCTACTGCTGTGCTACCTTGCTGCCCACAAAAAGCATGCTCTATTAGTATCTGGGTCCATATTTTTTTTCCATCATCTCCCTGTTCCTGACTGAATTGACTCTATCCTCCAATGCATCAAATGTAACTTCTTGTAAGCTTAAATACCTGTGTGACTTTATTCCTGCCGATTCTTCAACTGTCCTTGTGAACAGCCCCTCCCTCAGCCATACTCCCAAACCCTCTCAACCCCCTATTCTTTCCTTTAGCCAACCATTAACTGGTGTGGCCTTAAGGAGTCCTGCCCTGTCCCTTCTCTAAACTATTTTGCGACCTTATCTTTTACTTTTCATGACTTTGTGCTCCATCAAAAACCACTTCCACCATTCCACCTTCTATGGTGACACAGTGCTGGAGTTGCAGTGCCAGAGACCCTGGCTCCATACTGTCTGTATGGAGTTTATACGTTCTCCCTGTGACAGCACTTGTTTTCTCCGGCTGTTCCGGTTTCCTCCCACACTCCCAAGACATACAGGTTTGTTTGGCTTGTGTAAATTGTCCCTAGTGTGTAGGGTAGAACTAGTGTATGGGTGTTCGTTGGTCAGTGCGGACACGGTGGGCCAAAGGGCCTGTTTTCACGCTGTATCTCTAAACTAGACTAGTGGGCCAGTTTGCTTGTACACATATAATTGTTTCATCATGAAAAGTGGCAAGAGCACTTAGTTCAGTAAAGGACACAATTGATGGAATAACTCAGCAGGTAGGAAGCATCCTCGGTGAACATGGAGAGGTGACGTTTCGAGTGTTCTCCAGAGATGCTGCCTGACGTGCTGCGTTACTTCAGCACTTTGTGTCCTTTTGTGTACTAACCAGCATCTGCACTTCCTTGTTTCAGCACAGTACAATGTTGTTGACTGAGCTATCAACCTTTAGATTAATTTTTAAAAATCAATTAAAAAAAAAATTAATTAAGGATCTTGGGTCAAGTCATCAGGAGTTCTGTTAAAAATCAAAAAGTGATTTTAATATTTTAGTGCATTTTGGAACATTATTTATCCAGTGTTTATGCTATCATCAAGACTTCAGAATACCTATTTGAAGCTATTATGGTTCAACCATGCATACATCCAGCATCCAGCATTGGTCTTTGAAACAAGTTTACCTTGAAGCACTGCAGGATAAATACAAAAAGAATCGCAAGTTGATCACATTCTTTAATTCATAATCATGAGCAAAAAAATGATGTTCATGGCTTCTTCAGTATTGCCAGTGCAATTTGCAGATGTGTAAGATTGTACAAGAGAACCAGCTTTTAGTTTAGTTTAGAGATACGGAGTGGAAACGGGCCCTTTGGCCCACTGAGTCCACACTGATCAGTGATCGCCAAGCCCCAGCACTATCCAACTCACGAGGGGCAATGTTACAATTTTACCAAAGCCAATTAACATTCAAATCTGTACATCTTAGTAATGTGGGAGGAAACCGCTGCACCCGGAGAAAACCCATATGGTCATGAGAATATTGTACATTAACTCCGTACAGACAACACCAGTAATGAGGATTGAGCCTGGGTCTCTGGCAGTGTAGGGCAGCAATTCTACTGCTGCGCCACCGTGCCGACCAGGATTCTGGAAGTTTAATTTAACCTATGTGTATTGGCAATGGAATTGTGTGCTTAACTAGTGAAGTAACATAGAAACATAGAAAATAGGTGCAGGAGTAGGCCATTCGGCCCTTCGAGCCTGCACCGCCATTCAATATGATCATGGCTGATCATCCAACTCAGTATCCTGTACCTGCCTTCTCTCCATACCCCCTGATTCCATTAGCCACAAGGGCCACATCTAACTCCCTCTTAAATATAGCCAATGAACTGGCCTCAACGACATTCTGTGGCAGAGAATTCCAGAGATTCACCACTCTCTGTGTGAAAAATGTTTTCCTCATCTTGGTCCTAAAAGATTTCCCCTTTATCCTTAAACTGTGACCCCTTGTTCTGGACTTCCCCAACATCGGGAACAATTTTCCTGCATCTAGCCTGTCCAACCCCTTAAGAATTTTGTAAATTTCTATAAGATCCCTCCTCAATCTTCTAAATTCTAGCGAGTACAAGCCGAGTCTATCCAGTCTTTACGTGGACAAGTGGACTGGTAAAGGAGGCTTTACTTGAAGCAAAGGATAATAAGCAGAGTAGTTAAGCAGCCATCTGAAAATTATTTAATATTTGTGGCAGTGGAGATATTAAAACCAATTCTGGCTGGATGATCTGATGTTGCCTGAGTATCATGTGTTGTTGAAAAGTGCCATGGATATTTACAATTACTGTAGTATTCGATATACATAAGCAGTAAAGTAAGGAAATGGTCCCTATTTACCTGTGTAGGAAGGAACCACAGATGCTGGTGTAAACCGAAGATAGAGACAAAATGCTGGAGTAACTCAGCGGGACAGGCAGCATCTCCGGAGAGAATGAATGGGTGACCTTTCGAGTCTGAAGAAGGATCTCAACCCAAAATGACACCCATTCCTTCTCTCCAGAGATGCTGCCTGTCCCGCTGAGTTACTCCAACATTTCTGTGTCAATCCCTATGTATCTGTGTTTAGAGGGGGGAAATAATGAGGAGATGGGAAGGATGGAGACGAAGACAGTGCTGCAGTACTGTGAGTATCTACAGACCCTGTACAATCTGTCTACACTTTTTGTTTGTCAAAGTCTGAGAAGGCTACAATTTCCCTGGACACCATGACTGAGTGATGCCAGCTGTTGAAAGCTGGCTTGCAGCATCTTTACACGAGGGCACTGCTTTGTCAGTCGCTGTGAAGGTGACACCAGCATTAACGTTTACAGTGTCTGGTGACATGTCTGTCATGGAGGGTGTTTCACAGTTGCATTAACTTTGTCACAGCTGCTCCATATGGGCACGGTTCTGGTTTCATGGACATGGAGAAGGGGAAAAGTGAAAAATGAAGTGGAGACTTGGATTAAGACAGACAAAGAAAATTACTGGGGGTTTGATCAGATGGAGCAAAGATTCCATCGGAAGCACCAGCATGCCGCTGACATGCTGCTTTCTACATGTGTTCAGCATAAGGAACATCAGTGGGTGTCCCTTAGAGAACTTGAAATCCAGAAAAGCAGCCTGTGGGTTCTTAACCGATGGTGGTGGATTGATTTAAAAAAAAAATTAGTTTAAAGATACAGTGCGGGAACCAGGCCCTTCGGCCTACAGAGTTTGCGCCCCGCACACTTACTCTATCCTCCACACACTAGGAAAACAAATTTTAATTTATACCATGCCAGTTAACTTACAAACCTTTGCAGTGTGGGAGGAAGCCGGAGCACCCAGGGAAAATCCATGCAGGTCATGGGGAGAACGTACAAACACCTGTAGTCAGGATCGAACCCAGGAGCCTGGCGCTGTAAGGCAGCAACTCTACCGCTGTGCCACTTCGCTGCCCATATCTTGAGGAAGATTCTTATTTGGCTGCATCTTTAATTTTAGCCGTTGTAGCTGGGTTCATTTTGCCTTCTAGCCTGCTTTCTTTAGTTTAGTTTTAGAGATACAGCATAAAAACAGGCCCTTCAGCCCACCAAGTTTGTGCCGACCAGCAAACACCCGAACACAAGTTCTATCCCACACATTAGGGACAATTTACAGAAGCCAATTAACCTACATTCCTGCACATCTTTCAAATGTGGGAGGAAACCGGAGCACCTGGAGAAAGCCCACGTGATCACAGACATAGTCAGGAATGAACCCTGGTCTCTGGCGCTCGAAGGTAGTAGTTCCACTGTTGACCACTGTCTTCTGTCTTTCTATTTCTGCTGCTGCTTTCTAGAATGTTCCAGAGGCAAGTGTATTTCATCTGTTCAGGTGATTCTGATGCCGTCTCATCTGCCAAAGGTCTGAAATGCCACTGAGATTGTTCACAGTTGTGTGAATACTTTGAACAGGAGGAATTGTACGGCCCTGCTCCACTCCCAGGCCTCAAACACCGACACAAGAAGGTTCATCTTTGGGACTCAGAGGTCCAAAGAGAAATGGGCCATCGGAGAAGCTGGAAGTTATTCCTGAACTTTGTGACATCCCGGGTTTGTGAAAGGTGGCTTATCAATGAAAATTCATTCTTGAGGACCAGTAATCTGTTTCACTGGAGGATGACATCTTCTCCTGCACGTGATTGGCTTTCATCCTCATCCATGGTTCAAGCCAGCCTCTCATCCATAGTCCACTTCATCACAACACTTGTATGATTATCAAATTAAGGTTGATTCAAAACAGCTTATATTGTAATATTTGATATTGGCAGCAGCCTGAGAATCAAATAGACCACAGGTAGTCTCTGACATTTCAAAAGCAGCCATCCAGAATTTGGATATATTATTATTTCTTCAAGAAATCGTCTCTGTTTACATAAAATAGATAACACATGAAACCATATACATCCCATCTTAGTTTCTACCCAATTTATCTCCTCTCAAAACTTCTTATCTGTTCACTTTGTTCTGTGTTTATTTCTAATTGTCTCTGTATATATTCTTTGTGGTAGTGCCAGCAAGTTTGATATGCAGTAATGTGATGGTAGATGTCTGTCTACTCAATGTTGAGAAAATATATACACGTCCGGGTCATAAGAATTTATAATTCAGTATTCAGTATTCAGTATTTACTTTAATGTCATTTTAACTGAGTACTTACATACACAGATGAAACGAAAAAAATTGTCTCTCAATCAGTTCCCATCAGTGCGGTTAATAACCCTATCTAGAAATGGAAACCCACAGCCATCTTATAAGCAATAAGGTCCCAGTGTCGAACAATGAAACACTGATGGACCTTGGTCTTTGTGCAATTAAAAGCTGTGGTTCTAAAGGCAAATACTTCAGTTGCAAACCAATATGTTACCAGGTATAATGTTGATACCTGTACAAAGCAGCATATCACCTGATTTCTGGTGAGGAACGTTATAAGAAACCTGGTAAACTATATATTGTACCATACAATGGAGCGTTAGACAAAGACCGTTTTGTATAAGTAGATCTCGGCATTTGATAAGACCCCTTGGTCATGTTTGGACTCGGCAAAGGCTGATAGGGTTACCACAGTGTTCTCAGAATCCAGTTACAAGTTTACCAGATGGTTTGTTTAACCTCGTACTCACCAGCAGACGAAGCAAAACATGCATATCTGACCCGTTAAAGTGTTTAATTGTGATCTGGGGGACATTAAAAAAATTACTGCTCATTTAATGGGTCGTTTTGTGAAAAACAAATCACAGGCTGCTCTCTGTAAATGATAATCAGAACACATTGGAGCTTGTGTGGGGAAGTAAAATGAAATACTGAACTAAAACGGTTTGCTTTTGCTGGCCATCTGTCCATATAAATCCTTAATCCAAGGAACATCAAAACGTTAAGCATTGTGCCAGTTATGTAGAGGAGTGGGGATATAAAATAATAAGGCGTAATCCAACTAGCTACTGCTCCGTTCCTTTTGCGAATAAAACTGGTTGATTGGAACATGTGATGTGCCCACATTGAAATAATTCACAATTTGTTTACTCCACTGGATCTATCTCTTTAGACCAGTTTTTCAGTTTAGTTTAATTTAATTTATTGTCATGTGTACCGAGGTACTGTGAAAAGCTTTTGCTGCGAGCTATCTAGTCAGTGGAAAGACCAAACATGATTACATTTGAGACATTTACAGTGTATAGATACATGATAAGGGAATAACATTTAGTGCAAGGTAAAGGCAGAAATGTCTGATCAAAGATAGTCCGTGGGTCACCAATGAGGTAGATAATAGTTCAGGACTGTTCTCTAGTTTCTTTTCTCCCTCTAGGCATTGGGTTTCCTTTAATCTGTTGTTCAAATCCATATTTGAAATTTGATGTTGTCAATTATGGGAGAACTTATAGATAAACCTCCCATGTCCCAACCGATTTCTATATGCGACGACTTTTCTGAATGATTTATTTATTTCAGTTGACCCATAACTTAGGGTAATTCCAACCAATCCCCAACCTGACCTTTATTTAACTATGATTAACTAATTCAGCTGTGAATCTGAATCTTACCTTGGGTTCTGCCCCTTTCCTGTTAAGCCATTGGAAGGGAATTGTTGAGTCATGTCTGGGTGCATTTGTATTTCTGTTCCTAATTCTGAGGGTCCACCAAATGTCAATTAAAGACCATGGAAGGAAATTAGCCCTTGTATCCAGACCTTGAGGAAGGGATCTAGCATGATTCCCATTCCCAATATGATACCATCTCACCATGAGTTCCTAACTCTACAACGTATTGGCTGCTCTGCGGGGGGAAGGTACTCTGTAACAAACCCTGGTCAATAAATGAAGATTCAGTGAAAGAGAATGTCTGAGATTAAACAAACTGAAAGATATTTTTCCAAATCAAGAAATCTTGAGTCGGATACTTTACTATGGATCAGCCCAAGTATCTCTGCACTCACTTGTAAAGCTGCTTGATTCAGAGTTATAATGAGATGTTGGCTAGCTATCCCAGCCCCTGAGGGATATTGTAGTATCTGGTATTCTGTCGTTTTTGCCCTTATGATGTGCCCAGAGAGAGAACTTTGCAGCCTTTTTCAAATTGTATAGGAGGGAGGCTACACCTATTTTTCCATTATTCTTTGGGCGGCACGGTGGTGCAGTGGTAGAGTTGCAGCCTTACAACGCCAGAGACTCTGGTTCAATCCTGACTACGGCTACAAACATGTACAGAGTTTGCATGTTCTCTCCGTAACCTGCATGGGTTTTTTTTCCGAGATCTTTGGTTTCCTCCTACACTCCAGAGACATACAGGTTTGTAGGTTAATTGGTTGGTATATATGTAAATTTTCCCTAGTGTGTAGGATAGTGTTAATGTGCAGAGATCGTTGGTCGGCACAGACTTGGTGGGCCGAACGGCCTGTTGCTGCGTTGTATCTCAAACTAAACTAAACTTTTAATTGCCAGGAGTAAAGTTTGTTAATTTCCAGAGCACTCCTGTTTCCTGTTTCTCTATACATATCTAACCTGGGACTCTATCCTAGTACATTTGTCCAGATGTTAGTGGGTTACCTGGACTTGAGAAAGTGTTTGTTTGGCCTGTTTCATGGCCTTAAGTTGCTCCAAAGTACTGTTCTGCCAATGATAAACCTGTGAGCTGAAGCTGTAGTATTGTCGGGCTCATGCATGTCATATGAAAGCAAGACATATTGGAATATTAACATCAATTACTTCTGCTTATTCCAGATTTTCCCATGTTTATTCTCCTGGATGGGGAGGGGGGGTAATCAAGTGATGTTGAACGATTTGCCATGTGTGATCCTGGTCCCTGCAGAATTTTTGCAAAATTGTCTTCATTCCCAAAGGTCTCAGGCTCCTTGTGAAACTTCCTCAATATTGGAGGCAAATCGCAAGGAGGCCGGTGATTCAATCTACTTATGGATTTAATTAAATAATGGTAATTTGCCGAAGGCAGACACAAGAATGAAATACCTTATGACAATCTGCTCTCTGTTCCTTGGGAATCAATGATTTTGTAATAAGCATGGGGCATTGGTAATTCTGCATGCATGAGAAACTCTAATTTATAGAAAATAGTAATAAAGGTGCAGCCTGTTTTCACCATAATTATGAATATTTCTTGATTTAATTTACACTTCAGTTCTGATCTTGTGGGTTTTCATTTGTCTTGGTTAAAAAATATTAACTGTTTTAGGATGTAGGTCTGCCTGTAATGGCTCCAATCCTGCCATCTTTCCCAAACACAAGTCTGGATAGTTAGCGTCAATGGGGATATCACTTTGGCACGATGGTTGAGTGAGAATGTGTAGGAAGGATCTGCAGATGCTGGTTTAAACCAAAGATAGACCCAAAAAGCTGGAGTAACTCAACGGGTTAGACAGCATCTCTGGAAAAAAGGAATAGGTGACATTTCGGGTCAACTATTCCAGAGATGCTGTCTGACCCTCCGAGTTACTCCAGCTTTTTGCATCTATATATGGTTGGGTGAGACCCAGTCTGCAGGTTCCTGAAGAAATCGCGAGAATGCCGTTGGGAATGGGAATCCTGGTTAATTTAGTTTCCTTCTTTGCAACGCTTACGAGTGATTGCGGTGGCCCAGGTTTTGCTCCAGCTCAGATAAACTGGTTCGCCATGGGTCATGAATCAAGGGATTTAGGTGGATTTTGAAGAAAGAAAACCATACAATGGCATTAGAATGCTTCCAGAGTGACTGACAGAAAATTGGATTTAATGGGGTGTGATATTCCCCAATAATCCCAAGCTGTGTGTTTTCGCTTTCTTCCAAAAGATTTGAGGAGAAGTGAAATTTCGGCTCAGTTCGTAGAAATGCTGTCGTTTTCTAAATGTAATTGGAGGAATAATAATATAATGTGTAGCAAGGAACTGCAGATGCTGGTTTAAACTGAAGATAGACACAAAATGCTGGAGTAACTCAGCGGGTCAGGCAGCATCTCTCTCTCGAGAAGAAGAAGAAATAGGTGACAGTTCGGGAAGAAGGGTCTCGACCCAAACGTCACCTATTTATTTTCTCCAGAGATGCTGCCTGACACGCTGAATAATAATACAAATTGACCCCAAAGGGCAAATATATCAATTTGGGAAATGGAGTTCAACAGAGTTAGAAATGGGCATATTGTCATTAGCAGTCAGTCTAAATATGGAGGAAGGAGCTGCAGATGCTGGTTTACACTGAAGATAAACACAAAATGCTGCAGTAACTCAGACAGCATCTCTGGATAGAATTTTCATTGGTGGTGGATGAATGTTGGGAAATGTTGGTTTAAAGTTTAATTTCTCTTTTTATTCCTTTTTCTAGGTTCCAATTTGGAAAAGGCCTGGTATTGCACCCAGAAATTGGTGACAGGCTGGATATAATCTGCCCAAAAACGAACAATCAAGGCCAATATGAATATTACAAGTTGTACCTGGTGACCAGGGACCAGTCAGAAACATGCAGAACCATCATCAACCCCCACTTGCTGGTCACGTGTAGCAAACCTGATAAGGATATAAAATTCACTATCAAATTCCAGGAGTACAGCCCCAATTACAGGGGGCTGGAGTTCAAAAAGGGCCAGGATTACTTCATCATCTGTGAGTACCCATTGGGGATGGGCATTAATGTTTATCTGTGTAGATTGTTGTAATGGGGGAATTGCTCGCAAAGACATTTGGGAAAGTCTGCATGAAAGAAATGCCCAATGACCAGAGAACCTTATTCAAGGTACAGAAACAAAGAACAGCAGATGCTGGTTAATGTACAATAGGGTAACTCAGTAAGTCAAGCAGGATCTCTGGAGAACATGGATAGGTGACGTTTCTGGTCGAGACCCTTCTTCTGACTGGTTGTAGTCAGGGGGCGAGAAGAAAGCTGGGAAAGGAGAGGAGGGACAAAGCATGGTAGGTGGACACAATGAATGGGTTGATGGGCAGAAGGTTGGAACGAAGCACAGTGATAAAAACAGAAGGTGCGAGACAGGACTGAGAGAATTGAAGAAAGTGTGGGGGCGGTGGAGGGAAGAAATAGGTGGGAGTCCAGGTGAGGCATCAGGGAGGGAAAGGGGGGGGGGGGGGGGGTCAGGAGGTAGTTACCTAAAATAGGAGAATTCAATGTTCGTACCATTGAGATGTTCTATCTTTACAAAGGAGATGAGAAGGAATTTCTTTAGTCAGAGGGTAGTCAATCTGTTGAATTCATTGCCACAGAAGGCTGTGGAGGTCAGTCAATGGATATCTTTCAGGTGGATAGTGACAGATTCTTGATTAGTGAGTGTATCAGGGGTTATGGGGCAGAAAAGTGGGTTCCAGCGGGGAAAGATAGCTAAGCCATGAGTGAATGGCATAGCTGACTTGATGGGCTGAATGGCCTAATTCTGCTCCCAGAACCTATGAATTAACTCGAATGCTTTTATTGTTCCTGGAATATGTCCATGCATTTTTTTTAAATGTTTTTGAATTACTGATATGAAATATATGCATTAAAATAGTTGATTCAGTGTTTTTAATAAAGTGCTTTGAACAGGCTGCACTAACTGGAATAAGAATTTAATCGGAATGTATTGGATAGCTCATTGAAATAGTGAGCAAAGAATGATTGTTTTTAGAAAAAACACAGTTTTTCTAAATAGCTTTCTCCCTTGAATCTGATTGCAGAGACAACTCTTTTGGTGTAAAAACATCCAATTTTGGCGCTGGATTTAATGCTTAAAGTTATTAGATGCAATAATTTATTGACTCAAACAACCAGAATTGTTAGATTTTAAGGTCCCAAGATATTAATATATGAGGAAGATGCTTTACTTTGTTTGAGCTGTTCTACCTAGAATGTCCCTAAAGTACCTTCGATGTAGCGTCTAATTGTTTCTTCAATAACTCTAGGATTTCACTACTCATATCCGGTGTTTCATTCTTTTTGTTGATCCCTTTACTAAATTTCTTGTTTGAAACTGTGACCCTTCTTCAACTCTCAAAGTTTAATTTAAAATAATGATTTTACTTTTTCCATGTCATTAAACTTTGCTATACTCTACTGAGTTCATCCTTTAAGTATGTGCGAAGGAACTGCAGTGCTGGTTTAAACCAAAGATAGACACAAAATGTTGGAGTTGGTCTGCGGGACCCGAAACGTTACCCATTCCTTCTCTCCTTACCTGCTGCCTGACCCGCTGAGTTACTCCAGCATTTTGTGTCATCCTTTAAGTAGTTCCTTTCACAGCTGAAAACTACAAGGCCTCTGGGCAGTCACATTAAATGAATGATGTGCAAAGGACAGGATAATGCTTTATTTTAAAGGTCTACTGCTGCAGTTTTCCATTGCTCACCTGATTCTCTGTTGTGTGTGCATTAGTGTCATTAGCGCATTAAAAAATCTATTATATTTTAAAAATTTGGACTTGAAGGATACAAGATGTGGCGATTCCTGTGTACAGCTGCAGTGTGGTTTACGGAACCAGTGTGGTCTACCATCAAGCACTCTTATACTGAGTATAGTTTGGTTCAGTTCAGAGATGCAGCACGATAACAGGCCCTTCAGCCCACCATGTTCCTGCTGACCAGCGAACCCAAAACAGTAGCTCTATCCTACATAGCAAGGACAATTAACAATTCTTACCAAAGCCAAAACCTACAAACCTGTACGTCTTTGGACGTGGGAGGGAACCGGAGAAAACTAATGGTGTCGCGGGGAGAACGTATAAACTCCGTACAGACAGCACCCGTAGTCAGGATCGAAGCCAGGTCTCTGGCACTGTAATGCCCCTGTCCCACTTAGGAAACCTGAACGGAAACCTCTGGAGACATTGCGCCCCACCCAAGGTTTCCGTGCGGTTCCCGGAGGTCCCCGGATGTTTTTGTCAGTCTCCCTACCTGCTTCCACTACCTGCAACCTCCGGGAACCGCACGGAAACCTTGGGTGGGGTGCAATGTCTCCAGAGGTTTCCGTTCAGGTTTCCTAAGTGGGACAGGGGCATAAGGCGGCAAATCTATCGCTGCGCTACTATGCATAATGTATAGTCAGATTGTCACTGAACTTTCTGCCAAAAAAATAATGTCACTGTATTTGGAGACACCTGTCAATAAAGTACCTTTGAATTATCCAACATGTCATGCACTTCACCGTGGTAAATATTCCAATGAGAGGATGTAGCTGAGATAGACTTGCTATGCTCAAATCTACAATCTGGTTGTGGTCAAACAGGTCATCTCTAAATCACAATGAAGTGAGACAGTGTTCTGTGGAGCTGCCTGTCCACAAGTCGCTGGGCCATTCTGCAGGCTACTTGCATGCATGTAAATCACAGAAATGACTCCCATACATAAATGGTATGCATGTGCTCATGTGCATCGAAGACAGACACAAAAAGCTTGAGTAACTCAGCGGGACAGGCAGCGTCTCCGTAGTGAAGGAATGGGTGATGTTTTGGGTCAAGCCCCTTCTTCATGCATCGTTTCAGACACCCTAGTACCCAGAAAGAACATCATGAAGCATGTGGCAAGGCCTGGATTACACTCCCAAAGAATAGTCTTTGCACTAATCAGTATGCCTTGTGATACAATTTCTGGGCCCCAATTTTTTTTTGTCATCTTTCCTCATAATTCAAAGCTTCAACACTAGGTGTCAGTCTTGTGACTCTTCTTTGCTTGACCCCCCCTCATGCTTCAATATCATTCTTGTGTCTTGGTGAACAAAATAGACCACTGTGCTCTTGTTGTCTGCTCCACTGTCTCGTCGCGGCTTCTTCTGAGTTACTAACTTGTTTTGTTAAATTGAGTTATAAATCTTGTCAAGCAATTGAGGTATGAGCGGATGAGTGTTTTTTCTTTGCATATGGTGAATCTCCCTTGCAGTAAAAAATTTTTTTTATTTTCTCCACTTCTCTTTGGCATAAAGCAAATTCTCCCGGAAGAAAACATTGCTGTAAAATACAAATAGGACATATTACCTAGGGACGTAATACCCCAGGCCGTATTCGAACCAGCTGAGCAAGAGGCCTGAGCACTAATAATTGATACTATTTTCCTAAAACATTTGAAAGGTGCAGATTTTAATAAGTGTGAGTGGAGTGTGCAGAAGGAGTTCCTGTGATAGACACGTCCTGGTGGAGTTACTCAGCGGGACAGGCAGCGTCTCGAGAGGGAAGGAATGGATGGTGTTTCAGGTCTGAAGGAGGATCTTGACCCGAAAGGTCACCCATTGCTCCTCGCTAGAGACGCTGTCTGTCCCGCTGAGTTAGTCCAGCATTTTGTGTCTGTTTTTTGGAAAAGATTGGCCTTTGTCCATTGCCTGGTACTGAGGTTCTGATGTGAATAATATCCTGCATCCTCTGAACAACCAATTATTAGATCAAGAGTAATGGGGTGAATCACAAAGCATTCTCCCGAAAGCTTTGATACTTCAGAAATGTTTTTAATTGTAACAATGGTGCTGCCCCTCTGAACACTGAAAGATGGTCACCTTCTTGGATGCCAATTTCCGACCATTGCCATAGTGAATTATTGTATTATATTGAGTACAACCCCGGCATACATACTGTTACATCTCAAAGCCTTCCCAAGATTTCAGGCAGTGGAACACCGCTTTTGTTTTGTTTCAAGTCCTCATATTCCACTTGTGTGAACATTCAATGGAAACTATTTAACAAAGAAATTTGGTGTAGTTAGTTTGCCATTCACGGTGCACTTTCTAAGTTTTTCCTGTTTTACTCTTGTCCGGGTGAAATTGCCTGATATTTCTCAAAACAAATCCTTTCGGTTTGTGGAAGCTTGCAAGACCAAATCCAAAATTGCTGGGTTATATCTGCAGGAAAGAAGTGCAAATGCTAGTTTATGCTGAAGATGGATATGAATTGCTGGAGTAATTCGACGGGCTAGGCAGCATCTTCGTTTAGTTTAGAGATGCAGCGCGGAAACAGGCACTTCGGCTCACCAAGTCCGCGCCGACCAGCGACCCCTGCACATTAACACTACCCTACACACACTAGGGACAATGTTACATTTATACCAAGCCAATTAACATACAAACCTGGAGTGTAGGAGGAAGTCGAAGATCTCGGAGAAAACACACGGGGAAAACGTACAAACTCCGTATAGACAGCACCCAATGGATCGAACACATGTCTCTGGCGCTGTGAGAAAGTAGCTCTACCGACACGCCACCGTGCCACTAATTCATCTTTCCCCTCTTTGCTCCCATTCTTAACTGTGCATCTCTCCCTGGCCACTCTTCTCCTGCCAACTGTTAAATTGTTTTTCTGATGCGTTTTTCCTGCTTCAGAGCAGCGGCACTGACAGCTGCCTGTCACAGTTTCCAGGCACAATCTGGCCTCACTCGCTTCCCGTGTACGTTAAGCCCGCCAACAAACGAACTTAGCTGCCTCACTGGCTTTGTCTTGCATTTCCTCACACGATATAGAAGGAGAAAATCTAATTCATTGGCACCAGACGCTGAAAACATTTAATAAAGTAATGAAACTATATACAATGCCCTCCATAATGTTTGGGCCAAAGACCCATCATTTATTTATTTGCCTCTGTACTCCACAATTTGAGATTTGTAATAGAAAAAAACCACATATGGTTAAAGTGCACATTGTCAGATTTTATTAAAGGTTTTTTTTAATACATTTTGGTTTCATCATGTGGAAATTACAGCTGTGTTTATACATAGTCCCCCCCACCACATTTCAGGGCACCATTATGTTTGGGACACATGGCTTCACAGGTGTTTGTAATTGCTCAGGTGTGTTTAATTGCCTCCTTAATGCAGGTATAAGAGAGCTCGCAGCACCTAGACTTTCCTCCAGTCTTTCCATCACCTTTGGAAACTTTTATTGCTATTTATTAACATGAGGACCAAAGTTGTGCCAATGAAAGTCAAAGAATTAATTATGAGACTGAGAAACAAGAATAAAACTGCTAGAGACATCAGCCAAACCTTAGACTTACCAAAATCAATCGTTTGGAACATCATTAAGGAGAAAGAGCGCACTGGTGAGCTTACTAATCTCAAAGTAACTGGCAGGCCAAGGAAGACCTCCACAGCTGATGATAGAAGAAATGTCTCCATAATTTAAAGAAAATTTTTCGAACACCTGTCCAACAGATCAGAAACACTTCAGGAGTCAGGTGAGGATTTGTCAATGACCACTGTCCGCAGAAGACTTCATTAGTAGAAATACAGAGGCTACACTGCAAGATGCAAACCACTGGTTAGCCGCAAAAATAGGATGGCCAGGTTACAGTTTGCCAAGAAGTACTTAAAAGAGCAACCACAGTTCTGGAAAAAGATCTTGTGGACAGATGAGATGAAGATTAACTTATGTCGGAGTGATGGGAAGAGCAAAGTATGGCGGAGAGAAGGAACTGCCCAAGATCCAAAGCATACCATCTCATCTGTGAAACACGGTGGTGGGGGTGTTATGGCCTGGGCATGTATGGCTGCTGAAGGTACTGGTTCACTTATCTTCATTGATGATACAACTGCTGATGGTAGTAGCATAATGAATTATGAAGCGTATAGACACATCCTATCTGCTCAAGTTCAAACAAATGCCTCAAAACCCATTGGCCAGCGGTTCATTCCGCAGCAAGACAATTATCCCAAACATACTGCTAAAGCTACAAAGGAGTTTTTCAAACCTAAAAAATGATCAATTCTTGAGTGGCCAAGTCAATCACCCGATCTGATCCCAATTGAGCATGCCTTTTATATGCTGAAGAGAAAACCGAGGGTGACTAGCCCCCAAAACAAGCATAAGCTAAAGATGGCTGCAATACAGGCCTGGCAGAGCATCACCAGAGAAGACACCCAGCAACTGGTGATGTCCATGAATCACAGACTTCAAGCAGTCATTGCATGCAAAGGAAATGCAACAAAATACAAAACATGACTACTTTCATTTACATGACATTGCTGTGTCCCAAACATTATGGTGCCCTGAAATGAGGGGACTATGTATAAACACTGCTGTAATTTCTACATGGTGAAACCAAAATGTATAAAAATGGCCTTCATTAAAATATGACAATGAGCACTTTAACCACATGTGATTTTCTTTTTCTATTACAAATCTCAAAGTGTGGAGTACTGAGGCAAATAAATAAATGATGGGTCTTTGTCCCAAACATTATGGACATGGGGGGAAAGGTGGACATTAGGATGGGAGAGCTGGGCGGCACAGTGGTGCAGCGGTAGAGTTGCTGCAATGCCCAGGCTTGACAGTTGACCCTGAAGAATGGAGAATGCCTAAAAATCTCATTGGAATAACTTGTCACCTCCAAATGTGGAGAAAGTCCACCAATAGTGTGCTCAGAATAGTGAAAGGTTTGTATCGAGTGGATCAATCAATCAATCAGATTTATTCATCACATACACAATAAAGTGCAGTGCAATGAGCTTGCCAGCAGCAGTACAATCAAAAAAGAACACACAATCCACAATAAAAATTTAACACAAACATCCACCACTTCATTCTTCACTGTGGTGGAAGGCACAAAGCGCAGTCAGTCTTCCACAATTGTTCCCCCGTGGTCAGGACCATAATCCTCCGCAGTCGCCGCTGTGGGTGGCCAGATGTACAGGCCCTCTCGTCTGAAAGGTAAGTCCCGAACCGGTGCTTCCCTACCGGAGGCTGCAGCTTCAAGATAACGTAGGCCACTGTCCAGCGGGTCGGAGCTCTTCTTCTCCGGGGATCCCCAACGAAGGATCCCAGGCTCTAGACGCCGCGCCCGCGGCTAGTAGCTCTGCAGACCGCGGCTTCAGGCTGTAACAGACCGCGGCATGGGTTCGCCACGCTCCGCGATGAAATGTCCACGCTGCGCCCGCTGCTGAAGTTCCGGGCCCGACTCCGGGAAAGGCCGTGCCAATCCTTGGTGTTAGGCCGCGAGGGAGGCGACATGGAAAAAGTCGCCTCTCCGTGGAGGAGGCGACCGAAAGAGGGTTCCCCCTCTCACCACCCCCCACACAAGACACACCAAGAGACATTAAAACACACATTTGGACATACTAAAAAAAAAAACAGAAAACCAAAAAAAAGTGGAAAGGATGTTCCCACTCATGGGAGAGTCTAGTACTAGATGTTATGGCCTAACGATTAAAGGACGTTCTTTTAGGAAGGAGATGAGGAGGAATTTATTTAGTCAGATGGTGATTCTTTGCCACGGAAGGCTGTGGAGGCTGTCAGTGGATATTTTAAAGACAGAGATAGATTCTTAAATAGTACGGGTGTCAGAGGTTATGGGGAGAAGGCAGGAGAATGGGGTGAGGAGGGAGAGATAGATCAGCCATGATTGAATGGTGGAGTACACTTGATGGGCCGAATGGCCTAATTCTGCTCGGTTCACTTATGATCTTATGATCAAAGTTAGACATGAAGAGCTGGAGTACTTATGGGGCAGGCAGTATCTCTGTATAGTCTGAAAAGGGTCTCAACCCGAAACATCACCTATTCCTTCTCTCCAAAGATGCCGCCTGACCTGCTGAATTACCCCAGCATTTTGTGTCTATCTTTGGTTTAAACCAGCATCTGCAGTTCCTTCCTACACATTCCGCAGACCATTGTGTGTAGTCTATCCTGCTTGGTTGAAAGAAGAGTGTTGAGAGGCAATGCAATTGCTGCTTTTAAGAATCCAAAGGAGCTAGCTACGATAGACCACTGCTATTTTTAGGATTTATAGAAGATTAATTTGGAAGTTGACAAGTTTCTTCGTCTTACCAAGAACAGTAACACCGGAGGACATGGAGTAATTTGAAAGGCACAGGTAATTTGCAAGTCTGGATTCAAATTGAATCTTTGGAAAAGACATTTCAGTGGGTGAGCCATCAATCTGTTTGAGGCTGCTTTTAGCAAGTTAAATTCACACAGTAGTGAAGCACAGGAATCCATGGAAACTGAAACCTGGCAAGTTTCACACATTCCTCCTGGGGATGGCAGATGCTACATTTAATTGTAATTTTTTTAACATTGTGAAATTGTGTGACTAGCTACAGAATATAAAAAGAGGAACATTGATTAGACTAATCGGCTAAGTCTTTGTTTATCGTTGACAATACAGTTTCTTGTTACATTCTTGGAACTTCCTCATTGCTACATTGGTAAATGTAACTTGTTTGCAAATTAATGTCTTTGGTTATTATGTGCAGGAAGGAATTGCAGATACTGGATTATATCGAAGATAGACACAAAATGCTGACGTAACTTGGCCCTTTTCTGTGCCAAAATCATTGAGAACGTCTTTTAAATGAGACCACGCTATACGGACATCACTAGATAGATAGTGCAAGTTGAGATTTAATTTCAGGGTAAGAGCTTCTTCCCTCTTTTGAACCCCTCCACGCCCTTTTCCCTTTCATTTCATAGAAACATAGAAAATAGGTGCAGGGGTACGCCATTCGGCCCTTCGAGCCAGCACCGCCGTGCAATATGATCATGGCTAATCATCCAAAATCAGTACTCTGTTCCGCCTTTTTCCCCATATTCCTTGATTCCCTTAGGCCCAAGAGCTAAATCGAATGGACCTGTCCCACTTGGGCGACTTTTTAGGCGAGTGCAGGAGACTCTGCGCTTGCCACATGGTCGCTGGTGGTCTCTGGTGAGTCTCCTTCATGGTAGCGAGGAGTTTCCGCATTCTGGGAACTAGTCACGGCCTCAGTATGGTCGTAGCAAATTTTTCAACATATTGAAAAATTGGTCGCCATGGAGAAAATCGATAATCCTGTAGTCGTGGGTGCAGTTGTAGTGGGGTCACCATGTGGTTATGGGTAGTCGAGGTGGTTGTAGGTAGTTTTAGTTAATCGCCTTTGCTGACCGGGCATTTTCATTGGCTCATTGGGGGAAAAATTGAGTTTTCATAACCAAGGATAACCGACCGATAATGTTAAATGCCCGCTAAACTTCACAGCTGTGTATCTCTGGTTTAATAAAAGTTGTCTGGCTTCTTAAAAGTTGGCTCCACTCCTTCTACCCCCCCTCTTCCCCTTTCTCCCCTCTTTTAAAGGACTTACCGTACACTGTGCTAGCCGCCTTAATTACAGTGCCAACCTTTCTGTTCATCATGGTGTGTGTCTGTATCAACTTGGCTTTGCACCTTGTGAATTTCAGACAACGCTCTCCCAATTTGCCCTGGCGCCTGCATTTGCGATGTGTGTGTGTTCCATTCTGACAGTCGCCGTTTCAGTTCTCGGTTTTTCAGGCGACTGCCGGCATATTGACATTCGCCGGCAGGCCGCTGAAAAATCGCCTAAGTGGGACAGGCCCATTCCTCTCTTGAAAAATCCAGTGAATTGCCTCCACTGCCTTCTGTGGCAAAGAATTCCACAAATTCACAACTCTCTGGGTGAAAAGTTTTTTCCTCATCTCACTCCTAAATGCCCTAACCCTTATTCTTAAACTGTGACCCCTGGTTTTGAACACCCCCAACATCGGGAACATTTTTCCTGCATCTACTCCTGTCCAATCCTCTAAGAATTTTATATGTTTCTAGAAGATCCCCTCTCATCCTTCCAAATTCCAGCAAATACAAGCTCAGTCGACCCATTCTTTCATCATATGTTAGTTCCGCCATCCTAGGATTTAACCTACAGAACCTACGCTGCACTCCCTCCATAGCAATAATGTCCTTCCTCAAATTAAGAGACCAAAATTGTACACAATACTCCAGGTACGGTCTCACCAGGGCCCTGTACAACTGCAGTAAGACCTCCTTGCTCCTAAACTCAAATCCTCTCGCAAAGAAAGCCAACATGCCATTCGCTTTCTTCACTGCCTGCTGTACCTGTATGCTTACTCTCATGCCTGTTGCCTGCTCACTAGAAAGATCTCTTGCTAAAATACACAGGGACATTAAGATTAATCATCCAGGCTGTAGGATAGCCTTACAAAGCAAGTTGGCATGCAATATTTTTCACAAATTCAGAAAAATGTTGTTAGTTGACAATTACCAGGAGATCATGTCATTGATCTAATTAAACAAAAAGGGATGGGAGGATACTTAGAAGATGCAAAGTGGGATGGGGCTCTGGTGGTGGTAGAATCTGCTTCTATTTTCTTCAACTGCAGCTGCGCTGAATGTACAATGTCACCCTTCTGTTCATTTGACTCAAATCTGTAGCATTGCCTTATGCAGAGTACTCAGCTTCTGGAACCACCTTCAAATTCACTGGAAGGATAAGCAGGTCCCGACCCGAAATGTCACCTATCCATTTTCTCCAGCAATCCTGAGTTACTCCAGCACTTTGTCTTATTTTTGTTGGCGATTTGTGACAGTAAGTGCCCGAACCAATTCCCATTAGAAATGAACACAAGCGCATTAAGACGGGTGTAAATCATTCTTTCATGCATGATTTATTTGTTGAAAAACGGAGGCGCAAATGGTTCATTTCATGATCCTCTTACAAGGTCTGTTTGTTTAGTGGTGGGTAACTGAGTGTACATGGGAGCTTTGCTAAAGGAGATTGTGGTCTCATCATCTCCCAGACTGATCCTTGCAGCAAATAGCCCACTAACAACCACCGGGTCGACTAAAATGTGAAGAATGGGTCAAGGTCGGAGCACGTGGGGGAATGGTCCCCTCACCATTGCAACCAGCTCTAAAATGGCCATGAATCCAGTTAGTGGTTCAGACAGCAAGCAGGACCAAGAAACATAATGGATTTCTCCGATACTGGAGGGGACATATAGCCATATAACCATATAACCATATAACAATTACAGCACGGAAACAGGCCATCTCGGCCCTACAAGTCCGTGCCGAACAACTTATTTCCCTTAGTCCCACCTGCCTGCACTCATACCATAACCCTCCATTCCCTTCTCATCCATATGCCTATCCAATTTATTTTTAAATGATACCAACGAACCTGCCGCCACCACTTCCACTGGAAGCTCATTCCACACCGCTACCACTCTCTGAGTAAAGAAGTTCCCCCTCATGTTACCCCTAAACTTCTGTCCCTTAATTCTGAAGTCATGTCCTCTTGTTTGAAACTTCCCTATTCTCAAAGGGAAAAGCTTGATCACATCAACTCTGTCTATCCCTCTCATCATTTTAAAGACCTCTATCAAGTCCCCCCTTAACCTTCTGCGCTCCAGAGAATAAAGACCTAACTTATTCAACCTATCTCTGTAACTGATAACTGGTTGTTAGTGACATGAAGCTAATTATAGTTCGGACCCGGAATATTTCTGATCTGTGCATCAGCTGCTATGTATAGTGTGAGAAATGCATCTTTGATTACCGTTTCTAGCCTGCCTAATTTCATATTACACGTGAAGGAAATGTTAATTTGATTGTTGTTCTTGGCCTATATAATCCAGCTGTGGGCATGTTTGGGGAGAAATACTCAACACCAGTGGATGCACCAGCAAGGACGTTTGTTCCCTATGCACTCACAACTGTGTGGCCAGGTTCTGCTCTAATTCCGTTTACAAGTTTGCAGATGACACCACTTTAATGGGCTAGATCTCTAACAATGCAGGAAGGAGATAGAGAGTTTAGTAACATGGTGTCAAGACAACAACTTCTCCCTCCATGTCGGCAAGGCCAATGAGCTAGTTATTGACTTCAGGGAGTGAGTTGGTGTACACGCCCTAATCAGCGTCCATGATGCCAATGTGGAGCTTCAAGTTCCCAGGTGTAAATATGACCTACAATTTGTCTTGGACCAACCACCTTGAAGGTATGGTTAAGGAAGCACACCAATGTCTCCACTCCCTCAGAAGAATAATGAAGTTTGTCATATCTCCAACGACCACTACCAACTTCTATAGACGCTTTGTAGAGGGCATCCTATCGGGATGCATAACAGGTCATAAGTGATAGGAGTAGAAATAGGCCATTCGGCCCATCAAGTCTACTCTGTCATTCAATCGTGGCTGATCTATCACTCCTTCCTAACCCCATTCTCCTGCCTTCTCTCCACAACCACTGACATCCGTACTAATCAAGAAATATAACAGTGTGGTTTGGGAACAGTCTGCGCAAGACTGCACAAAAGTGCAGAGAATTGTGGATGTAGCCCAGTCCAGCACGCATCCTCCATCCCCCCTCCCCCCTATCCTCTGTTGACTCCATGTATGGCTTCATGCTGCCTCCGGAAAGCAGGCAACCTTCATCCTGCTCATTCCCTCGCATCCATTCTCCTGTCGGGTAGAAGATATAAAAGCACGTATGACCAGATTTAGTACCAGCTTTCCCCCCACTGTTATCAGACCTACAATGGGGAAGAAGCTGTCGTCTACACGGTGTAGTCCCAATCTTCCAAATTACCTCATTGTGGACCGAGCAATTTTGTTCCATAACTTTAACGCTAAAATGCTGCAACATTATTCCACACTCTGGTATTTATCTCTTTGCACTACCCGTGGTACTTGATTGTGCTCGTGTAAGGTACGATTTGACTAGAGAGCAAACAAAGCTTTTCACTGTATCTCCGTGCACATGAGAATAATTTGCCAATACCAAATCCATCTCTGATTACCAGCTGTAAGCTCGTGCAAGAATATGAGCCACCTGAGAAATGTTGCAACTCTACCTTCCTGAGAACGAACATTCAAGCTGCAGGTTACAAGTGGGTGCACATGCTGCTGCTGTGCTACTGAAGGGTTCCTCACACTTGCAGTGAGCCAGGTATTGCTCTGAAGTCGGAGACCCTTCTTCAGACTGAGAGTCAGGAGAAAGGGAAACGAGAGATAAAGATGGTGATGTAGAGAGATAGAACAGATGAAAAGGCCTTTTGATGCCTTTTTCATTCATTTGTTCTATATCTCTCTTTATCACTGTCTACAATCTCTCATAGAAACATCGAAAATAGGTGCAGCAGTAGGTCATTGGGCCCTTTGAGCCAGCATCACCATTCAATATGATCATCGCTGATCATCCAAAATCAGTACCCCGTTCCTGCTTTTCCCCCAAATCCTTTGATTCCGTTAGCCCTAAGAGCTAAATCTAATTCTCTCTTGAAAACATCCAGTGAATTGGCTACCACTGCCTTCTGTGGCAGACAATTCCACAGATTCTCGTCTCTCTCGTTTTCCTTTCCCCCCCGACTCAGTCTGAAGAAGGGTCTCGACCCAAAATGTCATATATTCCTTTTCTCTGGAGATGCTGGTGGACTTGATGAATTATCCCAGCTTTTTGTGTCTACGGTTTAATGGCATCTGCAGTTCCTTCCGACACATAGCTCCAAAGTCTCCTGGAGTTCCTGTAATTCCCATAAACTACTGGAGATTACAAGTTTAAACCACAATCCATGGGTTAAGGTTTACACAAATTATTTTACTGCCTTCAATGAAATCAATGCTGAAGGGTGGAGTGCGATGCATTGCAAATATACTGACATGCAAAGATGAATTACTTTTTGTGACTCTATTTACAGTGTCCTAGCTGCAAACTTACCTGCGGCCATTCCAGTGAGGGTATTATAAAGTTACACACTTTATGTGCATGTATGTTAAATTTATGTTTAAAGAAAAATACTGCCCTCTGATAGTCTTTATGCTGTTACAACCTGTGAGATTCTTGGACCATCTGGCCAATTAAAAGATTGTTGTAAACCAACCATGGAACAAATATACTGTATAATAAACTTTCTCCTCATATTTCACTGTAGCCTTAGAAGCTTTAACTTGAGCAATACCTTTATTTAAGTCACTGAACAGTCTTCCACAGCCATGTTGGTCAGCATGGACAAGTTGGGCCGAAGGGCCTGTTTCCACGCTGTATGACACAGGAAGGGTCAGAAAGAGGTGCCTGTGAGTGGGATCTCTGCAGTAGTTTTAATTGACTAACCGCAACTGGAATTTGTACATTTGTTCCTCAATATGATAATGGATACTCTTCTTCCTCCTTTGAACTTGTCCACCTTTGCCACCTATTACCTTGAGAATTATTTTGCTATATTAGTCGACAGCCCCCTTGCGCTAGATTTCTTCAGTGCCTTATCATTCGTTCTGCGTAAGTCTAGACAGTGAATGTCAGCACAATCTTCCATTAAAAGTGAGTCAGTCATTTTTCTTGGCTCTTCTAGATCTTCCATCTGAGTTTTTTCCTCCCCCTCTGGCTAGGCTGATTGTGGTGCTCCACACCCATGCTGGTGAAGTCAGCTGGTTGACCAACGACTGAATGTGTAGGAAGGAACTGCAGATGCTGGTTTACACCAAAGATAGACACAAAAAGCTGGAGTAACTCAGCGGGTCAGGCAGCATCTCTGGAGAGAAGCAATGGGTGATGTTTCGGATCGAGACCCTACTTCGGACTGAGAGTCAGGGGTGAGGGAGTCTAAGCTAGTTCTCCGACTAGTTCTACTGTCCTCCTGATTAAATATTACCGATTGTATGCCACGTTGTCACCTTCTCCTCAGCAAACAATGAACCATTCTACATTTCCTTATCATCGTCTGCTTTGATCTGTCATTTTCACACCTTGCCCTTCCGTATCTCTCGACTCCCTCTCCCTTGACGCTCAGTCTGAAGAAGGGTTTCGACCCGATAACGTCACCCATTCCCTCTCTCCAGCGATGCTGCCTGTCCGCTTAGTTACTCCAGCATTTTGTGTCCATAAGTCGAATTGATTTTAGCACAGAGTTGTCAGTTCTCATCATTGAGAAAAATAAGATGGGTTTTGAAACATAGCTGGTTTAGAAGCTATGGTTTAGATGTCACAGTGACGTAACCCTTCCAAGATTATTCCCGTAAAGGAGTTCTTTTTGTCTGAAACCTTTGATTCTGTGGAACTGGAGTGCTAGATCCTGCTAATGACAAGAAACAGAACTGTGTTAACTGTTCCAAGTTTAAAGGATGCTGGTGGGGTACGTTACAAGTTGCTTGGATCCTAAGCCAGTTGTGAATTGCTTAAGGGCGTGTTGGAAGGGCATGTGTTATGAGTAGCACATTTTAAAGCAGCGCCCTGCAGAGTGTATTTAAATGTACAGGAACAGTTCATTAAAACAAATTCAGAACCGGGCGGTAATGCAGCAAATGACACCCGATATATTCCCGGAGGAGGCCCCAGCTTCACTGCCTTGTCCGTATGATCAGGGTACCTCATTAAAATTTACCGAATAGTGAAAGGCCTGTATACAGTGAATGTGGAGAGGATGTTTCCACTCGTGGGAGAGTCTAGGACCAGAGGCCAAAGGGCGTACCTTTAGAAAGGAGATGAGGAGGAATTTATTTAGTCAGAGGGTGGTGAATGTGTGGAGTTCATTGCCACAGAAGGCTGTGGAGGCCAGGTCAGTGGATATTTGTAAGGCAGAGGTTGACAGATTCAACTGCATCTGTGAGCATTGGGCATTGTGACATCACACGATGGAACGTTAACCAACATGTTATGGGTGAGAGCTGTTTTTTTTTAACATTTTGAAATTTGGGGGGGGGGGGGGGGGGAAGGATTTTATTAAAAAATGTGTACATAAACACAACAAAATTTAATCAGGAGTGGATACTTGGAATGAAAAGTGAAATCTCTACCGAAATGGAAAAAATCGTGGCGTTTCTGCGTGTGGTGTTGGTATAGCAACGAATCAAAGGCTGGCACCCACAAGGCAGGCAGTGCAAGTGTCAGGGGTTATGGGGAGAAGGCAGGAGAATGAGGTTGAGAGGGAAAGTTAGATCAGCCATGATTGAATGGTGGAGTAGACTTGATGGGCCGAATGGCTTAATTCTGCTCCCAGAACCTATGAACTATGAACTTAAACTCCATTGGTGATGCTCATGGATTAACAAAGGGAAACAGCTCCCAGAGTCTCTGTCCACCCATCCGAATCTCTGCCATGCCAATATGTGTGGCACAGTGGTGTAGTGACAGGGTTGCAGCCTCACACCACCCGAGTCCCAGGTATGATCCTGACTACAAGTGCTGTCTGTGCGGAGTTTGTACCATCTCCCTGCGACCGCTTGGGTTTTCTCCAGGTGCTCTGGTTTCCTGCCACATTTCAATGACCTTCAGTTTTGTAGGTTAATGGTCTTCTGTTCATTATCCCTATTGTGTAGAGTATGTATGACCATTGGTCTTCTAGTGTATGGATGACCATTGCTGTTTGTAGCATGGACCTTCAAACAAAATGAAATATATAATAGATGAATGTATAAGAGAGTGTGTGTATATATATATATATATATATATTCATGCCAGGAAATTGGATTAATGATTTTAATTTCTCTCGCTTTGCTTTAAACAACCTAGTCCTTTAGCTTTGGAATTCCCCCAAACATCTATTCTTTTGAGATGTAGAAATAAAGAACTGCAGATGCTGGTTTACAAGAAACGACACAAAGTGCTGGAGTAACTCAGCGGGTCAGGGAGCATCTCTGGAGAATTAGATGATGTTTTGGGTCGGGACCTTCCTTCACATTGATTACGGGTGTGGGAAGGGGAGAAGATATTTGAGTGGAGGGGCAGGACAAAAACTGGCCGGTATTACGTTGAAAACCTCCTCACCTATATTCACCTATTACCTGCCAAGCATCACCCCCTCTAGCTTTCTTTCCATCCCTCCACCCTACAATCAGTCTGAAGAAGGGTCCCAACTTAAAATGTCATCTGTCCATTTCCCTCCACTATATCGCTTGCTGAGTTCCTCCAGCACTTCGGGTTTTGCTCAAAATTCCAGCATCTGCTGTCTCTTGTGTCTCCATAGAAATATATTGTTGTTCATTCCTTGTTGTTGGGTCTAAACCCGAAACCCTTTTACTAACGGTACTTTCACCAATGAGACAGCAAAATTTAAAGAAGCTGTCTCTGAAATCAGGAATGCAAATTAAATTCTGGAACAAAAGTACAATTTATTATAGAAATTAAAAACAAACTTGTCTTTAGTTAGTGCCTTCGACGAGCTCTGCACACTCAAATGCAATTCACAGCCAATAAAATACTTTTGAAATATAATCATTGTAATTTAGAGGTATTTTAATCTTGTTGGCAACTTGCCATTTTTTAGGTAATACAAAAGCTGAAACTCCAATCTGTTCTCAGAAGCTTTTTGCTATTCATTTAGTTCACCGAAAAATGTACCGACTTGTTTTATCTCAAACAAAAGATACTGAACTTGGCGATACTGGGGAATGTTCTTTCTCCCTGTGGATTTTCTCTTTGTTTAATTCCTCACCTTGGTTTCCCTTTGGCTCCCCCCCTCCCCCTTCTCTCTTGCTTTCCCGCACTCTGTCCTCTCCGACACTCCTCCATGATTTTCCTGGTTTATCACTTTTCCTATCCCAGCTCACTTTTCTTCTTTCACTTTCCATATTCTCATTCAGTTGTAATGCTTTACTTTCACAGTTCACAGTTTCCCTCCCACTACCTCTCTCCCTCTCCCTCATTCTCTCTCTCCTCTCTCTTTTATTCTCTCTCTTTGGATACAAACACATTTCTTTAGTGTGTGTCAGGTTACATTTTTTACTTTTGTCTGTTTGCTGTTCCTTTTTGGGTTTTCATCTGTCTTTTTCCTTTTCCCTCATTCTCTCCCTTTGTTGATCTATTTTTCTTGTCCCCCCCCCCTCTCTAATTTCCCCTTATCATAGTCTGAGGAGAGGTTCTGACCTGAAACATACGATACGATAGAATTTTATTTATCCCAGGAGAGAAATTGGTCTGCCAACAGTCATAAAACACAACAAGATATATTAAACATGAAATCAAAGTGACGAGTGGACAGTCCAGGATTGGGGATGTGCAAAGATGGGGGAGGGGGGAGGGGGGTTAGTCTACCCCACGACAATAGGGAGAGGAGTTGTACAGTTCGGGCGCCACAGGGAAAAAGGATCTCCTGTGGCATTCTGTGCTGCGTGTTGCTGAAGGTGTTCCTCAGGTTGACCAGTGTGTTACAGAGGGGGTGAGCTGTATTGTCTAGGATGCTTTGCAGTTTGAGGTGCATCCCCCCTCCAAGACCACCTATTCCTTTCCTCCAGAGTTGCTGTCTGACCCGCTGAGTTACTCCAACATTTCGTATCTATCTTCCCTTTATCATAGTCTTGTGTTCGGACCTGGACAGAGATGGCACTGGATTATTAGGTTATTTGTTTGAGTTGACTTGGACGTACTCCTCCTGCAATTCACCTGTGGATTACTTTAATATCAGGTAGCCAATGCACACCAGCCACCAGGTGACTTTTGATAGAAACTCAGACTGTTGATCCATGGCAAAGAGGTGTAAGCCAAATGGATTTTTGTTTTTGCTGCACAGAATTAGAATAGACACATAAATGGAGGCACATGTATACATATGTACACACGTGTGTGTGTGTGTGTCCATATATATTCCAAGCGCACACAGATTATCAATGCTTGACGATGTCACCTCTTGCTGATCATTCCGTCACCTCTCTCTTTCTCTGTCTCCCCTAACTGAAGTCCTCTGCCACCACGCCCTCTCACCCCCTTCCTCGGGTTCTCTCTCAGCTCCCTTTGATCTTCCCTCTTACCCCCTTTTCCTTCCATCTGTTACTATCTCCCCACATTATCCTACACACTAGGGACAATTTACACTTATACCAAACCAATTAACCTACATACCTGTACGTCTTTAGAGGAAACAGAAGATCTCGGAGAAAACCCACGCGGTCACGGGGCGAACGTACAAACTCCGCACAGACAGCACTAGCGGTCAGGATCGAACCCAGGTCTCCGGCACTGCAAGCGCTGTAAGGCAGCAACCCTACCGCTGCGCCTCCGTGCCACCCTCTCCAGCTATTGGCTTCCCTCCCAGAGAGAGACTGCCCTGCCTGCCAGCCTCTGTGGATTCACTGTCCAGTTGCCATTGCAGTGCAATGTACTGGAGTGGAGTTAACCATTAAACAGAACAGGCTCATATATATTTGTAAATTATAACAAGCTTTAGTATACCAGGCAATAAAGTGTTACTCATTCAATACTCTTCTAATATCCTTTGGAATACTTGATGACTGGGTATGATATGTTTTAGTAATGTTTCATGTAATAATATCCGCCTAATAGGCAGGTTGACCAGAATTTGTGATGCGCTCCAATCAAGATGTTAATGTTTTGAGCAGCTCTCTCTGATAAAGTCTTGAACAAAATCAGATTTTATGACAAAGTGATTTTTCAAGCAATTTATTTTGAATCTCAGGACAGCTTGAGTGTGTTTTGGTTTAACTAACGTTAAAAAGATGAAAAGGTAATGAAACGATGAAACCTTTCCAAACAAAATGGATGCCAGTGTCTTGGGGGAGATCTCACCCAAGTTCTTGGCTCTGAAACTGAATTTCCTGGCTTGGAAATTTGTACTGCAAATCTTTGGTAAGACACCATGCCTTAATACAGATACTTTCCACTATTTAAAAAAAAAATCCATATTTGGAAGATCTCCTTCCATGTGCGGTTGTGTTTTGTTAGTGTCAAACTATCTCCCAATCTCGCCCATCCTTTCCTCTCGCTGCTCAAAATCTCCCTCAGATACTGCATTCCATATATCACTGGTTTATTTCTTTTTATTGTCAGCAGTGATCTTTCCAATAAATGGTATTATTTCCCTCGTGCTTTGATTTGTATAGATGATCCAAAAATTAAACGCTGTCCATTATTCTAGATTGCTTCTTATCAGAACACATTACACAGCTCATTTGTTATGTTCCTGTTCGTGTTTAATTCATGTATTTTCTAGTCATATAGAAGTTGTCAGATTTGAACTAATAAACCATGCGATTTTTTCCAAGCCAATATCAAAAAGTTGCTGAGAAATAGGAGTTGGTTGATTCGGTAGGTGCCGCATTTAGCACATTCATGGAAGTCAGAAAACGTGCAAAATTGAGAACATTTACCTATTTCAAAAAATCGTCAAGGTGGCAGATCTCTGCCTTACAGTGCCAGAGACCTGGGTTCGATCCTGACTACCGATACTTGTGTGTACAGAGTTTGTACGTTCTCCTCGTGACCTGCGTAGGTTTTCTCCAGGATCATCAGTTTCCTCCCACACTCCAAAGATGTACAGGTTTGTAGGTTAATTGGCTTGGTAAAAACGTAAATTGTCCCTATAGTGTGTTGCATAGTGGAATTGCTGGTCGGTGCGGACTCGGTGGGCGGAAAGGCCTGTTTCCGTTCTGTATCTCCAAACTAATCTTAACTAAGCACTGCTTCCAAACACTGGTAAGTCTCAATCTTACACAATGTCACACGTGACATGTTAAAATGTCAGTGCCAGCAAATGTAGACACCTACATGCTGATATTACAATGAGAGACCTTTAATTCCTGTCACCTTGTTGGCTTGCTTCAGGATTTACCTTTTCTTTCACCGGCAGTCAAAAATGAAAGCCAGGAGGTCCATATTTCCTGTTACCAAGGCTGCAATAAGTGTAAGGAACAATGATGCTATCATTATTTGTGTGAATAATGCTGGATAAATGTCAGCCCTGCTCAGGTGCATTACACGGAAATGGTCATCATCAAGCTAACCTGTGGTTTTTACACAAATATGAGCACAAATATATACAATTTCTGAGTTATACTGTGTTCAATGCATGATATTTAAAGATCATGTATAGAACACATTATAACCCAGAAATTGGATCTGTATCAGTGTTTGTGCAAGAATCACCCAGTTCATTAAAAATATATATATATTGTTACCACGAAGGAGAATTCCCTTTATCTGCTTCCAAGATGTCACCCAACCCAGGCAACGGCCCATACAAGCCACAGAAGCAGATCTATAAACTCATATTACAATTGCTCCACACTCTTAAATCTCTATTCCTACAGCAACATTTCTTACTTGGACCATGATGTAAATGGCTCGATTGTAATCATGTATGTGTCTCTGCTGACTGGTTAGCACGCAACAACAACTTTTCACTGTACCTCGGTAAACGTGACAATAAACTAAACTGAACTGAACTGGCCTACACATTTCATTCCTGTAATACGGGGCTTCCAACTTGGTTCCATCCCTTCCAGCTCAGACTCAACCCGGATTACAGGCACCGACAGTCAATGCACCGCATCTCGCAACAGTTGTCCACCGAAATGCTGCCTGACCCGCTGAGTTACTCCACCATTCTGTTTCTATCTTTGGTATAAACTAGTATCTGCTGATCTTTCCGAAGCCTGTAAAATGTGCGACCTGTTTGCGTTGGAATTCCCAACTATGTGTCTTGGGTTTGGCTGCTGCAAGTATCCGAGTGACGTCAGTGTTGCGCAGGTGGGCAAGTGGTGTGAATTATACCAGCCACCACCTCCATGAAAGTGTGAGCACACTCATGGTGAATGCCTAGCAGATATAGGCAGACCCGGCGTCAAATTTCATGAAATGCTCATTTGATTCAATACTATCATTCAGGAGAATGGCATTCCAGTTAACTCACACTCTTGTGGCCAAATAGACATGCGACACAAGGATGTATATTGATAGATAGATATCCTGGAATGCGGTCTGTTATGCCTAAGGAGCTTAGCAAGGACCGGCACCTTACACCTTAGCAAGGAACTTTGATGGTGATCTTCCATTCAGAAGAATACATGGATGGACCAAATTTATGATGGGTTGGAGAGCACACAGACTGCTGGAGTAGCCCAGCGGGTCATGCAGCATCTCAGGAGAACATGGATAAGCAGTCGTCCCCCCCCTCCCAGCTCTACCTTTCGGTCTGCAGAAGGGTTCCAACCCGAAACATCACCTATTCCTTTGCTCAAGAGATGCTACCTGACCCGCTGAGTTACTCCAGCATTTTACGGGTCCCTATCCATGCTCTTCTCAGATGCTGCCTGACCAGATGTGTTACACCAGCTCTCTGTGTCTTCCTTTGTAAACCAGCATCTGCAATTCCTTGTTTCTACACTATGATGGACTGGGTTGCTTATGGTTTGTGGAAAGGTGAGCTTGGTTTAACCAATGGCCTTTTCTCATTGTGCTGTTTTGAAAGGGATTCTCTTTGATCTACTCTGAATATTGGAGTCAATGGATCAATGTTTCTCATATCCTCACTTGCTAATAATATAACACTGGTTAATTCGTATCATATTCTGAAATGTCTATCATGCTTTTGTAAATGGACTAGAGTACCCTGCAGAGATGAGTGAAGGCTGACATTTTCTCCTATATATCAAAAACACTTTGTTCAAAACATTCTAAATGTCAGATGCTGCCACGTCTGTATAGGTCACCTGCATCCAATCCTTATCTCTAAAGTGAAGTTGAAATTTCTTTTGATTTTGAAAGTTAAGTCAATTAGGTATTAAAAAAAATTCCTCCATTTCTCAACTGTCGTGAATTTGTGGACACTTTCCCCCCCCCCTTTTCTTTGCTCACCTCATGGATGGTGTTAAATACACAACAAACTATTCAATACATACTTAAATATTCTGGGTTTGCTTTGCGTGAAATTACTGTTGCGAACTCCAATTGTCAGTCACCCTTAACTTTACCCAACGTTGCAAATGAAACAGCTTCTGAAATGCAGGAAGCCGCATAATTGGTTTGCTGCCATTTCATTGAAACAGAAAGAATAAAAAAAACAGGCAGATCACCTGGCTTTGATCCAGGTTCTGAATTTGGACACAAGAATGTTCCACCTTCTGCATAGTCTTCCATGCAAATATGTAGGGTCTGGTGTCTAAATTGAGAGAGATGTCCCACAGACTAATAAAGTAAATGTCTGGAATGTAAACATGATGCTGGAGAAACTCGGTTATGGACAGACGATGTTTTGGGTGGAGTCCCTGATTCTGAGGTGGTCTTGCCTGCTGTTCCTCCTGCACTTTGTTTTCTTTTGCAGATTCCAGCATCTGCAATCTCTGATGTCTCCAACTATATGACATAGACGTACTCACAAAATCCTTTTTTCCATCTCAGTGCCTTGGGTTCCCAAGGTCATAAGTGATAGCTCATCAAGTTTATCTATCTCTGTCTTAAGAATATCCACTGACTTACTGTTTTAAGGCTGCAGCCGAGCTTTTGCAATTCCTCATTAGTTTCTATGCCATTTCAGCCTTCCTCCTCTGCAATTGCTGACTCTCGCTAAGAAGCAATGAGTGTTGCCATATAGAATTGAATTGAATTGAATCCTTTATTTGTCATTCAGACCTTTCGGTCTGAACGAAATGCTGTTGCCTGCAGCCATACATGTAATAATAACAAAACACAATAAACACAAATTAACATCCACCACAGTGAGTTCACCAAACACCTCCTCACTGTGATGGAGGCAAAAGTCTTAGAGTTACTGTCTCTTCCCTCCTCTTCTCCCTCTGCGCCGAGGCGATACCCCACCGGGCGATGGCATCAGTCCCGCGGTTCAAGCTCCGCGGCCCGGGGGTGGTCGAAGCTGCCCGCAGCTGTTGCAACGGGTGCTCCGGAAAACAGGCACCAGCCTGTGACCTGCGAGCTCCCGACATTGTCCTCCACTGGCCCGCGGCCGAGCCCCGGATCCAGGTCGCCGCCGCCAGAACGCCGCCTCAGCCGCCGTAGCACCGTCTCCGCCCCGCACCGGGCCGCCCACAAGGCAGCGTCTCAGCCCCGCACCGGGCTGCTCACACGGGAGCGCCTTCCAGCCGGTAGCCGTGCCGCTCACACAGGAGTGTCTCAGCTCCGTGCCGTCCGCCCTCACCGGAGCGCCGAGTCGTGCCGCTACCCGGACGTCGCCACAGCTCGAAGACGGCCAGCCTCGCGTTGGTGAGTCCTGGCTGGCTCTACCTCCGGACCCTCGAGGTCGGTCGCAGGTTGGAGGCCGCCAGCTCCGCCATTAGGCCTCAGCGCAGACGGGGGAAGAGAAGGGGGATACGACAAAAAGTCGCATTCCCCCGAAGGGAGAGACAGAAAGCTCTGTTTCACCCTCCCCCCACACACATAACACCACCTAATAACCAAAAAAATTACTAAACTAGACAAAAAAAACAACACAAAAAGTAAAAACAGACAGACTGCAGGCGAGCCGCAGCTGTATCACAGCGCCGCCACTTCCGGATATAGTGGTCTTTTGCTGGAGATCACACTTCTCCATTCGACACTCACTCGCTGTATTTCAGTACGTAGCTGCTGTCCCTGTACTCTGATCTGACTGACTTGCACCAGTTAAAATGGGAAGAAGGGTCTCGACCCCAAACGTCACCTATTCCTTTTCTCCAGAGATGCTGCCGCTGTGTTATTCCAGCGTTTTGTGTGTACCTTAAATATATTTTTGCATTCTGTTCTGCCCACTGAGAATATATCCAATGAGATATTGTTTTCTAACAATTTAAAAAAAAAAAAAAAAAATTTAAATTTTTGTTAGAAGCAAGTACAATAATGTGGTACCACAGTACCTAATACTTGTTGACAAATTACTTTTCATATACAACTTCTTATTTTTTAATTTAATTATAAAAAAGGAATAAGGAAGAAAAGAATAGAAAAGGGGAGATTGACATAAGTGGTGCGTGAAGTAGAAAGATAGGCCATCATTGAGTCTGTCTAAATATTTAGTTTATGTTTGAAAACTATATGGTACACAACACTGCCGGAGATCTGTTATTTACGAAATGCATCCCTATAGCTCTTTGTGGCACTAATGTTGTGGGAGGTAAGTTATTGCATCTGTTTTATATTGGAGGCATGAGCTGAATGAAGAGAATAAGTGTAATGTTGTGAGGAATATGCTGGAATAAGGAGTGTCTGCATCATTAGCCTTGACTCTTTTCCCATACTCTCTGGGCAAGACACTTCACCCACCTTTGCCTGTGTGTGAATGTGTGTGAGTGATTGGTGGTGGTCGGAGGGGCCGTAGGCGCAGATTGGCAGCCACGCTTCCGTCAGTCTGCCCCAGGGCAGCTGTGGCTACAGAAGTAGCTTACCACCACCGAGTGTGACTGAGGAGTGAATGAATAATGCGATGTAAAGCGCCTTGAGTATTAGAAAGGCGCTATATAAATCCCATCCATTATTATTATTATTATCCAAGGACCACATTGCTTGACTCCTTAATGGACCTTTCGGTTCACAATGATGCTGAGCCTGGATCATTGTGCCTTTCTGCTGCATACCTGAAATTTCAATGTTATTGCTTTTGTTGTATTTTAACAATCCCAGAGGGCACCTCTAGGATCTCACCAAATGAAGATGATGGAGCTGAGCTTTGGATTTCAACTCGGGTTCAAGTCATATGGGGAAATAGCTGAGCAGGACTTGCACCCACTAATGAAAATGTGGGCAGCCTTTATTAATAATGGGAGAAGTGGTGGCATTCCCCCCCCCCTTGCCTACTCTACCAAGGGAGACTGGGACCGTGCCTTGGTTCAAGATAAATGAAGAAGTGAGATCAGGTCATGTTCTGTCATAGGTGGGGAGGAAAGAGAGATCGTTCCTGAGAGAAACATGGAGAGATCAAAGATCACTGCCTAGGATTGGGGGTAGGGGGGAGGTGGCAGATGGAGCTGGAAGGAGGGTGTATGATGTGGAGATTTCGGCTTTCATTATGGGACTTGGTGGTTGTTGGAGCTTGGCTGATGATAGTGTCAGTGATCAGGGAGGGGCCTGAGGTTGTCGGCAATGGTTTAGTTTGGAGATACAGCATGGAATCGGGCCCTTCGGCCCACTGAGTCCATGCCAACCACTGATCACCCACTCACAGTCGTTCTATGTTATCCCACATTCTCATCCTCATCGTACACATTAGGGGCAATCTATAGAGACCACAAAGTCTTTGCGATGTTGGAGGAAATCGGAGCACCCGGGGAAAACCCACACGGTCACAGGGGGAACGTGCAAACACCACACAGAGAGCACCTGAGGGAGGTCAGGATCAAACCCGGGTCTCTGGTGCTCTGCCAGTAATGTGCGGCCCTAGTGAGGGTTTGTGGAGGGACAGGAAGCAAAGTGCAGAGGATAAACGGCAAGACTAGGTAGAAATGCCAGGTACAAGGATTAAAAACCATCATTGTGCTACTTAATGCCGTTTGTCCCATGAATGATCAACAGAAATTACTCCCCCCAAAATGACATCATCCGCATGCGAGTGCCACAGAAATGTTATCAATGGTACAAGAACACATGCTCTGACTACTCAAATCAAGTTCTTGGAGTGATATGAAGTAGCTCGGTTATTGCAGATCACCTTGGGGAAAATCCATTTTCAACTGCATGATGGAGAAGACAACAGCATTAAGTCTAACTGGCTTTCAAACTACCTTTCTATCGACTCTGTCCCCTCTACTCTATCAGTCATTGAGAATGGGTCCTGACCCAAAACATCATCTGTCCACTTCCATTTACAGATGCTGCCCGACCTGCTGAGGTTGTCCAGCATTTTTTTTTTGATCCAGTCAGATTCAGGGATTGTAGCTCCACAGGGCTCCAAGATCCAGATCTCTCAGCAAACACCTTCCTGCCATTGTCGACTATTCGTTTCAGCTTGCATAATTCCCACTCCACTCCAAAGACGCACAGGTACGTAGGTTAATTGGCTTGGTAAATGTAAAAATTGTCCCTAGTGTGTGTAGGATGCGGGGATCGCTGGTCGGCGCGGACTCGGTGGGCCGAAGGGCCTGTTTCCGCGCTGTATCTCTAAACTAAACAAAACTAAATTGCACACGTTGGAGATTGGTCTCTTGGGAGTCGGAGCTGAGTTTGCCAGAGCAGTGGGATCAGAATATACAAGAGCATTCTTCCTTTTAAGCTAACTCCTTGAGTCAAGTTAACTTAAATTAACTCCTTGACCCCTGCTTATCTTTGATGTAATATCAGTTTATTTTATATTCGCTTGAGAGGGCTGTTGGGGCTTAGTTTTAACGCTTCATCTGAAAGAAGCCATTGCATTCCTACCCTCTATTACACCTGACCTGCCTTATGCCGTATGTCTGAAAATGGGTAAGTGCTTTATTACTCAGTCCTTTGTGTGTTGAAAAGCATGCTAAGAATCTATTAGACCTGGCTGTTGTCAAAGATATATATTATGCTTTTTATCACTGCGCTGGCTTGCGGTTTGAGTTGCACCTATGACTTCCAAATGTGAAACTTGGGAGACATGAGCTCATCACTGATACTGGTGATAGGACGGAAATGGATCTATTTGGGTAAAGTGAATTCCTGCCATGTATATTTCTTAAGGTATTTGGAGGATGATAATGGAATGTTTTTTTCCCAAACAGGGGAGGTTGAAACCAGCCGCGACTTTTGTGCGAAATATCCATTACAGTATTTTGTTAATGGTTGATGTGGCAATTGTTATTTTGATTTTCCGTGTTACTGTGAGAGTTGAGATTAATTGCAGCATTAGTAAACAGCTGTGGCTTTGATGGTGCACCTAATGTTCCTGGAGCTACCATTATCACCTTCTGCTTCACTATCATTTTACGCGCTCTTTGCTTGAGAGATATTAAGCTATTATGTAGGCTGAGTTTTTGACACAATAGATTTCTTTCATTTGTGAACCCCTTTGAGTGATGTAAAGATCATTCCGTGATTCACAAACAAACTGATTGCTCAATTGTACGTTGAGAGTGCAGTCTATCAAATTGTTTCAATGTCAGCATTGGAACTTGCATCTCTCAGCAGCTGCAGCAAGTTTGCATGATGTGCATAAATCGTCTACAGGATGGTTTAAGCCTGCACACAATAGCTCCATGCAAGGTCACTGCAGCCAAGGAGAGAGGGATCATCATTTAATCCAGTGCAGAAGTGCTTTGCCATTGTCATGCTTAACTGCAATAACCAGGATTTAATGCTAAATTTGAGATGGCTGATGTGAGATAGAGTCATACAGCACAGAGACAGGCCCTTCAACCCAACTCGTCCATGCTGACCAAGATGCCCCATCTAAGCTTGCCCCATTTGCCCACTTTTGGTCAATATTCTTCTTTCCTATCAATGAACCAGTCCAAGTGTCTTTTAGATGGTGTTGTAGCATCTGCTTCCACTACCTCTTCCGGCAGCTTAATGGTGAAATAAGGAACTGCAGATGTTGGTTTACACAAACAGACACAAAGTGGTGGAGTAGTTCAGACTGAAGAAAGGTCCTGACCCGAAGCATCACCTCTCTATGTTCTCCAGAGATGTTGCTTGACCTGCTGAGTCACTCCAGCTCTTTGTGTCTTCTGGCAGCTCGTTCCATATACCCACCATCTTCTGAGTGAAAAACGTTGCCCCTCAGGTTCCTATCTTGCCCCTCTCACCTCAAACTCATGTACTCTTGTTTTTGATTCCCCTATCCTGAGTAAAAGACTGGTGGGGTCAGTCTAAGATGCTCGTGGTTTGGGACTAAAATACATTAATGGACTCATTAAAATGTCTATCTTTGGTGGATGTCATGCCTAGTCAGAGCATCAGGATCTCGCACATTTCCTCCACGGTGGGCGGCGCGACTTTCGTCAGCAGCGGCCTCTGCAGTCCGTCTGCGTTTTTATTATTTTATGTCTATGTTTTTATGTAGTTTTTGTTATTTTTGTTGGGGTATGTGTGTGGGGCGGTGGGGGTGGTGTGGGGGGGAGGGGGTAACTTTTAAATCTCTCCCTGCACGGGAGACCCGACCTTTTCTTTGTCGGGTCTCCGTTGTCGTTGGGGCTGCAACGAGGAGCGGCCTCCAACAGGAAGACCGGGGGCTCTGGTGCCGACTACTCACCTCACCGTCGCGGGGCTGGCCGAGTCCAGAGCGGGTGGATCTGTGGTGGATGCTGCTGCGGCCCGACCTCCGGAGATTCGGTGGCTGCAACTGCGGGTTTGGCGGACAGTGACACCGGGAGCCCGCGGGTCCCTGGAGGGAGACCGCTTTTCGGGGCTTCCGCAACGGCGACTTTTCCGAGTTGCGGGGTTGAAGAGCTCCTGGAGCGGGGCCTTACATCATCGCCCCGCGCGGCTTGGAATGGCCGCGGGACTTTGCGAGCTCACGCCGGGGGCTCTAACATCAAGAACCCGGTGCGCGACCTTGCATCACCCGGCGTGGCTTTAATGGCCGCGGGACAATCGCCATCGCCCGCCGGGGGCTTTGACTTTGACTCTGACATCGGGGGGGGGGGGGGGGGGGGGTGCAGTGGAGAGATAAGTTTTTTTGGCCTTCCATCACAGCAATGTGATGGATGTTTATGTAAATTATGTTGTGTCTTGGGTCTATTTGTTTGTAATGTATGGCTGCAGAAACGGCATTTCGTTTGGACCTCAAGGGGTCCAAATGACAATAAATTGAATTGTATTGTATTGTATTGTATTTGCTTTTTTTCTGCGATGAAATGCAAGAAATTGCAGAGGACCCTGTGCTCCGTTCCCATCCTCCCCGCACACATCACCATGGAATTAACGTTATAGTATATCCTGTATATCCAAATACTCCCTTTCCTTCACCATAATATTATTGCAGTGAACTTTCTGAAAAACATATGACTTCAGAATGCTTTTGTTACATTCTGTCCCACAGCTCACTAAACCTTTTGTTCACTTAAAAATTTTAAATACCAAAAGAAGTTCAATGAGCAAGATTGGATAGAGACCAACTTTTATTTTATTTTAATCCCGGTGAGTGCACTGAAGTTGCAGCAAGCTGTGATACAAAAACATTTCTGAGCTATCTATTGCTCCCTGCCAGGCTGCCCTGATCATAGCAAGGATACATATTAACCCCCCCACTAACGTTGCGTATCCACGAAAACTGTTTACATCATCTTCCAGGAAAATGATTCATTCCCAATTAACTCGGCTGTTATAATGCAGGTCTCTAATGGAGAAGAACAACTTCTTATCTCTATAAAAGATGAAGCTCAATCGTAAAGATAGGTCCAATAACAAATACAATCTTTTATTAATAGTCATTGAATCATACAGTGTGGAAAATAGGCCCTTTGGCCCATCTAACCCACACCGATCAACATGTCCCATCTACACTAATCCCACCTGCCTGCATTTGGCCCATATCCCACTAACCCTGTCCTATCCATGTACCTGTATAACAAATGCTTAAATGTTGCAATGGTATCTGCGTAGTGCTTTATCTGGTATCACAAGTATCTCAAAGTACTTGAGGATAAATAAATGGCTTTAACGTGCATTGTTGACCTGTTGGATAGTAAAAGTAAAAATCACCTCAGCAAGTGTGATCTCCCTTTCTGCATGATAGTCAATTTATCTGTATTAGAGTTGCAACATGAAAGAGAAAAAAACAACTTTTGCTGTATTTTCAGATCGCGTATCCATCAGTGAAGGCAGTGTCATTCTTACCATGCTTTCAATGCGGTCAGGACAAACATGGTTTTGAATCACTGATTGCGATTAGAAAGCCTAGGTTGCTGAGGAGTTTCTATTCCATTTATACTTTGCCCATTGTTTAGCTTTGAAATGCGAATGCTATATATGCATTTTTTGTGCGTGTTTGCACTGGGAACGTGTTGCTGCTTGTTGATCTTTTTTAGCTCGGGGGGAAATCCCCTGGTTTGCCCCCAAAAGCAGATTTGGGTCATTTTTTGTGAGTGCAGCCCATGCTTTAGAATCCAGCTCCAAAGTGCCTCTTCTAACACCAGGGTAGCATGCATTCTACTACTCTCACTTGTGACTTATCGCTTATGCCAAGAGAGGATTGCAACGTAATTAAGTGGAAAAGTCACGGGTTTGAAAGCCCATTCTCCCTGTGACCACGTGGGGTTTCTCTGGGTGCACCGGTTTCCTCCCACGTTTCAAAGACGTGCAGGTTTGTAAGTTAATTGGCTTCGGTAACATTGTAAAAATGTCCCTAGTGTGTAGGATAGAGCTAGTGTACGGGGATCGCTGGTCAGCGCGGACTTAGTGGGCCGAAGGGCCTGTTTCCGTACTCTATCTCTAATGCAGAAAAAATGTTTCCCATGTCGGGGGAGTCCAGAGCCAGGGGTCTCAGTTTAAGAATATGGGAAAGGCCATTTAGGACTGAGATGAGGAAATACTTTTTCACCCGGAGAGTTGTGAATCTGTGGAATTTTCTGCCACAGAAGGCAGTGGAGGCCAATTCACTGGATGTTTTCAAGAGAGAATTAGATTTTCAAGAGAGAATTAGATTTAGCTATTAGGGCTAATGGAATCAAGGGATTATGGAGAAAACTATGGGGAACGGGGTACTGATTCTGAATGATCAGCCATGATCATATTGAATGACGGTGCTGGCTCGAAGGGCCGAATGGCCTACTCCTGCACCTATTTTCTGTGTTTCTATGTTTCTGAAGGGTCACATGTTAGTCATGACTCAATTGTGATATTTTCACTTCTGAATTAGAAGGTTCTTGGTTCATGTCTTGACCCAGAGCATAAAAGTCCTGGCCAAAGTTGCAGTGCTGTGGTGTTGGAATGGCTGCCTTTTGTATAAGGTATTAAACTGAGGCCTGATGTGGATGGTGAAGGTCATGTAGTTCTACTTTGAACTACAAGTGAATTATCCTGGTCTTCCAAAAAATATCCATCCCTGAACTCTTGAACTAATGCGATTGAAAATGATCTATTTTCACTTTGATGTTTCCTTTGTGCCAAACAGCGCCACATTTCCTTGCATTATGACAATAAAAGCCCCTACGAAAACATAGAACACATCAGGATGATATGAATGCAGGTTTAAAAAATATATATTTTCATTGGTTTAAACAGTGGCCATTAAAAGACACCCAGGGATCAGCCAATAAATGGTAGGGAAGGTGTAAGAAGAAACTGCAGATGCTGGTTTACACAAAATACAGAAAGAGCAACACAGCGGGCCAGACAACACAACATCTCTGGAGAAAAGGAATTCCTTTTCTCTAAAGTTGCTGCCTGACCCGCTGAGTTACTCCAGCATTTTGTGTCTATAAATGCTAGGGAGGGATTCACTTTATTTTGTTTCCTAATGCCCCTGTCCCACTTAGGAAACCTGAACGGAAACCTCTGGAGACTTTGCGCACCACCCAAGGTTTCCGTGCGGTTCCCGGAATTTGCAGGTGGTTGCCGGAGGTTGCAGGTAGTGGAAGCAGGTAGGGAGACTGACAAAGACCTCCGGGAACCTCCAGGAACCGCACGGAAACCTTGGGTGGGGCACAAAGTCTCCAGAGGTTTCCGTTCAGGTTTCCTAAGTGGGACAAGGGGCATTAGGAGTCAGGAGGAGCTGACTAGTTTGCCAGTGCATTAACCACTGCAACCTCCTCCCCTCACACCCTCTCCACCTCTCTCACCTTTACCCTCCGCTCCAAACAGATTTACCTGATGATAAAGGTCATCTCTACGTGTTGGCAGCTGCTGGCATGACAGTAGACAGGATTCCCAACCTCATGTGGACTGCCACTGGGGTAGCGGCAGCGACTGGATGAATGGTTAGAAAGAGGCATGGAGGCCAGTTTTGAGTGAAACTTTGGAACCTTGTGCCTCCTAAGTACTTGGTCCAGATGAGGACACAAGAGACTTGCAGTCCCTTAACTTTCGATTGTCTAAAATTGGAGTTAAACCTCTTTTTGGCTTGCATGTTGATGTAGTGTTTATGTTGAGTTCACTCAAGACTTTCTCTTCAACAACTCGAGAGCAGTCCTCAGCTACTATCTAACTCTTTGGAGACCCTCGGACTATCTTTGATCGGACTTTATATACATGTACAAAAATGAATTTGACTGTACTCGGTACACGTGACAAATAAAGTACCATTAGCATCTTAAAAAAGAAAGCCTCTACTTTACTGGACTTTATCTTGCACTAAGTGTTATTCATCTTATTCCCTTTGTCATGTATTGGTAGACTATGGATGGCCTGATTGAAGTCATGTATTGGCTTTCCGCTGACTGGTTGGCATGCAACAAAAGTTTTTCACTGTACCTCGCAACAATAAACTAAACTCAAACTCTGCAAGGTTTCCAATAGACCATTACCAGCAACAAAGCAAATTCCAGAGGTTCCCTGCCTTGCTTCAGTACAATTTTGGCATCAGCATTTTATCTTGCTTTGCAAATGGGAATAACTACTTTCTAGCAATGGATTTGACTCCTGTTTCATTTTATTGCTTTTCTTTCCCCCTCTTACTTTTAAGAAAGCCAGGCACACACTTCATTTCGCACGCCATCATTCAATATGCAAAGTGCTTTGAAATCCAGTCGCACTGGCAGCAATAGAAACTGGGCAACTTAATTACCAGCAGAAAACTCACAAATGATAATAAGATGAGGAAGCAGGCAATTTGTGGTCATTGGGGGATAAATACAGACTGGGGGACAAGCAGAATTGATCTGCCCTGGTTTGAACAACGCTGTGGATTCCTGAGAGGTGAACAGTTAAACATCTCATGTAAAATTCAACACCTCCAACACAGCGAATCTCCTTCGGTATTAGGCTAACATGTATGCCGGTCTCTCCAGAGGGACTTAAATCTAGAACTATGACTTCGTGGTAACTCAAACACCACTTAGCCGTGGATGATACACCATTAAGTCAGGAAATGGCAACTGACTTTCAGAAACCTGTCCCCAGCACAATGGCACAGCAGTAGAGTTGCTGCCTTACAGCGCAAGAGACCCAGGTTTGGTCCTGACTACGGGTGCTGTATGTATGGAGTTTGTACGTTCTCCCCGTGACCTCGTGGGTTTTCTCCGGGATCTCCGGTTTCCTCCCGCATTCCAAAGAGGTACGGTTTTGTAGGCTAATTGGCTCGGTCAAACTGTAAATTGTCCCAAGTGTATGTGTGTAGGGTGGTGTTAGTGTGCGGGGATTGCTGTTCGGTGCAAGACTTGGTGGGCTGAAGGGCCTGTTGCCGTGTTGTATTTCTGAAACTAAAAACTAAAAAAAAAGAGGATCAAATGTTTAGACACAAACTGCTGGAGTGACTTCAGTCTGAAGAACGGTCTCGACCCGAAACATCACCCATTCCTCCATCCGGAGATGTGCTGCCTGTCCAGCATTTTGTGTCATTCTTTGGTGTAAACCAGTATCTGCGTTTCCTTCCTACATGGGATAACATGTTTGTTGATCTCCATTAACTTGTGGCTAATTGCTTTGCTAATGGTAATGGATTGGTGTTCACTGGTCTTTGATGGGAATCATCTGATACTCCCCAACCGAGCGAAGTAAAGAAGTAGATCAGGAGACATAATTTAAACTTGAACTGAGTTCAGCCCTTAATACAACAATCAAATGAGGTATTTTTAAAAATATAGTTACATTTGTAAGATTGAAACTCCAGACAACGAGCTCTTGCCTTCAAAGAGAATTCCTATCAGATGTCCAGGAATGAAGCAATGTGAAGAATGCTGCCAAGAGACGGCTTGTTGGAGGGGCAGTGGCTACAGGGTGAGCTCTTGGATTCAGGCACATCACAGCTATTAACTGTAATGTTATTTAATGGGACTGCGTTTTTGGTTTAGTGTGGTTTAGAGATACAACATGGAAACAGGCCTTTCGGCCCACCGAGTCCACGCCGACCAGCGATCCCTGCACACCGGCACTTTCCGACAAGCTTACATTGAATGGTGGCATGCAAAATGAAGTGTGCCTGGTTTTCTTAAATGTAAGGGGGGGGTGGTGAGCATTAAAATGAAGCAGGAGTCAAATTCATTGCCAGGGACATTTTACAATCCTTAGCGAAGGCAATAAGCCAACATATCTGAACGTCTCTGGAGTGTGGGAGGAAACTTACGCAGTCACGTGGAGAACATGCAAACTCCATACAGTCAGCACCCGTAGTCAGGATCGAACCTGGGTCTCTGGCGCTGGAAGGCAGCAACTCTACCAGCTGCGCAGTCATGCTGCCTTGAGTGGGTCTGTTGGGGAGGGAGCACTTTGTCACGTTGTGATTCTACATTGTGTACAACCTAAGTGTATAGTCTTTAGTCTGGAGAGCTGATCAGTGACAATTAAAGGAATAGACTGCTGGACCAGGGATTTATTTTAATCAATGTTTGAAGGTTAAAGATTATAAAACAAAGATTAGATCTTGCAGGGAAATAATTTCCTGCTGGTGGGCAAATATTAATGCATGTAAAAGAGACGGGGGAAGGGATGAGGATGCCCTGCATGAGTAAGTCTTTGAATCTAGCAGAAATGTTAAATCTAGTAGAATTCAAAATCATTTCATGCTATTATATCTACATGTATGGTATTCCCCACAAGGCTGAATCTGCTTTTAATACATTGGGTTCTTGGCCCCTGTCTCCCATGGTGCAGCTGTCTCAAAAGATTTCTAAAGGTTGCCCTTTAATATTATTTCCCAGGCTGAGTCGAGGGCTAATCCTCCCAACTACAATCCTCAACACAAAATGCTTTGGCTTAATTTGGCTGCCGTCTGTGATCTGATGAGAGCAGACCCTCACTGGTCAGCGGACTGCACAATAGATTGAAATGCCCTTCCTGTCTCCCGCAACTGTCATATCCAATTCATTGTACTGCTAACCACTGACACAGAAACTATTTCTCCAGTAGCATGTCATTTCTAGCTAGCTTTTTTCTAGTTCTCTCTCCTCTCTCTCGCCCCCTCTTTCCTCTTTCTCTCCCTCTTTCTCTCCCTCTTTCTCTCACTCTGTCTTTCTCTCATTCCTTCTTTCTCTCTCTCCCGCTCTCCCTCTTTCTCTCTCCCCCTCTCCCTCTTTCTTTCCCTCTTTCTCTCTCTCTCCCCCTCTTTCTCTCCCTCCCTCTTTCTCTCTCTCTCTTTCTCTCTCTCCCTGCATTTGTTATGTGGAGACATGACGTCGAACATCCAGACATGCGCTGCAAGTGCTTTTACATGCAAGACATGCTGTATCTCTAAACTAAACTAAACTAAAGACGACACAAGCAGCAAGCCCAAAATGTATTAAACGGCAGAATATGAACTGGCGTGAACTCTCTGCTGTGTTTGAGGCCGATTTGAAGCAAAATGCAGAAATTATAAAAAAATTGTGAAGAAAGATTCTGTGCCGTCCAAATCTGTTGCTGACAAATGTTGGAGCAGAGAAGCATGTGTGTTTCTTTTGCATTAGACTCAAATATCCAGAAGATTAAGATGGCTGGCATGTCAAAATATGTCATAAAACGCATGACAAAACTGAAACTTGAAATACCAGCTGTACGCAATGTTCCCTGGAGGCTGCGATGGTAAATTGCTCTTTTACTCAAATATCAATGAACGCCACATTTGGTTTTGGAGATTCAAGTTGCTGAAACGTTGTACGCCTGACTCGGGGAACCATTGAGGAGTATGGGCTTGCATTCATGATTTGTGCAGAAAAATTGTCATAGCTGACCAACAGGTTTTTTTGTTTAAAGTTGAACTGTATTTTTTTATGAGCAACTACTGCTGGCCAACTAGAGAATGTTTTTGTTTAGTTTAGAGATACAGCGCAGAAACAGGCCCTTCGGCCCATCGAGTCCACACCGACCAGCAACTCCTGCACATTGAAAAGACTAGGCTAAGATTGAAAAGACTAGGCTTGTATTCACTGGAGTTTAGAAGGATGAGGGGGTAACTTATAGAAACATATAAAATTATAAAAGGACTGGACAAGTTAGATGCAGGAAAAATGTTCCCAATGTTGGGCAAGTCCAGAACCAGGGGCCACAGTCTTAGAATAAAGGGGAGGTCATTTAAGACTGAGGTGGGAAAAAAGTTTTCACCTAGAGAGTTGTGAATTTGTGGAATTCCCTGCCACAGAGGGCAGTGGAGGCCAAATCACTGGATGGATTTAAGAGAGAGTTAGATAGAGCTCTAGGGGCTAGTGGAGTCAAGGGATCAAGGCAGGCGCGGGTTATTGATAGGGAATGATCAGCCATGTTCACAATGAATGGCGGTGCTGGCACGAAGGGCCGAATGGCCTCCTCCTGCACCTATTTTCTATGTCTCTATGTAACACTATCCTACACGCACTAGGGACAATTTACATGAAAACATCCAATTAATCTACAAACCTTGTACATCTTTGGAGACACTTTTAAGAAGCCAGACAACTTTTGATAAAGTTTAGCGGGCATTTACCATTTTACGTCGGTTTACTTAGCTTTTTTTTCTCAACGAGCTTTACCTTCGACTACCTTCGATCACCTACAATAACATTGCCTTCGACGACCTACAATAACATTGCCTTCGACTACCTACAATAGCATTATGACCTACTACGACCTACCTCGACTAAACCTACGAGTAAAAAAATATCGTTTTTTTCCCATGGCAACCTTTTATTACTGGCGGGCATTTTTCAGCGTGTTGAACAAAATGCCGCCGCCTAGCTGAGGCCTCGAGTACGCGGGGACTAATGTCGAGCATGAAGGCGAGTTACGAAGACCTCTTAGGACCTCGTGTCGACCATGCTGCGAGTATGAGTCGAGGGCAAACTCTTCTAAACTCGCGAATTAGGCCAACTGCACATTTTTAGTTGATTAAATTTCATCAGCTGCATACTTCAGTTGGAGCAGCCTTCAAATGTGTCCTCATGTCTCCATTTTTGTTACTTGAGGAGTATCTCTGTGGAGATTCAGAGACTGTTTCTTCCCAGCAGTTATCAGGCAACTGAACCTTTCTCTCACCCACGAGAGAGCGGTCCTGACCTTCCATCTACCCAAGATAGACACAACATGCTGGAGTAACTCAGCGGGTCAGGCAGCATTTCTTCCCGAGTTTGTCCCACCTGCCCACAATGACTTTACTGGACTTTATCTTGCACTAACCATCGCACCCTTTATAGACAATAGACAATAGGTGCAGGAGTAGGCCATTCGGCCCTTTGAGCCAGCACCGCCATTCAATGTGATCATGGCTGATCATCCCCAATCAGTACCCTGTTCCTGCCTTCTCCCCATATCCCCTGACTCCGCTATTTTTATCCCGTATCTATACATTGTGGATGGCCTGATTGTAAACATTGTATAGTCTTTTTGCTGACCAGATAGCACGTTAAAAAAAGGTTTTCACTGTACCTTGGTAGACATGACAATCATAAACTAAACTAAACTAAACCAAACCAAACTAAAGTAGTTTGCCTTTTGTGAAGCAATTTCTCAGGGTATGTACTGCAACTCAGGGTACATGAACAACTACTTTTATTCTTCAGAGGAGCACTGTAAATAAAACAATGACAGCAATATTACAAAGACTGAATAGAAGTTTGGTCATTGTTTTCAGGAACAGTTGCAAGAAGGTGAACAAAGTGAGAGATGGAAAAGATGTAGGATTTGAACTCCAGCGCTGGTGAACTGAGACCACTCTGGGCACCATAGCCAGTCGTGGGTGGGAATGGGGACTTGCAGGAAGTTAGAGACAGAAGACCATTGAGTTGAAGGTTGCAGGAGGTTACAGATTCAAAGGGGAAAAGTAGCCTATGTGTGAAAGTTCATTTACTGTTCTAAGTAATGGTGAAAGTTGATGAGGCTTTCATGGGTGCAGCAGGGCTGATGAAACCAATGGAAGCAGGTAAATAGAAGGTTGACAAAGATCCCATTGTAGGAGCAATATGATTAGAGCCTTCGGCAACAGAATGGCAGTGTGGGGGCAGAACCAGGATGGTACAGTTGCCTGATGATAGCTGGGAAGAAGTGATGGGAGATTGCAACCTTCACGTGATCCGCCCTGTTTCGACAAATGCAATCAACCCCGGTGTGCACAATCAAATAAGATCAAATAGAACAAGTTGTCCTACAACTTTAGGCTGTGCACGCCACACGCAACAAGAAGAAGAAGCTGCCACTGAATCTGGAGGTAATCTGAATCTGAACTTCTGCTAAGTGGGGGCATCGTGGCTCAACGGTAGAGTTGCTGCCTTACTGCACTAGAGACCCGAGTTTGATCCTGACTGCGGGTGCTGTTGTACGGAGTTTGTACATTCTGCCCGTGACCTGCGTGGGTTTTCTGCGGATGCTCCGGTTTCCTCCCCTACAGTCCAAAGACGTACAGGTTTGTTGGCTTGATGAAATTGTAAATTGTCCCTAATGTGGGTAGGATAGTATTTGTGTGCGGGGATCGCTGGTTGGCATGAACTCGGTGGGTCGAAAGGCCTGTTCTCTAAACTAAAGTAAACTAAGTGACCTTGTTATGGATCTGGCCAGCTGTGTTAGAGGCTGAGGTTGAGACCGAGAGCGTGGAATATTGATGGATTCACATTATGGCTTTGATTACATTTGCGTGAATGTAGTGACAGGGATGGCTTACCCTTTATGATGAAAATCAAACCTACTGATAACCTGAGCAAGGATTGAAAAACTCAAGGGCCTGTCCCACTGTACGAGCTAATTCAAGAGTTCTCCCGAGTTTCCCCTGATTCGAACCCGGAGAATTACGGTAATAGCCGCTCGGGGCTCTCGTGGACATTTTTCACACTGTTGAAAAAACTTCACGAGCTTACCGTGTTTCCCGAGTACTTGCCGTTAGCGTTATGACCTGCTAAGAGACGTCCCGAGCTCTGACGTACCCGCTACGTACATTCTACGTACTTACAACGAGTTTGATTTTTTTTAAACTCGGGAGAGCTCTTGGGTAAACTCGTATAGTGGGACAGCCCCTTCAGTACTTTGCAGCAGATCGGTCGGTAGCTGTGGTTGTGGCAATAAAATGATACCCCATTGATTATGGAATATGTGAGCTGTGGTGACATCCTCAGAACTCCCCTGTCATTTTGTGTAAGAAGGAATTGCAGATGCTGGTTTAAACCGAAGATAGACACAAGAAGCTGGAGTCACTCAGCGGGACAGGCAGCATTTCTGCAGAGAAAGAATGGGTGAGGTTTCGGGTCGAGACCCTTCTTCAGAGTGGAATTCCAGCAGGAGGGTGAAGGCCTCTCACACCATCCCCTGCCCTCCCACCCGCTAAACTCCAACTGCACGGCAACTCACAAGCCCCACTCCTTTTACTTGTTATCTTTTCTTTGAAATTTTTGGGATGGACTCCAGGGTTCCCATTCATTATCTGGGATCATGTTACATGGTCCCTCTGCACCCACTTCACCAAGTTACTCATTTCGAGCAAATGGTCTTTGGCTCTGAACCTGGCACAGCTGCATTTGTCTATTATATTAAACTGCATATGTTACATATTTTTAATTCTGAACGATATTTGAGACACATTGCAAGCATCTGTCAGCACTCAGTTTCCACACCGCTTAACAGTGAGCGGATTTTACATCGCTTCCTTTGTAGTGAGTTCATTATGTTCTTTCTGTTTAGGCAAGTGGGTCAGGAAAGGCCTTGTTTCTAATAAATGATAATGTTCACCGTCCCCCTGTCCAACCCCCCCCCCCAACCCCCCCCCCCAAACCCCCACTCCCCCCCAAAACCCCCACTCCCCCCCAAAACCCCCACTCCCCCCCAAAACCCCCACTCCCCCCCAAACCCCCACTCCCCCCAAACCCCCACTTACAATAAATGCGAGCAAAATAATTGCTGATTCGTGGTTCTAAGACTGCAGACAATTCTTAATGTGTTTAATTGGCCATGGTCACCAGAACTAAACAAAACCTCTTGTGTGCCCAAGCCCCTTGTACGCGTGCAGCTGTGTCATTAGTTCAACAGTTTAAATACTTCTTAGTTTTACTTTTATTTAATAAAATGTGCGATTGGGATTATTGTAGACACAAGCTTCACTTATTGATACTCCACTAAATTGCATGGAATGAGGACTGAGGCATAGGCCCTCTCTAGTTTCTACAACTCAAATGTTTAGCAGATTAATGAGCCGAGCTATCAGAAGAGATCCACGCAAGTAAACAGCAGATGCTGGTTTACAAAAAAGGACACAAAGTGCTGGAGTAACTCGGCGGGTGAGGCAACATGGACACAGAGTGCTGGGATAGCTCAGTTGATCAGGCAGCTTCTCTGGAGAGCATGGATAGGCGATGGTTCGGTTTGGGACCTTTCTTCAGACTGATTGCAGTATGGGGGAGCAGGCTGGAAGAGAGGTGGGGTGAGACAAAGCCAGGGGAGTAATAGGTGAATAGTAATAGTCTGAAGAATGGTTCCGACCCGAAACGTCACCCATTCTTTTTCTCCAGAGATGCTGCCTGTCCCGCTGAATTACTCCAGCATTTTGTGTCTATCTTCAGTACAAACTAGCAGATGCAGTTCCTTTCTACACAAGCAATAGGTGAATAGAGGTGAGACAGGTGGCCACTGTAGGTTGAATTAGATGCAGCACTGGGAATTGAAGCAAAATGAATATTTTCATTTAAACGTCAAGCCCTTTCTTTATTACCTTCCAGGCATTGACACTTTGATGAAATGGTGCCCTCATATCCATGTATCCATATGATATGCTTTCAGCCCTTTGATGCGATGGGGGATATTGAGACTCCCTGCTTAATATGAATGTACCGGGGATCAGGAGCTGCCTATGTTTGCTGTGCATTTAAGTAACCTCTACTAAACACCGAGGAATAGGGATCGGACAGGTTGAAGACAATCTGAGAAAAGCTGGGTTCAAGGTGCGCTTGCAGAGGTCGATCTGATCATGTTTTATTTTCAGAAAATGAAGCCTTGGCATTGACATCCAAAAAAACAAATGATATCTGAAACCCTGGGAGGGAATCCGTTTATCAATCCAATTGGGTTTCACAACCTTCATCGGATTCTTCCTGTTGCATCGATAAGAAATCAGAGCCCAGGTTAATTTTTTGTCTCTCTGCGAAGTGTCTACTTAGAGGCTCTCTCTCTAGTTTGCAACTGCTAAAGATATTCAACAACAGCTTGTGCTGTGGAGGATAAAAGACTGAAAGGATTTGCTTGGGCAAGCAATTAAGATTTTTGCATGTTGTTCTTCCTCTGATACGGACTGGATGTTTCACTGTTGAATACATTGCTGAATAATGTGACAGATACAATCTGCCAAGGTGGGACTAATGATATCAGAAAATAGATTGGGTGAATCGGTATAAATGATACCTTTTCCTATTCATTCCTTGAAATATTACTTCTCTTGGATCTGGCATAATTTACTCAAATAGTCCGACTTCATGTGAGTTTAGTTTAGAGATACAGCGTGGAAACAGGCCCTTCAGCCCACCGAATATGAAGATTATGCGGTTAGACCGTCACCTATGAGAGATGGTTACTCACCACATTAACTCATTGCCTCGGATGTTGCCCAAGTGTTATTTGTACAGAAATTGAGATTTGCTGAGGAGTTGTGAATTAAATTATATACTGTACGATTATTCATGCACTATCACTTCTGACCTTATGACGGAAGGAAGGTTATTGATGAGGCAGCTGAGGCTGAGGATACTGGCCTGTGAAACTCCTTACAGTGAAGGATTTGTGCTGGAAACACAGCCAGCTTGATTTATGCGAGATATGTCTCCAACTATTGCAATGTATTTTCTTGTGATATCATTGGGTTGAGTTTTACCCAGGAGCCATTGATGCTGTGCTTAGTCAAATGCTGCCTTAATGTTAAGGGCAGTCATTCACCCCTCACCTCAAATTCATAATTGGACTTTGGCTGTGGTGGGACTTGGAACCAAGTTGGTCTGATGAAAGCATACTAAGTTTCACTGAGTCGGTTATTGGTGAATAAATCACTTTTATGGCACTGCTGGCTGGCAATGGCTTCCACCAATTTGCTGATGATTAAAAGTCGACTATTTGAGCAGTTATCGGCTGGATTGCATGTCCTGTTTTTGTGAACAGAATGTGCTTGGGCAACTCTCCACATTGCTGTTGGAACTATACTGGAACCATCATAGACACAAATTTATGAAGACACTTCTTCAGCCTGAGAGTTAGGGGAGAGGGAAACTAGTGGTATGAAAAGGTAGTTTAGATCTGCATAGATCTTCGGTAGCTCAGCTGGGATGTTGTCTGCCCCTATAGCCGGGGCCATATCCAATGCTTTCAACCTTTCATTGATACCACATGGATTGGATTGAATTGACTGAGGACTGTCTTGTGTGATAATGGAGATCTTAGGAGGTACACACGATGCATCATCTGAAGGCAGCACAGTGGTGCAGAGGGCAGCACAGTGGCGCTGCAGTAGAGTTGCTGCCTTACAGCGCCAGTTCGATCCTGACTACGGCTGCTGTCTGTGCTGAGTGTGTACGTTTTCCCTGTGACCATTTCCTGTTTTTTTCCCAGGTGCTCCGGTTTCCTCCCACACTCCAAAGACAGACAGGTTTGTAGGTTGATTGACTTTGGTAAAAAACTATTGTAAATTGTCCCTAGTGTGTTAATGTATGGGGTGATCGTTGGTCAACGTGGACTCGGTGGGCCGAAGAATCTGTTTCCATGCTGTGCGTCTAAAATATATTTGTCACTTTAGGTTTTCTGTGTTTTGCTTTGTCTATCTCTTGGCTCTCAGATTAGTAGTTAATGAGGTTAATTTGTCTTGTTGGCAACATGGAAGGTCCAACACCGCCTGTTGGCTAATATAGTCCATTAGAGGCATGGACCACATTCATGGCTACATTTTATTGGAACAATTTTGGAGAGCTGTAGATGGTGAACATTTGTCGACAGCTTGTTAATCAGGTTCATAGGAGCGTTAACAAGTCCAATGAAGCAACTGGGTGTTGAGCCCTCAATGTATTGGCAAATGAATGGGGACCTCCCTGTTCCTGGCTATCGACGTTTTGGCAAAGTCTCTTTGGGCAGCCAATTTTCCATTCCAATGGATTGGGAAGAAGATATAGGAGCCTGAAAACTGTAACGTCCAGGTTCAGGAACTGCTTGTTCCCTGCAGCCATCAGGCTATTAAACACTCCAGCCTCCAAATAAGATCTGGTGTACAAACACTTGGAGTCATTGGGTTTGTCTCATGTTTACATATTCTGTTGTGCTGCTGCAAGTGAAAATGTCATTGTTCTGCCTGGGACATATGATAATAAAACACTCTTGACTTGAGTAAGCTCTAACTACTAGAATCACATCAGGCTCCTAATAATAATGTTGGGCACTTCTTTCTGTATATAATGTTTGCACGCTTAGACAGCATTGTCAGAATTAAGCTTGTTTTATTGTCATATGTCCCAGATAGGACAATGAAATTCTTGCTTGCTGCAGCACAACAGAATATGTAAACATAGTACATAACGGGAGAAAAAAAGTTCAGTGTGTGTATTCACATACTCAATAAATAAACAGATTTAGTGCAATAATAATAATAATAGTCTTTCGTAGTTCCGATCATATGTGTTGTTGTGTTTAATAGCCTGATGACTGTAGGGAAGAAGCTGTTCCTGAACCTGGACATTACAGTTTTCAGGCTCCTGTACCTTCTTCCCGATGGCAATGGTGAAATGAGTGTGTGGCCAGGATGGTGTGGGTCTTTGATGATGTTGGCTGCCTTTTTGAGGCAGCGACTGCGATAGATCCCTTCGATGGTGGGGTGGTCGGAGCCGGTGATGGACCGGGCAGTGATCACAACTGTTTGCAGTCTTTTCCACTCCTGGACGTTCAAGTTGCCAAACAAGGCCACGATGCAACCAGTCAGTATGCTCTCTACTGTGCACCTGAAGAATTATTGCCATTTATTCTGATCCCTGATTGAAAATCAGGACAGGCACCCTATGGACATTGAATGGTGGCCATTTTTATGAAATGCCATCACTATTGGGACGACAGATGGCACAATGGGCTAAGTGTTCGGCTGGCGACCGGAAGGTAGCCAGTTCGAATCCCGCTTGGAGTGCATACTGTCGTTGTGTCCTTGGGCAAGACACTTCACCCACCTTTGCCTGTGTGTGAATGTGTGTGAGTGATTGGTGGTGGTCGGAGGGGCCGTAGGCGCAGATTGGCAGCCACGCTTCCGTCAGTCTGCCCCAGGGCAGCTGTGGCTACAGATGTAGCTTACCACCACCGAGTGTGACTGAGGAGTGAATGAATAATGCGATGTAAAGCGCCTTGAGTATTAGAAAGGCGTTATATAAATCCCATCCATTATTATTATTATTATTGTGCCATTCATGATATAATAATAATAATAATAATAATAATAATACATTTTATTTAATGGTGCCTTTCAAGACACTCAAGGTCACCTTATATCACATAATATCAGTAATAAACATACAATAAGCAACAAAGCACCAGTAATTAAAAAATCAACAATAAAACATACAAAAAGCAACAAAGCATAGCACAGCGAGTTAAGATTGATATAAAATAAGATGCAGTTGTTGCAGTTACAATGAGTAAGCTAGTTTAAAAAGATGGGTTTTAAGAGCAGCTTTGAATTCTGTCATGGAGTCCAGTATGGGGATGTGAGGGGGCAGTGAATTCCAAAGTTTAGGTGCAGTGTGGGAGAAGGCCCTGGCACCCATTGTGCTGAGGTTGATGGGTGGTAGTGCCACTAGACCTGCTGATGAAGGCTGCAGGGAGCGGGAGGGGGTGTAAGTCTGAAGGAGGTCTGTGAGATAAACTGGGGAAAGGTTATGAAGCGCTTTAAATGTTAATAATACAATTTTAAAGTTAATCCTTTGTGACACAGGGAGCCAGTGTAATTGAATCAGCAGGGGTGTGACATAATCAGTGGACTTTGAGCGTGTGGTAATCCGTGCTGCAGAGTTCTGGATGAGTTGAAGTCGATGAATAAGTTTGTTGGGGATGCCTGCCAGGATGGCATTGCAGTAGTCAATGCGTGATGTGACCAAAGCATTGACTAGAACTTCCGTGGAGTGTTGTGTTAAAGCAGGGCGTAGTCTGGAGATGTTTCGTCGATGGACAAAGGCAATCCAGGAGACATTGTTTATATGACTGGAGAAAGAAAGGGTAACTGTCCAAGATAACACCAAGGCTCTTAACCTGCGTGGAGACTGGTATGATGGCTTCAGCAATGGGGAATGAACAGATATTGGTTTTTGAGAGTGTAGATTTGGAGCCAATGAGGATAGCTCAGTTTTACTACTGTTGAGCTTTAAGTAGTTGTTTGTCATCCATATCTGTATGTCATGGAGACAGGCAGTGAGAGTACTGGTGGGGGCAGTAGAAGTGGGCGTGGTGGACACACAAAGCTGTGTATCATCATCATAACAATGGTGCTGAAAAATGTTGCCAAGAGGTAGATAATGACCAGGAGTGGCCCCAACACTGAACCCTGTGGTTGGAGAAGGTGATAAGACTGATAATGATTGTCACTGACGTCTTCAAGGGAAGTGGGGAGCATTTTGGGGGAAATTATGCATTCACTTCTTCAAACTAGCCCTCAAATAACCTTGTTTAACACCAGTACCTTGATGACCTTAATGCTCTGCAGGGGCACAAGAAATCCAATGGGCAGAGCAGCAAGAGCACTGTCAGATTTTCTCCTCGTCTCTGGCTTATGAGATCAAATAGACTCTTAAAGGGCAGATTGGAAGTCATGCTGATTTTGTCTGACCTATAAAAAGCCCTGAAGGTTTGAAAAGTCTGTGTGTGTTCTTCGGCAGTAATGAAGGAGAAAGCATATGTTAATTGGTGATTAGTTAATGCCAGGAAGCATTTGTACAGACGCTTTGAATCTGGAAGTGAGTTAATTACCAATTAATATACATCCATAGAAAAGGCTCAGTTTAAGTGATCAGTTTCTATGTTCAAATGGGGGGGAAAAAAGTGAATAATTTCATGGTTTGAACTTCCATCAAAAATTGGACTGATCATGGGCCTGATGTGCATTGCACTTGTGTAGTCAGGGTGGATATTATGGATCTGTGGGCTCATTTGATACAATCAGCAAACACTTTAAAAACACTAACATCACTCCAGGAAGTTAAACTTTGAAGTGTCTGATTAAATTATGTGCAAATGCAGATTGAGTAACAGCAAATTTTCAAACTTAAGCTTAACTGATTCTCCGAACCTGTATGAAGAAGGGGTCTCGACCCGAAACGTCACCAATTCCTTCTCGCCAGAGATGCTGCTTGTCCCGCTGAATTACTCCAGCTTTTTGTGTCTATCGTCGGTTGAAACCAGCATCCTTCCTACACAGGGGTCTGAAGAAGGGTTTCGGCCCGAAACGTCGCCTATTTCCTTCGCTCCATAGATGCTGCTGCACCCGCTGAGTTCCCCCAGCAATTTTGTGTACCTTCGATATCCAGCATCTGCAGTTCCCTTTTGAACTCCTTCCTACACAAACTGGTTGTCTTTATGTACTTGTGTTCAAGAAGGAACTGCAGATGCTGGAAAATCGAAGGTACACAAAAATGCTGGAGAAACTCAGCGGGTGCAGCAGCATCTATGGAACGAAGGAAATAGGTGACGTTTCGGGCCGAAACCCTTCTTCAGACACTTGCCTTACCTTGCCAGAAAATCTATGAATTGTCCAAGTGAATGAGCTGCATAAATAGAATATATTTTCTTTTCTTTAGTATGAATCAATTGAGGGATATCAACAAATACATCATGGCATACTTATCTTTTCTGTCCTTTTTCCTTATCCACTCCTTTTTGAAGTTCGGCACAGATTAGTTTAGTTTTTAAGTTTAGAGATACAGTGCAGAAACAGGCCTTTTGGCCCACCGAGTCCGTGCCGACCAGCGATCTCCATACACGAGCACCATCCCACATGCTGGGGACCATTTACAATTCTTACCGAAGCCAATTAACCTACAAACCTTTACGTCTTTGGAGTGTGGGAGGAAGCCGGAGCACCCGGAGAAAACCAACCTGGTCATGGGGAGAACGTACAAACTCCGTACAGACAGCACCCGTAGTCAGGATTGAACTCAGGTCTTTAGCACGGTAAGGCAGCAACTCTACCGCTGCGCCACCGTGCCACTGCATCGTCATGGGTTGAAAGGCCTGTTTCCTGTGCTTCACAGACTCTAGATGACCAGGGCAAGAGGTTTCACTATTGCTGCTTCACTGGTCTTTATTGATTAAATTGTAGTTGAAGAAATGAACTGCACCTCACTGTGTACAACTGAACCACACTGAACAGCAGTGATTTCAATTTCATCCCAGGCCCTGTGAATGGAGCAGCTAAAGGACAAGGTGACAATTAGCTTCAGTACACTGGGCTAGGAATGCCTACGTTGGCTGCACCTATGCAAGGCTGCAATCCCTGCTGGAATGTGCATGTGTTGGATGAAGACAAGATCAGCTTGTGGCAGTTATGACATCCCCAATAAATAGCTTGCTTGCGTTTCCTGGCTTTTGTTGTCCAATGTGATTAATGCAGTCATCATCGGTCAGATGTCTACAGCAGATACTTGCCAAAAGTATTATCTTTAGTCTCTTTTGTGTGTAGCCATCCTCTGCTATTAGGCTTGTCATAAACAGCACCAACTCACCAATTCACTTTGGGGTGGGACAATGCAGTGTTAGAATTGCTGGACTAGAATTACTAGAACTAGACTAGAGACCAGGTTTCTAAACCATGGATTCTGAGCCAAGCATTTCAATCCCAGCATGACGGCTGGGGGATTTACATTTTTGGAAGATTTTAAAAGGTTATCTTGGTAACAGTAATTAGTTATTTTAAACGTATATATATTTATTGCTTACGTATATATATTTATTGCTCATTATTCTATGTTCGCTCTTCTGGGTGAGATGCTAACTGCATTTCGTTGTCTCTGTACTGTACACTGCACAATGACAATAAAGTTTGAATCTGAATCTGAATCTGAATCTGAATCTTTGTGGTTTAAAAATCAATCTGGTTCACTAATATTCTTCACGGAACAAAACCTGAAGTCCTTCCCCAAGTCTGTGCGGCACGGTGGCGCTGCGGGAGAGTTGCTGCCTCACAGCGCCAGAGACCCCGGTTCAATCCTGACTATGGCTGCTGTCTGTAGGGAATTTGTAGCTTCTCCCTGACCACGTGGGATTGCTCCCGTTTCCTCCCACACTCCAAAGACGTACAGCTTTGTAGATTGATTGCCTTCGGTAATATTGTAAATTGTCCCTAGAGTGTAGGATAGCGGTGATCACTGGTTGGCGCAGACTCAGTGGGGCGAAGAGCTGTTTCCGAGTTGTATCTCTAAAGTTTTAAAGTATGCTCTAGGTGTGACTGCAGACCAACCTGTGTGGTTGACTGTCAAGCATCTCGCCAGTTCAAGGGTAATTAGGGATGGACAATAAATGGGTGAGGAGGAACTGTAGATGCTGGTTAAACCAAAGACAGAGTAAAAAAGTTGGAGTAACTCAGCGGGTCAGGCAGCATCTCTGGAGAAAAGGAATAGGTGACATTACGGGTTGAAGCCCTTCTTCAGAGGTCAACAGTAAACTCCAAAAATACCAGTGCGGGAAACGAGCTTTGGTTGTAAAGCACCCTTTATGGGCGACTGCTTGCACACCTTGGGTATTCAAGCAAATACATTTCACTGTGACTTGTCATGTGACAATAAAGTATTCATTCAAAAAGGAACAAGTGCGTTATTTCAGAAGCGCACACTCAGACACATGTAAAATGCGAGTTGCCTGCACCTCTATATTCTCAAAGAAGGTTGAAGAGAAAAAAGGGAATGGCCAGGATGGCAGGCACACGAGACCATACTACTGACCATCCTGATGTAAGATGGGTAGGTGTGATGGACTGGGCTGTGTTCACCACTCTGCAGGTTCAGCTAACGAAGAGAAGAGCCATTACCATGTTACGGTGAGATGCATGGCGACAGATTATTTTCTATATAGTGCATCTGTAGATGACGGAGAGAACCCTCCTGGACGTGTCCAATCTTCTCGGACGCCAAAGACCGTAAAAATGCTGGTGATGTTTCATGATCACCGTATCGTTGTGAAGGAATGAGGTGAGGTTGCTGGAGATATGGAAGAATAGGTTTGGCTTTGAGCTGAGACTTCAGAACTGACTGTTCTCTTGCTTATTCTCTTGGTGTTTGGGGGCGTTTGGGGTCTTTGGTAACTGAAAGAACACATTTGGGATGGCTGTGCATAAATGTTCAAGATTCAGAAATGAATTGATGAGACATGTGTCGTTGCCTATAGTTCTGGTCTCCTTTATTGTATTGGTCCTCAATGCTTCACACTGGGCTCTAGCATGCCTCCTACTAACTAGCTCCTACTAACTAGTGTCCATCTAACTTTGGGTATAACCTAGCAAACAGAAACAATATTGGATGTTTCTTGCTTGCCTGTTCCTGTGTAAGGGCTTGCAATGTACCTTGGAGGCACCAAAGCGCAAAGATTATCGGTGGTCTGGAATCTCCCATCGCATGACCTGAGGTTTGATCTGCTTCCTTGCAATAGATCATGTTCTTGTGTGCTGAAGCCATGATCCCCCCTCCTCTCCCTCACCAGAGCAAAAGGCAAAGTTAATGCTGCATATCAGAGGTTGAACGTGTTGGAAGGAACTGCAGATGCTGGTTTACACTGAAGATGGACACAAAATGCTGGAGTAACTCAGCGGGCCAGGCAGCATCTCTGGAGAAAAAGAATGGGACGTTTTGGGTCAAGACCCTCCTTCAGACTTTAGAATCGACCCGAAACATCACATATTCCTTTTCTCCAGAGATTCTTCCCGACTCATTGAGTTACTCCAGCACTTTGTGTTTTCACGTCTGTGATTGAACTCGCCGAGGTGAAGGGGGATAAAAAAGCCTTGCTCTTCAGCAATAAAATGTGGGAGGAAACATGTAGCTCGGGTGCGTGTGTGTGAGAGAGAGTGAGAGACAGAGAGATGGTAAAACACAGAATCACAGCAGAATGAAAACGAGGTAACGCTCCTGGTAATCCCCTGCGGCCAATGTGACAGATGCAGCTTTTCTCCCTTGTGATGATACCAGTGTGAGTTGACACCTCAGGAAAGCCTCACTGCTGAACACCTTGCACCTTGGATTTGTTTCTAGATGTGAATGTGAATGCGGCATGAGAGGCCTCACTACCTGCACAGCAACGCTGCACCTAATGTGTTAGGTTAGGTGGCGGCTTTGCTGACTATTATTCCCCCCGCCTTATTAACCCTTTTCAGTCAACAATTTGCATTGTATATTACTTGGCACATGCTCAGTAAACACTCGGGAGGCTGCCGAAGCTGCTCCAGCGACTGCTGAAAGAGAGGGGAGTAAGAAAGAAACACAAAGGAGCCCTTATAGCACAAGTATCAACAGGCTCGCAGCTGATAAATTAGGCACACTGCTGTCTACACTCGGCAAGCTGGAATGTTAAACTAATTTGTTTAGTAGCTCAACAATGCTGAGTGCAAGCCACTGTAATAAAATGCCAACAAGGGACTAAAAATCTGAAATCATTCTGTTTGAACAGAAATTGTTGCCTCTAAAATCAGATGGGTCATCATCTAAATCCGAACTATTGCATTAAAATTGCATTATGTTCTGATATTTTTGCCAGTACCTTTGTGGATTATATTCTCTGTCAATTCATTTCTGTGATTAATAGAAAATGAAGTTACCTCGTTTAAAATATTAGGATCTCAAACTTCCTATTAAGCACAATTCATTTCTGGTAATTTATAATTTAATTTAACCGACATGAGATTCCACGTATGTACTCGAGAACCAGAGGACATAGGTTTAAGTCGAGGACCAGAGGACATAGGTTTAAGTCGAGGACCAGAGGACATAGGTTTAAGTCGAGGACCAGAGGACATAGGTTTAAGTCGAGGACCAGAGGACATAGGTTTAAGTCGAGGACCAGAGGACATAGGTTTAAGGTGAGGGGGAAAAGATTTAAAAGGAAGCTGCGGGGTAACATTTTCACACAAAGGAACAGGTTGCCGGAGGAGGTAGTTGAGGCAGGTAATATCGCAAAGTTTAATAAACATTCAGACAGGCACATGGATAGGACAGGTTTAGAGGGATATGGGCCAAACGCCAAAAGGTGGGACTAGTGTAAATGGGACATGTTGGTCGGTGTGGGAAAGTTGAGATGAAGGGCCTGTTTCCACACTGCATGACTCTATGACTATAACTCTACTGACTGCCACAGTCTCAACATAAAGGATTGGTCAATCAGGATTGAGATGAGAAAAAGCCCCTTCACCCAGAGGGAAGTGAATCCTTGGAATTCTCCACCCTGTGCTGTGATGGTTTAGTCATTGAGTGTCTTCAAGAAAGATCTTTAAAACATTTTAATTTTGAGGGAATAGTAGATATTGCAGGATCGTGAAAAAAGGTCGTCATGGAAAAAATCGATACTTTTTTACTCGTATGTTTAGTCGTAGTAGGTCAGCATGTCAGTCGTAGGTAATCGAGGGTAGTCGAAGGTAGTCGTAGATAGTCTTCATCATAGTCGAAGGGAGGTCGAAGGAGGTTGTCTTCACTTTCCACTATTCGGTGTCCAATTTTCCCGAAGTTAGTCGTAGCTAGTCGTGGCTAGTCTTCAACATAGTCGAAGGAGGACGAAGGAGGTCTTCTACATTACATTTTTTTCAAAAGGGGATGTCCCACTTGGGTGACCTAATTGTCGAGTTTAGAAGAGTTTGAAAAAATGACATGTTGAAGACCTCATTCGACCTCCTTCGACTATGTTGAAGACCAGCTTCAACTAGCTCCAACTAGCTACGACCAACTTTGGGAAAAAGACACAAAGTGCTGGAGTAACTCAGTGGGTCAGGCTGCATCTCTGGAGAACATGGAAAGGTGATCAATCTGAAGAAGGGTCCAGACCCAAAATGTCACCCATCCATGTTCTTCAGAGATGCTACCTCTGAGTTACTCTAGCATTATGGATCAATTTTTATGTTGTCATGTTAATCATTTATTCAGTCTGCAACTCAACACATTCTGCCGCCCCTTGTGAAGCTAGTGATATTTACTTCAGTCAGGATTAAGATAGCAGTGAAGTAAGTGGCCTTTCCATATGACTGAATCTGGGCTGGTTGACTGCTGGATGAAGGAACTATAGCAGGTTATTCTCTCATCACACAGCTCCAACTTGTGTTTATAATGCACATCATAAAATAAGTCCAAAGGAGCATTGTTGAACATCACTTCAACCAAAGCCACCGAAGGTTGGTGGAAATAGTTAACTCCACTGAATGAATTAGATTAGATTAGATTCGTTTATTGTCATTCAGACCTTTCGGTCTGAACGAAATTTCGTTTCCCTGCAGTCATACATATAATTTCAAAAATGACAAAAACACACAATCAACACAAATTTAACGTCCACCACAGTGAGTTCACCAAACACCTCCTCACTGTGGTGGAAGGCAAAATCTTAAAGTCTCTGTCTCTTCCCTCTTTGTTCTCCCTCTGCGCCGAGGCGACGGTTCAAACTCCGCGGGTGGTCGCTGCCTCCGCCACAGCTCCGAGGCTGAGTCGGGTCTCCGTTGCCGCTGCTGCAGCCGCCGCCACAGCTTCGGGGCCGAGTCGGGTCTCCGCTACCGCTGCCTCCGCCACAGCTTCGGGGCCGAGTCGGGTCTCCGCTGCCGCTGCTGCAGCCGCCGCCACAGCTCCGAGGCTGAGTCGGGTCTCCGCTGCCGCTACCTCCGCCACAGCTTCGGGGCCGAGTCGGGTCTCCGCTGCCGCTACCTCCGCCACAGCTTCGGGGCCGAGTCGGGTCTCCGCCGCCTCCGCCACAGCTTCGGGGCCGAGTCGGGTCTCCGCTACCGCTGCTGCAGCCGCTGCCTCCGCCACAGCTCCGAGGCCGAGTCAGGCCTCTGCTGCCGCTACCTCTGTCACAGCTTCGGGGCCGAGTCGGGTCTCCGCTACCGCTGCTGCCGCTGCTGCAGCCGCTGCCTCCGCCACAGCTCCGAGGCCGAGTCGGGTCTCCGCTACCGCTGCTGCTGCCGCTTCCGCTGCCGCCGCCACAGCTCCAGGGCCGAGTGGAGTCTCTGCTGCTGCTGCCGCTGCTACAGCTCCGATGCCGCCAGCTCCGCCATTAGGCCTCAGCGCAGACGGAGACGGGGACGGGGAATACGACCGAAGAAAAAGTCGCATCCCCCCGAAGGAAGAGGCCAAAGCATGTTTCTCCCACCCCACCCACACACATACACAACTTAATAAAACAAAATTAACTAAAACATGACAAGGAACAAAACGAGAGAAAGGGGAGGGAAGGTGAAAACATGGAGAACTCAGGAATTTTTGATATTTTAAGGCCTTGGGAACTGAACACATGGTTCTCAAGGATGGTGCAATTATAATAGAAGATGTGCAAGAGATCAAGTTTGAATGGGTGCAGAAGTCTAAGGATTGTAGGGATGGAGAAAGTTACAGAGATGCGGAAATGTGTGGCCAAGGAGGCAACTGAAAACCCGGATGAGACTTTAAATTCAAAGGTCGGAACACTTTTGAAGGGATAAGATAGGAGACCGGTGCGATGAAAAATTGTTCAAACAATTCTACATAAAAACTATGCAGGAAGCTGAGGAGTGACCTTGTTAGAGATTTGTAAATTCATATGGGTCATATATAAGATGAACGGTTGCAAGGTAGGGGAGTTTAAAGTTAGTTTAAGATGTGAGGGGAAAGATTTAAAGAGGGCATGAGGCTCAACTTTTACACACGGTGGTGGGAATGGGTCAAAAACTGTCAAATGGGACTAACTCAGGTAGACTCGTTGGTCGGCGTGGATGAGCTGTGCTAAAGGGCTCGTTTCAGTGCAGTTCTATAACTCTGAAGTCGTTAATCTGATCTACCAAGCCTGTCTCCTGCTGAACAAACTGTTCTTATTGACTGGAGTTCCAGAAGCAGCAAAAGAAAACAAAGGCCGTAAAGGGAACAGTAAAAATTCTCCTAAAACCAAGAATTACTGGAAAAAGTTAAGAGTCTGCTCAAACAGTATATCTAACAGCGCAGTCGTGAAACAGCTTGCTGTGCCACAGTTTTATCATCCCCTACATTTCATTCCAGCCGGGAAGCTTATACTTTCTGGCAATTCTTGTCATGTTGATAAATGACCCTGTGAGGAGCTGAGAAGAAAGCACAATGAGTGATGTCGCTTTAGGTCATTATGGACGACCTGATGAGTGGCGACATCTTATATGAAGCTGCCACAAATCGTTCCATTCATAATATGCAACATGAATAATGCAATATGTGGCGCGGAGTGGAGTTAACTCAAGAAATGCAGAAGGAACTGTCTAGACTTATTACTTTTGTTGTGTGATGTCAGGCCAATGTACATTTACCCTAAGCCATCAGCCAATTATTTTGATTAAGGAATGGATAAGATGGAGATGTGTTGCCTCTCCTTGGGTAGTTTACACCACAAATTTCCTTTTCTTTCAGATATAATAGCTACTTTATTCAGAATCTCAACCATGCCTGGTTTCTATGGCAATAATCAGTATTTTTCATCAGAGCTTCCTCAAAAGTTTGTTTTAAAACGCATGAATTCATGTCAGGCAGGGAGAGCAGCCATTTTGCACCAACAAAACTATGTCTTTCTTCCAGCAAAATCCCCGTTCACAACTCAAGTGGTTGCAAATCCCACAAAACTGTACTCCAAATCGCGACATCTCTCGGAGTAATGTCTCTGGAGCCATGAAATCAACCCCATAAAACAACAACTCTCTGCTGTCCTGCATCCATTCACACATTTTTATGGCTGTTACAGAGTCATCAGGCAGTCTAAAACATTATTTGCTGCCCAAATGATAGTCATTTAGATCCAATTTTTTCTCCATTTCAAACAAAAATATTGATGCCCATTTATCCTGTCTGCTGCCTAACTGGTAATAGCCATGCTGACACTCCACAGCTCTACAGTACTGCCTGCCCTGTTAATCATTGATACATGAGGTTGATCATTTTCTTTGTACCTATCCTTTATTCAGCCAGGCCATTATTTACTCCCATCCATAATTGCACTTGAGATGGTGACAAGACATTGTCTTCTTGTGAAGACACCTGCAGTCGGTCCAGTGAAAAGCTCCCTTGATATGGAAGGAGGCGGTAGGATTTTTATGCAACAACACAATCCTCTGAAGAAGAGTCTCGACCCGAAACATCACCTACTTCTCACCAGAGATGCTGCCTGTCCCGCTGAGTTACTCCAGCATTTTGTGTCTGTCTTGGGTGTAAACCAGCATCTGCAGATCCTTCCTACACAGTTCTGCCGTTTTACTCTCAATCCCCTTACGCCAGACAGAACAAGGATAGAGTTCCCGTGGTCCTTACCTTTCACCCCACCAGTCTTTTCCTCCAACGCATCGTTCTCCAACATTTCCGCCGCCTTCGACATGATCCCACCACCAGTCACATCTTCCCATCCCCACCCCTTTCCACTTTCCGTAAAGACCACTCTCTCCACCATTCCTTGGATCTCTCATCCCTTCCCTCCCTAGGTATTTTCCCCTACAACTGCAGTCGATATAACATTTGTCCCTACACCTCCTCTCTCCCTTCCATTCAGGGAACCAAGCAGTTCTTCCAAGTGAGATAGAGGTTCACATGCAATTCACACCTTGTCCACTGCATTGGTGCTCCCAACGTGGTCTCCTTTATACCAGTGAGACCAAGCATAGACTAGGTGACGTCTTTGCCAAACATTTGTGCTCTATCTGCCAAAGTCGGCGGGAGCTCTCGGTTGCTAACCATTTAAATCCTCTTCTCATTCATGTAATAACCTTTCTGTCCTTGGCCTCCTTCATTGCGAGAGGGAGTTCACACACAAACTGGAGATACGGCACCTCATACTCCAATGGAATGAAATCAAATAATAACACTTCTCATCCCCACGTTCCTTCTCCTGCCCTCACCTCATTACACTTCCATTTGGCCCACTATCTCCCCCCCCCAGTCACCCTGCTCCTTTCCTTCGTACTCTCATCTCCCTTCCCCGAGTTCCCCTTTTTATCTTCCCTCTATCCCATCTCCTTTGTCCCCTTGCACCCACACCCCTCCCTCGGGGTTTACAGTTCACCCCCTCTTCTTATCTGACATCGTCACTTTCTCTCACCCATCTGCTAATTGAAGTCCCCTCACCTGTATTCACCTAACACTTGCCAGGCTTTGTCCCGCTGCTGATCACTCTTTTCCAGCTTTCTCTCCCTTACTCTAATCAGCCTGAAGAAGTGTCCCAACCTTAAATGTCGCCAAGCCATTACCTTCCCAGATGCTGCCTGCCATGCTGAGTTCCTCCTGCATTTTGTGAGTTGACCCCGAAGGAAAGGATTCCCTGTCATCCTTCCAGACGTTCTGTAGGGAGTGTGGTGTTGGTGAAGTAGCCTAAATTAAAGTGGCACCAAACTGGCGACTCTGTATACTCTCCCAGTGTACTATTGCTGCACACTTGTACTGTATCTGAGATGCTTATTTAAAATGTATCTAAGTGTTTATGTGTAGTGGAACTTGTATACAAAAATGAATTTCACTGTACCTTGGTACATGCGACAAATATAGTACCATAGCATACCATGATTGCACATAGAATGCATCTTGTAGCTGATCAGACTACAGCCATGGTACAACAGTGGTGTATGCAAGCACAAACTGCTTCATTAAGTTGTGAGCAATTACCAGCAGGGATAATCGAGGGATGAAGATGTTGGCCACCTTGATCTGATGGCACCTTTCCCTGAGGTGTGTTCTGAAAGATTTCAATCAATATCAATCAAAGGATTTAATCTATTGATTGATCGATCAACAATCAATAGAGTCTGAAGAAGGGTCTCGACCCGAAACGTCACCCATCCTTTCTCTCCAGAGATGCTGCCTGCCTCTCCAGAGATGTCCTGCTGAGTTACTCCAGCATTTTGTGCCTATCTTCAATCAATATAACGTTTAAAAAAAATACTTGCTGCCACTTCTCAGACGATGTCTCTTGCTGGGGCAAGAAACTCATGGTGACACTTATCACCACAAACACTCTGTCGCTGGCCGTTTAGATATGCAGCTCAAATATTTTCAGACATGACTTGTATTTCAATTGGTTGCTTTGTTGAATTATTGTAGAACTCCGGGATGAATTGAAGCATAATGCACTGTAAATTTTAATCATCAGTTAAGTTTAATTTTACTCAGGATCTGATTTTAAGTCTGTCAGCATTACAGTTAATAAACTGTGAAGATGAGAGAATTCAGCAGTGATTTGTTTTTGCTGGTTTTCAGCTGAAAAGGGATCCTGATTGGTCATAGTCATACAGTGTGGAAACAGGCCCTTCGACCCAACTTGTCCACACCGGCCAATATGTCCCATCTACACCAGTCCCACCTGCCTACATTTGGCCCATATCCCTGTAAACCAATCCTATCATAGAAACATGGAAAAATAGGTGCAAGAGTAGGCCATTCGGACCTTTAAGCCAGCACCACCATTCAATGGGACCATGGGTGATCATCTAAAATCAGTACCTCATTCCTGCTTTTTCCCCATATCCCTTGATTCCTTTAGCCCCTGAGGTGAATCTAACTCTATCTTGAAAACATCCAGTGAATCAGTCTTCACTGCCTACTGTGGCGGAGAATTCTACAGATTCACAACTCTCTGGGTGAAGACAATTTTCCTCATCTCAGTCCTAAATGGCCTACCCTTTAATTCTTAAACTGTGACCTCCTGGTTCTGGACTCCCCCAACATCGGGAATTTTTTTTCCTGCATCTAGCCTGTCCAGTCCCTTAAGAATTTTATATGTTTCTATAAGGTTCCCTCTCATCCTTCTAAATTCAAGTGACTACTTGCCCAGTCGACCCATTCTTTCATCATATGTCAGTCCTACCATACCGGGAAGTAACCTTGTGAACCTAAGCTGCACTCCCTCAATAGTAATAATGTCCTCCCTTAAAATAATAGACCAAAATTGCACACAATACTCCAGGTGTGGTCTCATCAGGGACCTGACAACTGCAGTAGGACCTCCTTGCTCCTAAACTCAAATCCTCTCGCAATGAAGGCCAAGATGCCATTAGCTTTCTTCACTGCCTGCTGTACCTGCATGCTTACTTTCAGTGACTGATGTACAAGCACACCCAGGTCTCGTTGCACCTCCCCTTTTCTTAATCTGACACCATTCAGATAATAATCTGCCATCCTGTTCTTACCACCAAAGTGGAAAACCTCACATTTATACACATTGTACTATATAAATGTATCTGTCATGCATTTGCCCACTCACCCAACCTATCCAAATTAACTTGCAGCCTCATAGCATCCTCATCGCAGCTCACAGTGCCAGCCAGCTTTGTGTCATCCGCAAACTTGGAGATGTCACATTTAATTCCCTCGTCTAAATTGTTAATATATATTGTAAAAAACTGGGGTTCCAGCACCGAGCCTTGTGGCAGCCCTCTAGTCACTGCCTGACATTCGAAAGGGACCCGTTAATTCCAACTCTTTGCTTCCTATCTGCCAACCAATTCTCTATCCATGTCAATACCCTACCCCCCAATACCATGTGCTCTAATTTTGCACACTAATCTCGTGTTTGGGACCTTGTCAAAGGCTTTTTGAAAGTCCAGATACATCACATCCACTGCTTCTCCCTTATCCATTGTACTTGTTACATCCTCAATAAATTCCAGAAGATTAGTCAAGCATGATTTCCCCTTCATAAATACATGCTGACTGACCGATCCTATCCATGTACCTGCCTAAACGTTTCTTAAATGTTGCAATAGTTCCTGTCTCAACTACCTCCTTCGGCAGCTGTTCCATACATCCACCATCCTTGGTGTGAAAAAGTTACCCCTCAGGTTCCTATTAAATCTTTCACCACTCCCTTGATTCCCTTACTCTGGGCAAGAGACTCTGTGCAACTTCCTGGTCTATTCCTCTCATGATTTTGTACACCTCTATAAGATCACCAGATCCTCTTGCGCTCCAAGGAATAGCTCCTAAGCCTGCTCAACCTCTCCCTGTAGCTCAGGCCCTCGAGTCCTGGCAACATCCTTATAAATCTTCTCTGCATTACTGCTACATTATACTAATAGAGTGCAATGTCAATAGACAATAGACAATAGGTGCAGGAGTAGGCCATTTGGCCCTTCGAGCCAGCACCGCCATTCAATGTGATCATGGCTGATCATCCCCAATCAGTACCCCATTCCTGCCTTCGCCACATATCCCCTGACTCCGCTATTTTTAAGAGCCCTATCTAGCTCTCTCTTGAAAGCATCCAGAGAACCTGCCTCCACCGCCCTCTGAGGCAGAGAATTCCACAGACTCACCACTCACTGTGAGAAAAAGTGTTTCCTTGTCTCTGTTCTAAATGGCGTACTCCTTATTCTTAAACTGTGGCCCCTGGTTCTGGACTCTCCCAACATCGGGAACATGTTTCCTGCCTCTAGCGTGTCCAAACCTTTAACAATCTTATATGTTTCAATGAGATACCCTCTCATCCTTCTAAACTCCAGAGTGTACAAGCCCAGCTGCTCCATTCTCTCAGCATATGACAGTCCCGCCATCCCGGGAATTAACCTGGTGAACCTACGCTGCACTCCCTCAATAGCAAGAATGTCCTTCCTCAAATTAGGGGACCAAAACTGCACACAATACTCCAGGTGTGGTCTCACTAGGTCTCACAATGTCAACAAACCACATTGAGTTTCACAATGTCACAAAGTCAGTGGTCTCACAGTGTCATCATACAACATTGAGTTTGAGGTAGGGTATCGTTATACCTCACTGAGATTGTGGCCTGTATGCAATGGGCATATACCAGCAGAGTAGATGGACCATAGTTTACCTGACTTCACTCCATTATTATTGATCGTAGAGCTGACTGCTAACAGAGTTTATAGTGGTGATTGATGCAAGCACCTTTGGGGTCAAGCATGTAGGAAGGAACTGCAGATGCTGGTTAAAACCGAAGGTAGACACAAAAAGCTGGAGTCTGAAGAAGGGTCTTGACCCAAAACGTCACCCGTTCCTTCTCTCCAGAGACGCTGCCTGACCTGCTGCGTTACTCCAGCTTTTTGTGTCTACCTACGAGGTCAATGCAGTTTGCTTTATACTGTACATGTGCACAACTACAAAGTGAGCAAACACTTTGATTTTCAAATTACAATAAATACGGCAAAAGAGAATTATGAGGAATTTTAAATATGGACTTAATTGGAAAATATAAATTTAAATGGATATGAATTCATTTGAGCTCGGGACATGATGAGTCTTGATAATTCTACAATGGTTTTTCATAGTAATGATCAGTCTTGACAGATATATAAATCTAAAAGTTAGTGATCTGATCTTAGGATCTTCTGTGTATGAATGAGAAAACTTCAAAATCTGTGATCTTTTGCCAGCCTGATTGTTGATGTAATAACAGTTCTGGAAGAGTGTATATAAAATAATTTAAATGTCTTCTTCATCAGACCTGGGCACATCAGAAGGGACCATAATTCAAACCAGCATTAAATTTGAATCTAGTCCAGAAAGCAAAGGAACAAATAGATAAACTCAGTCATCTTGGATTTCTTCCAGAAAGGATATTAATGCGTTGAATTGAACTGGTCCAGGAAAGGCAACTAGAAAAAAATGGTCCTTTTTGTAGCAGTTTTGAGTTACTTGTTTAGAGATACAGCACGGAGACAGGCCCTTCGGCCCACCGAGTCCATGCTGACTAACGATCCCCATACACTAACACTATCTTACACACGAGGGAAAATTTACAATTTTACCAAATCAATTAGCCTCCAAACCTGTATGTCTTCGGAGTGTGGGAGGAAACCAGAGTACCCGGAGAAAACCCACGCAGGTTATGGTGAGAACGTACGAACTCTGTACAGACAGCTTCCGTAGTCAGGATCAAACGCAGGTCTCAGGCGCTGTAAGGCAGCAACTCTACCGCAGCACCACCGTGCCACGCTTTTAGAGATACAGCCCAGAAACAGGCCCTTCTGTCCACCAGCTCCGCACTGACCAGAGATCCCCGCACACTCATGTAATGTAACAGATTCAGCTTTGGCTGCCTGTGAGCATTAGCTTTCGTTTCACTGTCATTTCAATTTCATTTCACTTAGATCTTTATTCACCACAGAATGATAATTCAGACAGAGTTTTGCTCGTCTATCTCCTTTGCTAAATGGGAGCTTCAAGTTTGAGAGCTGAATGGTCTAATCATTTGATTATATTTCAGCCAAGTAGGTGCTTCAGAGATTAAGCTAATGGTTTGGGGTGCAGATGGTATATGAAAGAGCCTTTCACTTAAGGACACAGGCAGTGAAAGAACTATTCAATGTGCTTACATTTTTCTGAAGACCAAATTCCACACTAAGATCTGCTGCCTTTGGTAGTTTGAATAAAGGTTATGAAGATGCATGTGAGCATTGAAGGAGAATTTCCTGATGAGCTCATTTTTGAGGCTCTTGTCGAATAATTTGTTCCCGCATTGAAGGAGCTACAATTTCATCTTCCTCCAAAAATAGGTACAAAACGCTGGAGTGACTCAGCGGGGCAGGCAGCATCTCTGGATAGAAGGAATGGGTAACGTTTTGGGTTGAGATTATTCTTCATACTGAGTCAGAGTAGAGGGAGCTGCAGAGACAAGGAAGTGAAAGGTGTGAAAATGAGACAAAGGGGATGGAGATCAAGGAAAATGTAGATCCGATCATTGAAGACAACAATGCATACAGAGATAAAATGTAAACAAGGGCAGTCAGACTATCGAAGAACTGGGTGGGGAGGATGGAGAGAGTGAAGGCAAGGGTTACTTGAAGTTAGAGAAGTAAATATTCATGCTGCTGGGGTGTTAGCCGGACAAGCAAAATGTGAGGTGTTGTTCCTCCAATTTGCGCTGGGCCGCACTCAGACAACGGAGGAGGTCCAGGACATGAAGGTCAGTGTGGGAATGGGACGGGGGAGTTAAAGTGTTTTGCAACCGGGAAATCAGGTAGGTTCAGGCGGACTGAACGGAAATGTTCAGCGAAACGATCGCCGAGCCTGCGCTTGGTCTTGCCGATAAATAGGAGTCCACACCTGGAACAGCGGATACCGTAGATGAGTTTGGAGGAGGTGCAACTGAACCTCTGCCTCACCTGAAAAGACTATCGGGGTCCTTGGACGGAGTCGAGGGGGGAAGTATAGGGACAGGTGTTGTATCTCCTGCGGTTCCAGGGGAAAGTACCTGGGGAAGGGGTGGTTTGGGTTGGAAGGGACGAGTTACCAAGGGAGTTGTGGAGGGAACAGTCTCCACATCTTTCTCCTGTCAGGTTTCTCAAGATTACATTCCCCTTTACTAAATATGATGGAATCAGTTTAATACCAAACCCCAAAATGGACGCCAGCAGGCCATTCCTTCAATGCACTGATAATCAAGCTTTACAATAACAATTGATCTACATCCCTTGTCTTTGCAGAATGTACTTGTTTTAAGGGCTGGACTTTGAATATAGTCCACTAACTTTAGTTTATTGTCAAGGTGCAGTGAAAAGTTTTTATTGCGTACTAACCAGTCAGCGGAAAGACAATACACGATTACAATTGAACCATCCACAGTGTACAGATACATGATAATGGGAATAATGTCTAGTGTAAGGTAAAGTCTGATTGAAGGTCTCCAGTGAAGTCCATGGGTCTCCAATGACTCTTAATCAGAGAGAATGCAGTAATTTTTCATATTGAGTTATGAAATATTTATTTTAACATACATATTCAAGGATCCCTACAGCAAATTTTGTTATATTTTCGCTCTCTTTTCCGCTTGGTAATCATCCTCTCTGTGGGAATTTCCCGAGGTTGCCCACCAGTCTGTCCCTGGCTATGTTTCACCTGCGCCTTCGGGCAGCACGGTGGCGCAGCCATGGAGTTTCTGCCTTACAGCGCCAGAGACCCGGGTTCGATCCTGACTACGGGCGCTGTCTTTACGGACTTTGTCGCTCTCCCTGTGACCTGCGTGGGTTTTCTCCGGGATCTCTGGTTTCCTCCCACACTCTAAAGCCGTGCAGGTCTGTTGGTTCATTGGCTTGGTATAACTGTAAATTGTCCCTAGTGCATGTCATTGTGCTGGGATCGCTGGTCGGCACGGAATCGGTGGGCTGAATGTCCTGTTTCCGTGCTACATCTTAAAACTAAACTAAACCTTCCTGAGGAGTGACATTGCAGGAATAGGTCGTACATTGTGTACACTGCGACCAAAACACTCCAGCTGCCTGCTCCTTGCAGGAGATATTGACACTTCACTGAACGTTTGCATGTCAGGCATATCAAATCTGCAACACCCAGCTCTGGCCTACTTGTCAAAACCACGGATCCCAGTGCAATTTGGTAATTCACAGTAAACCTTTGCTGAATGACTGAGATTTGATATGTCAGCAGAGGTTGATGACGAGCTTTTGAACTGTGCTACCATAAAGCGCACAAATGTGGGTAATAAGTCCTCGGGCAGTTGATTTCCAGCTAGGATTTCCTGCAGAATACTATTATCCGTGCCAGTGCATAAGAATGTTTGTCTTAATAATTTGGAGAATTTCTCCCAAGGCCTAGTGCACCGTTGGCAGTCTGCGAACGACAAACAGGTTTCCCTTTCCAGATAATAAGGTTATTTGAGAAATTATCCAGATGTCACTCTTTCCTACCTTTTTCCATATATGGTGATACCTTGCTCAGTTAGCTACTCTTGTTAACATTGTTGTACATTGAAGCAGGGAATTATTGCAGCATAGAAGAGCATTCTACCCATTGAATCCATGTTAGCTCCCTGTCTATTTAGCCCCACGCCACCACTCGTGTACATTATTATGCCTCGTGCCTATCCAGTTCCCTATAGCATCAATGATTGACTCATACCATCATCCCTCCAATGTCCAGATTGTTGTGCTCACTGTATAGACATGCCCCTCCCTGCATCATTTGCCCTTCACTTTAGATCTGTGTCTCAGTTCCATCAGCTACCTGCCAATGTGCTCTATTTAAATACATGATCATCTAAAAAAAATATTCTATCAAATATCCTCGCAACCACCTTAGCTCCTAGGAGAAGACCTCATAAGATCATAAGTGGTAGGAGCAGAATGAGGCCATTCGGCCCATCAAGTCTACTCCGCCATTCAATCCTGATCTGTCTCTCCCTCCTAACCCATTCTCAGGCCTTCTCCCCGTAACCTCTGACACCCCCCATTGATCTAACCCTTTAACTGTGACCTCTCATCCCTCAAACCATTCTTGAATCATTTCTTCGGCACCATTTTGTATCGTGCTGTGTGGACCAATATTCACTCCTGACTGTTGCTGTTTCTGTCAGCTACATTTTCATCCATATTACTTTGGGCTTTGTGGCCGCCATGACCTCTACAACTCCAAAGCCGTACAGGTTTGTAGGTTAATTAGCTTCAGTAAAAAATCGTAATTGTCCCTAGCGTGTAGGGATAATTTACAATTTGTAGAAGTCAATTAACCTACAAACCTGTATGCCTTTGGAGTGCGGGAGGTTACGGGAGCACCCAGAGAAAACTCATGCGGTCACAGGGGGAACGTACAAATCTTGTACAGTCAGCACCTGTAGTAAGGTGGGCTCTGCGGCTGTAAGGCAGCAACTCTATGGCGCCTGATAGTTCAGCTTCTGATTGAAGAGCATCGCTCTATAATATGAACTATTTCTCTCTGACAATGTTGCCTCTCTGAATATTTTCATATTTCTAACATCTGCAATTGAAACCAACCAATTTAATTCAAACTAACCTGTCAACAGCATATATTTCCTTTTGAGCTTTCCCACACCTTAACTTGGCCCTCGTATAAATGATGAACTGAAGTATAGTTATATGCAAGGTCTGAAAGATCGTATTATACTACTTAGTCTGCAGTGGTTTAGTAGTTTCAACAGGTGTTAATATCATTTATCAAGTGAAGATGATGGACTTTTAACAGATAATTCTCCTTTTTTTTGAAAAATGACAGGGATGCAAGGAGAGGATTGTTATCATGCAGTTCACACTGAATATGCAAAATGTGACCAAGAGCAATAGAATTGCACGTCTCTGTATTGCTCCCGGATATGTAGAAACAAGGACCTGGAGTTGCTGGTTAATATGCAAAAGGACACAAAGTGCCAGAGTAACTCAACAGGCCAGGCAGCATCTCTGAAGAACATGGACAGGTGACTTTTCAGGTCGAGACCCTTCTTCAGACTGGAGAAGAGTCTTGACCCGAAACACCACCTCTCCATGTTCTCCAGAGATGCTGCCTGGCCTGCAGAGTTACTCTGGCACTTTGTGCCCTTTAGTTCCTGGATATGTCAGTCTTAATGTGCATCTAATCTCTGAATGGAATAATAATCTTCAATTCTTTATTCCAGCTACATCAAATGGGTCGTACGAAGGTTTGGAGAACAGAAATGGTGGAGTGTGTAAAACTCGATCCATGAAAATAATTATGAAGGTTGGACAAGGTAAACACTGAATCAGTGCCCTAGCTGTGTTTCTCTAACATGTGTTATTTAACTCAGGGCTGCAAGAATTTATATGAAACTATCACCAAGGCTGCTGATAGTTCTGAAATACCAGACTCCAACACTGTTTTTGCCTTTGGTGAAGTGGGGAATGCTTCTGCTAACTGATGAGCTTGGTTTTGAGCATTGAACAATGAGGAATGCCTGGCACACATTCAGGGTAGAGTCCCCAAACATTTAGCCTCTATTTCACTATTAACCTGAACCAAAGCCTTTATGATCAAAGGTCTTGTATAATGGTCTAACTGTGCATGTGCATATGTATGTAACTATTTTCTGTGTGTATTTGCCTGCTTCTGTCTGGTTACCCTTGTTTGTCTTGAATGCTTGACTAATCCAAGTTCATTTTTCAACATCTTTACCAATGATATCCGTTTTAATGCCTCATCTACTTATACATGCAGAAGACAGACACAAAACGCTGGAGTAACTCAGCGGGACAGGCAGCATCTCTGGATATATGAAATGGGTGACATTTCGAGTCGAGACTCTTCAGACTGGAGAAAAGTCATTCATTCCTTCTATCCAGAGATGCTGCCTGTCCCGCTGAGTTACTCCGGCATTTTGTGTCTATCTTGGGTTGAAACCAGCATCTGCTGTTCCTTCCTACATATATATGCATGTTTCTTTTTGTTCATGTTTATGCCAATCCATGATTGAGGTTACCTATACATCTGTTCATGTATACCTCTGTAGCCCTCTGTATTTCGTTATAATGCTTCTCCATTAATTTACCTAAATCTAAACTCACTGATTTTACTTTGCTTGCGTGATACCCACTATAATCTCTTCCTGAATTGTTACTAATCTAAAGATGACTTTCTTTGATGTAAGTGTACAAGCCTTCATTGCATATTAGTTTCATGATGATGCTGAGAGAAAACACTGATGATATTCAGTCGTTCAGTGGCTCTTCCTTCAGTGAGTTGATAGCGGTGGAGTGTGCGAGAGAGAGAGAATTTTATCGCCATTTTGTCTTCACCTTTCTGAATGCATTAACCTTTGCTGGGGTGCAGCCCCAAGAATAGTAATCTGCACAGCCGTTTCCTCAGGTATTTCGATTACCAATTATAAGGGTAGGAACTCTCCTTTCATTAACCGAGTTACTAATTTTACATGACAACCACAATAAAAATGTACTTTATATATGGTGAATTTCAGACAATTTCAAACAAATTCAGACAATTCTGCTCATCATTCCTGTATAGGTGATGATTATTAATGCAAGGTGATAACATTGTACTTCCAAGAAGCAATGACAGAGCAGAAAGTTTAATGTTTCTAGACATTTTAATTTGTAGCTATTATAGTTACAAAGAGGTGCTGCCCCAGTTGTGATACCCCTTATTGAATGTACTATTTTACACTCAAATGATCCAGGAAAACCTAACCGTGAAGCAAGCCAATTTTTCCACCCAACCTCACTCTGGCAATTCCCAGACTTCTTTTTAGTACTTTCAAACCTTCATGGTCATAAAGCCATGGAGAGATGCAGAATGCAAACAGACCCTTTAACTCACCGAATGAGTCCACACATATCAACAACCACCCATTCACACTAATTACACAATACACAATACACAATACAATTTATTTGTCACTTGAACCTCATAGAGGCTCAAATGAAATGTTGTTTCTGCAGTCATACACACAAGAAAAAAAGACCCAAGACACAACACAATTTACACAGACATCCATCACAGCGCATCTCCTCCTCGCTGTGATGGAAGGCAAAAAAACTTATCTCTCCCCTGCACTCCCCATTCCCCATTCCCCTTCTGATGTCAGAGTCAAAGCCCCCAGCGGGCGATGGCAATTGTCCCGCGGCCATTAACGCCGCGACCGGGTGATGCAAGGCCCTGCTCCGGGTCTTGGTGTTGGAGCCCCCGGCGGGCACTAGCAAAGTCCCGCAGCCGTTGAAGCCGCGCCGGGCGGTGATGTAAGGCCCCGCTCCAGGCACTCCTCGACCCCGCGACTCGGGCGGGTGAAGTCGCCGTTGCGGAAGCCCCGAAAAGCGGTCTCCCAGCAGGGACCCGCGGGCTCCCGGTGTCATTGTCCACCGGACCTGCGGTAAGCCTCCGAAACCCCGGGGTCGGGTCGCAGCAGCGCGCCACCACAGCTCCACCCGCTCCGAACTCGGCCAGCTCCGCGATGGTGAGTAGGTCCGCAGCTCCGCGACTGGAGCTCTAGGTCGTTCCTGCTGGAAGCCGCTACACGTTGCAGCCCCAATGACAACGGAGACCCGACAAGGAAAAGGTCGGGTTCTCCGTGCAGGGGAAAGATTTTAAAAGTTTCCCCCCCACCCCCCACCCCCCCCCACACACACACACACACACACACATACACCATCAAAAAAAAATAAAAACTACATTAAAACGGGACAAAAAATAACAAAAAGACAGACGGACTGCAGAGGCCGCTGCGACGTGAGTCGTGCCGCCCACCGGACTATTCTGCATTAATCTCATTTTTTTATTCTCTCCACACTCTTTACAACTCCTCCAATTCACCCACATACTGGGGACAATTTACAGTGGCCATATAGTCGAACATCCCAAATGCCTTTGAGATATGGGAGGAAAGTGAAGCACTTGGGGAAAATTCAATCAGAAGGAGAACCTGCAGGCTCCGCACAGACAGCACCCAGAGTCAGGACTGAACCCAGATCTCTGATGGTGTGAGACAGCAGTACAACTAGTTTATTTATTTTTACCACCAAGCGCAAAACTGGCCTCAGCCCCTGATCAAACAGTGGCAATTTTAAATATTTGTTTTGTGATTTTTGGCAAGGTTGAATTTCTTGCTCAATCTAGTTTGTCTCAGAGGATGGTGTTTAACCCATGTAAGCAGCTGAAGTTCTTGTGTTGTTAGTCCCCAAAATGATCTTGTATGGGGGAGTATTGAAAACTTGAGCCTTGACTAATACACTTCAACTATGTACGTCTAGATTAGAATGGTGCATGATTTGCGAGAAAGGATGACCTAGTGGCATTGGTGCCACCATTCTTTTCAGTGGTAGATGTTGCAAGCTCATGAAACTTTTAAGTTACTGCCGTACATCCTGTCGGTAATATGGAAGGCAGTCACCATTCCATGAGGGTAGAGAAGGTGCCTATGATTCTGAATAAAAGTAATGCAGGTCAGGCAAGTGGCTTTATATTGGGTGACGTTGACCCTCATAAGTGAGGCCATATTAATATTAAAATGTAGTCCATCCTTTTGATCGGCAAGGATTCATCAAACCCCTAACTTGAATCCTGTGAGGATAAATTTTGAAGAGTTGTTATATGTATTTAGAAGTGTAAATGCGACAGGTCCAGTTACTGCTAGAGTTTGGATTGGGTGGTAGTGCTAGTGAATGTCATCTGGAGGTGATTGAGCTTTTTAGGACCTAATCATTGTATGAGATTTAGTGGTAAATGTTGTCTGCCACTAATGGGACAGTTGCCTGGATGTGGACTGGCCTGTGTACTCTCAGTGTTGAAGGAGCTGTGACTGGAGGTGAATGCTGTGGATTCACCAGTGGTGGGGGGGAAGGCCATTAATGAATCAGTTGTGAAGAAAGTTGTGCCTCGTTTCTATTGGTGAGGAGCGCATGGGCGGCACAGCGGTAGAGTTGCTGTCTTACAGCACCGGAGACCCGGGTTCGATCCTGACCACGGGTACTGTCTGCACGGAGTTTGTACGTTCTCCCCGTGACCAGCATGAGTTTTCTCCGGATGCTCCCTTTTCCTCTCACACTCCAAAGACATGCAGGTTTGTAGGTTAATTGGCTTTGGTAACATTATAAATTGTTCCCATTGCATGTGTGGGTAGGATAGTGTTACTGTACGGGGTGATCGCTGGTCGGTCTGGCGCCGAAGTGCCTTTTTCCACTCTATCTTGAAGCGAAACTAAGCGAAACATGTTCTCTAGGATCTTGAGACTAAGGTTGGTCTAACGGCCACACTTTCTTATTTTGGGTTGGTTAGGACTGCAGTCACAGAGTTTCCTTGTAGTTCCCTGTGATCTTAGTGTAGGTAGTTATTTTTGGTGATGTACTTGGCATAACGGACAATCATGCTCCTTCTGGCCACTGAAGATTTTCTGCTAACTTACGGCATGAACCTCAAAACCTCCATGATTTCCCACATCCCCACCCAGCTCGTGTGGATAAAATCACTGCTTTGACTAACAAGATGACTGATTGGGCTCAAATCTCTTAGCAGTAATTACAGACAGTCTTCCCTACAGTGGTAGATAAGTGAAGAGGGTGAGAATACCAATGTTACAGATGGTTCTGGGACCAAGAGGTTAGATTCCAACTATATAATACTCTTGGGTCATTCATATCAATGCTCTGATCTGGCTTCCTGTCATAGATAACACAGTTTATAAAGTACTAGTGCATCCCTTCCCTCTGGACTAGTGTCTAAACCTGCATTTTCTTAATGAAATTATACGATGCTTTCATCACCATTTTCCTGTCGACAATCGTTTCTTTTCCTGCATGAAACTGGACCAATTTTAACTAACTAATGACAATGGACTCACAAGTGAGAGACTTTTGAGAGACTCCTTCCCAAATTCCCACCTTTTTTGCTGTCTGGTGGCATTTCCTGGTTAAAAAAGCCCACTGCTCTTCAGCTTAACACTGGCGCTACATGCGGTAATCTCATCATCCTTTTTACTTGACACCTTGATGTTAACCAACAACTCTGCACTGAAGTCCCAAACAGCTGGTGAAGTCGGTAACTTCCATCTCCCTTCCATCCAGATCCAAACACAAGACCACCGCTGAAAGAGAAAGATCCTACCAAAGCACCAGGTAAAGGCCAGGACAACACAGTGAAGAACGTTGTCTCCCTCTGGAAAGACTCATCTTCAGAAGAGAAATCTGGGAACACAGGTGAGGAAGAGACAGCCTGCTAGGATGTCATTCCATAATTCTCTTTCCTGAGGGTAAACATTTTCAGATAATGCCACAGAGGTTTGAAGGGTGATAGCAAATAGATTGAACTTGGGCGTCTGAACTTTGCATTTATATCCAATCCAGACCTATCGGATATATGGAATAACTTTCTGAGTTCATGCCTCTGGTAGAACAATGCCCTGAACTATCAACTTAAACGGTTCTAGAAATGAACCGAGATCGCAACCAAATTTTCAGCTGTGCACTTCAAATGGGTGAAGTTAGCGTGAATTCAGAAAATTATTCCTGAAGAACCCTCTGTAATCTTAGTAGTTTCCATGAGATACGAAACTGGAATGCTTAGTGCAGTCCCACCAGGATAATAACATCCTTCACCTTTAAGAATCCACCCCCAAGAAAGATCTAAAAAGGGAATGCCATTCTCTCTTCTTTTTTTTCCCTGAAGGGTTTGTGGGTCGATCAGTCTCCTTTGTTAGATCTTCCCCCTCCCACATTGCTTGAATCAGAACTGAATCTATCACTGTCACCTGGAATGCCTGTGGGGCAGAGGAGGAGTCCAGCATCAGGCTACAGGAAGACTGTTTCCTTGCCTGGTCTGTTGCATCCATTATCAAGCCCTGCATGAAGCAGCTAAATCTAAACAGTCTGTTTCTCCTTCCCTCTTCTCAGTTCTGAGCCGGTGCCCCTGGATATGAAGTTAGTAATTATGTCCGACAATTCATTCTATACCCTCCTACAAAGCAATCGATGGAGTTTCTCTCCTCAACACTATAGTTTTCTGTGTGTACACAGTTTCTGCAGTGTTTAGAATTCTAGGTAGCACATGTAGACATTACCAAAAGCGAAAGGAGTGAGGTTATCCGCAGAATCTTTAATGTGAATTCTTTCATTTTCTGAGGATATATATCCTAGACTTGTTGACAATAAAGGGCGTAGCAACCAAAGAGTAACTCTTGTGCGTTATAACTGTTGTCGCATAGCCAAGTTGTACAGAAGTCACACAAGCAGCAAATGAGATGAACACTTAATATGCTTTTGGTAGGCTTTTGGTAGGCAAATTAAAATAACATTTGAAGCTGTCCTGTCCACCTGAATTTGCATCTTAAGCAAACTGTAACACCTGAACTATTCCCTCAGCACTGCTGGGTGCCATGAGATCATGTACTTACATTTTTAGCAGAGCTTCAACCTGATTTGGAAAACAAAGGAGTTACTCCAGGGTCCAGCTGGCACCTGGACTGGAATGACAAATTAAAGGAGTTTCACTTAGACAAAGCAATCTGGCCACCATTTTGGTACGGCAAAAATATGAAGGGCCTTCGAAAAATGTGCAAATGTGGTTTGGCAGAGAGAAAAAGAAGCTGAAATAGTGGCACACAAGAAATAGGAGTCTGCCATTTGGCCCCCTTGGGCCAATTGCTTGGAATTTACTTAAAGTTCAGTCTAAAATCTGAATTGACTGAAAGATCTTTAGCAGCGACGGAACAGAAGAAAAGTTCCAGTCGGTGATCTGGGAGTGTAAATTTTAATATTTTCGCCACCTCCCAAACAGTAGGATGCATGGAAGGGAAACAATGACAGAATAGTATTTAGCCTTTAGAGATGCAGCGTGGAAACAGGCTCTGTGGCCCACCACGTCCGCGCCAACCAGCGATCACTCCTTACACAGTAGGGACAATTTACTAATTTACAGAGGCCAATTAACCTTCAAACCTGTACGTCTTTGGAGGGTGGGAGGAAACTGGAGAACCCGAAGAAAGCCCACACAGTCACAGGGGGAACGTACAAACTCTGCACAGACCACACCCGTAGTCAGGATCGAACCCAGGTCTCTGGCTCGGTAAGGCAGCAACTCTACGGATGCACCACTGTGAAGCCTAATTCTCACTGGGGGGGGAAACCCCTTCTTGCAAAAAGCTTCTCGACTTTCCTTTCTCTTATTTCAACAAGATGAAAATTAGGCAAGCAGCGTTAAGGTTGTCCGATTCTCTCTGCAAATTTTATTTGTGTGAATTTTGTCCAGGCAGTTCTACACACGTGGAGTGGAGAACTAGTTCTGCCCATAAGTGATTAAAGATCCTAACCACCCACCCCCCGCCCCGGCCTCTCTGCTCCCTCAGTAAGGTGAAAGACTGAATTATGTGTTATGCTGTGCTGATGAAATGCACATGGCCATCATCCAGGTTGAGGCATGACGCTGAGAGCCAGCAGGCTTTTCAAACACAGTGCACCATCTTCACAGCTGAGACCGATTCCCACCTACCTGGGAACCACCTGCACATCATTTAAATCCGTAGTTATTCAACAGAAATTAGAAGTTAGCATCCTGGATAATTTGTGATTAAAAAAAAATAAAAAATTTTGGTTGTTATTCTTTCTTCACTTGAGCATCAAAATCTTTTGTCGAACACCAACAACCCCACAGGCTAAAAGCCACTCAGCTCAACATAGATCGTGTATCAAAACTAATTTGGCAATCTCTTAATGAACCATTTACAAGGCTGGACTGAATTGAATTCTGGATTGATCAATTTTGCTCGCATTCAAAGCGAAGGAGATTACCATTGTGAGATTATAGTGTTGCATATAGATTAGGTTAGACTGGTTTTCATCTTGGCAGGAGTTAGATCCCCTGGGATCCGATTTGGAGTGCAGTAGATTGGAAGCTTCCTTAACAAACAAATGTTGTAGGTATTGATTCAGCCCCACCCCCACCACTTACTTGTCATTAAACAAGCCAATGCTAATAAAAGGGTCTAAAGGATAAACATTCCAGAAACAAAGGACATTAATTAAAAATTTAGATCTGCTTCATCAGCATTCCCTTTGTGCTGTTATTTGTCTCGCATCTGTCTCGCTCTCTTTCTGTCTCTCACTTTCCATTTTATGCTTGTATTAAATTTAGAATTACCCTTTGCAGCTTCACCTGGGAATAATTTCGATTTTTTTTTGTTTTAATCTACTCTCGCCTTCTCTCTCGTTCCGCAATTTGGTCACAACTGCCTTGTGAATCAAAGATGTGGGATACAGACCCAGGCATTCAAAGGCTCAGTCATTTATGCTGTAGATGATTTGTGCTGTGTGTGTGTGTGTACGTGTGTATGTCCTTGCGTGTGTGCGTGCGTGTGTATGTGTGTGTGTGTGTGTACGTGTGTATGTCCTTGCGTGTGTGCGTGCGTGTGTATGTGTGTGTGTGTACGTGTGTCTGTCCTTGCGTGTGTGTGTGTGTGCGCGTGCGTGCGCGTGCGTGTGTGTCCTTGCGTGTGTGCGTGTGTGTGTGTACGTGTGTATGTCCTTGCGTGTGTGCGTGCGTGTGTATGTGTGTGTACGTGTGTCTGTCCTTGTGTGTGTGTGTGTGTATGTGTGTGTACGTGTGTATGTCCTTGCGTGTGTGTGTACGTGTGTCTGTCCTTGCTTGTGTGTGTGCGTGTGTGTGTGTGTGTGCGCGTGCGTGTGTGTGTGTGTGTCCTTGCGTGTGTGTGTGTGTGCGTGTGTGTCCTTGCGTGTGTGCGTCATTGCATGTGTGCGTGTGTGTGTGTGTGTGTGTGTGCGTGTGTGTTTGTGTGCGTGTGTGTGTGTGTGCGCGTGTGATAGCCCAACATACTTCCTCCTCTACTGATGGTGTGAGTTAGAATTGTGCGCACTGGTTAGTTGTTCACGAATGGTAACAACCATATATCCTTGAGGTTCAGGCCAATATCTCCATCTCGCAACATCCAAAGAGAAAGCGCAGTTTAGTAAACCTTTGCTTTGCCTTGGTGATGGTATGGGTATTGGCCTAAAGTAACACTTGAACTAAAACTCTGATTAGAACACCAAAGCTCACTTTCTTCCTTTTCTCTTTCCGCAGCCACCGACAGTCAGATTAAAGACAAGCTGAACAACAGCGGAGGAATCTTTGGCTCCAAAATGGCGCTCTTTGCTGCAATTGGGGCTGGATGCATCATTTTCATCCTCATCATCATCTTCCTTGTGGTGCTCTTAATAAAGTTCAGAAAGCGACACAGGAAAAGTTCCCAGCAGAGGTCAGCTGTCCTTTCCCTCAACACCTTGGCCAGCCCAAAGTGTAGTGGAAATAGCGGCTCAGAGCCCAGTGACATTATAATCCCGCTGAGGACTAATGACAACAACTACTGTCCTCACTATGAGAAAGTTAGTGGCGACTATGGCCATCCAGTCTACATTGTCCAAGAGATGCCTCCACAGAGCCCTGCAAATATCTACTACAAGGTTTGACAACCAAGACACAGGAGAATTTGGAATGGTGCCTGGCCTGCTTAATGATATCTAAAGCTTCTCCTGAAACGTACAGACTTCCCGTATACAAAATGTGTTTGGGAGAGTATAGATAAGACTATGACAGTGGCCATCAAGGAAGGTTTCAGTATTACGTTCAGCAAACTTGTGTTTTAAAAAAAAAAAGAGAAAAAAAAAGAAAAAAAAAAAGAAAAATGGAAGATGACTTTTTCTTTGTTCCAAAGGAGGCTGAAGAATGGCTGTTCCTGCAAGGCCAGGATCTTAACTTCTTTGCTTTGTTTTTCACACAGCCGTTCCCTCGGTTTGTTAAAGGCTTGAGCGAGGGAGGATCATGCCACACAACTCTCCCTCATCTCTCTTCTATTTCCAAAATGGTAGAAAGGTTTGAAAAGAAGCACGAAGATGAAAAAAGCCTTGAAGTGTCGAGTTGCGAGGAGAAGCCTTGTGCTTAAATTCTAAACCAGGAACACCTCCGAACAAACTGAGGATTATGAAGCAGTTGGTTCTCTGTGGCACAGGGGACCTGGAGCTGCTTCACATATTTTTTTGAACTCCAACTGCTCAGGTGACGAGAGACTTGCGACGCAAAAACTCTTGATTTGGGTGGGGGTAGGGATGCTGGGGGAAAAGGACATTTCATCTTTTCTTTGCCTGCCCATTTGAGTCACCCCCCCCCCCCCCCCCCCCCCCCCCCGCATCATCTTGTTTCTCGACTTTTGATTAAATGATATGTTTTTGATGTATTGTGATCTATGTAAATTATAAACATGCTTATCAATCTATTAGTTTATATACAAATCCAGCTTTCGCCTTTCCCCAATTCCTTATAAAAAAAAAATATTTTGTCAAGAAATGCATAAGTAAGTAGCAAAGAAATGTCAGACGAGCTTTGGCAATTGGGGCATAATTGATTGCTAGTTGGTCTTAAGGTTAGCCTAATTAATGTCCAACATAGGATTTGTACTTGTCTTGTTGGGCTCTGCCCCAGTTGGCCTGGGTTTGCCTGGTAGAGGTATGCAAGAAATGATCATCTTCCAGGAATGCAGTATTTGTCGATGGTGGCCAGGTAGCCCTGACTCTGCCATTTGGTCCATGGAATAATCGAGTTGTAATTTTGCTTTCTGTTTCAAATTGTACAAAGCAGAGGGATGGCAGGCCATTGTTAAGGGAGGGAACCGCTTCACTTTTTCCCTTCGCAGGTATAGTTACAGGCTCATTATATATATTGGTGCAGGGTCCATGTGTGATAGCGGACACTCCAGTTGGGAGTGGGCTTACCGTTGTGAATCTGTGTACAAGGGCCCAGAGGGAGCAGAAGCTAATCTCTGCCGTCTGGTTTTGAGAGAGAGCTTTTCACGACGTATAGATGAATGAGGATTTTCATCAAGATGATGTGAGAGGCTTCAAGCTAGTGGAATGGAATGCCCTGCTGTAAGGCAAGATTGACTCGAAATGGGATCCCCTTCTTGGGTTTTAGCCCAGTGGGTGAGTATGTGACCCTGGGCAGCTCTTTAGTTTCTTGTGGCTACAGAAATAAAATGCTGAAAGCTCCCGGATCTTTCACTGAAACAACTTGAAGGTAGGAGATTGTTCAACGGCTCAGCGGGCAACGTCATTTCACGTCTCAAAAACCGGTTTGTTTTTCTTTCCACTTCCCCACATAATGAGGGAGTTTACTGTCATATCGAAAATAAATAAAACTTTAGCTTGTCCAACAAACATCTTTCTCTGCTGCAATCTTTGTGTGTCTCGGTGTACTATGACTGGTGGCCATCTCCCTGAGTTTCTCCCAAATTGCATTGCTTCATCCAGTATATATCATCTCTACTCCCCATCCACACTCATGCAATCGTCTTCCCAGCTCACCAGCTGAAAATAACTTTTAGTTTGATTGTCACATGACCCATCACATCAGCCAAGATGGATCTAGTGGTTTTTTTTAATTGTGAATGCATTGATGTGTTGGTCTTCCAGTTGGTAAGAAAATCTCTGCAAATGCTTATGCCCCATTTTCTTTCTGGCCGGTAAATTATAACTGGTTAATAGCAAATGACTAGCATATCAGGAGAAGGCTTTGAGCATGTGACAGGGGTTTCCAATGAAAGCACCCTTTATTCTTCTTAGGATAAACACAAAGTGCTGGAGTAACCCAGCGGGCCAGGCGGCATCTCTGGAGAAAAAGGATGGGTGACGTTTTGTTTCTTCAGTTGAGGGGCGTGGGGTAGGGGAGAGGAGCTGGAGGCGAGAAAAGACCAGGCCGAATCAGGGCCGGCTACAAATGACTTCAGGATATTGTTGCCAAGGGAAGGTGTGATCCCAAGTGGGAAATGATGTGGGGAACTGTCCTCCCCTCCCCTCTCCACCCTTGCCCACTCTCTGTACCCTAGATGTTTTACCATTTCCACAGTTCTCCACATTGTTTCTTTCTTGAGATCACACCTTCCCAACAGTGGGCTTACCAGGTACTGCCCTACCTGAGGCCATTTGTGGGGGCCCTTTGTGGTCCTGGTCTTTGCTTGCCTCCTAACTCTTCATTTACTCCTCCCCCTCCCCCCACCCCCAACGTCCAGTCTGAAGAAGGGTCCTGATCCTAAATGTCACCCATCCTTTTCCACCTGAGATGCTGCCTGACCCGCTGAGTTACTCCAGCACTTTGTCTCTACCTTTGGTACAAACCAGCATCTGCAGTTCCTTGTTTCTACCTTCTTATTGTGTAGTTCCGATATTATTTCTAGTCTTAGGTGTACACTTCAAAACATTTTTCCAGTAATTTATTGGAGAGTCTTGATAGTATCCAATATATCAAAAAACATGCAGTTTAAAAAAAAAACTAACTCTCAAACTGCAAAATTGGGGGGGAAAAATGGGATAAATAAAGCAACAGTGTTAATAACAATATTGGCAGTATAGCAAAGCTGGAACATCTAATCAAGCCATGAAGAACTGAAAGATTTTAAAGACGATAAGAGAGAAACATTTAGCAGGTAGTTGGGTCGATAACAGAGGCCAAATATCCTCTTCTTTTCCCTTCCCAGAGGATTTGGGCAAAACTCCTACATTCCAAGACAGAGACAGTGTTGGATGAGAATAAAGAAAGAGATTGACAGTTGGCTCGGGGCAGTGAGGGTACCTGGAGCCACTGCCAGCGAGATAACTAGCTCAGTTATCGCATTTGTTAAAGCAGCTCGGCAAAAAAACACTCTCTAAAAATCATTCTCAAGTGGCAAGGTCTGCATTTTTTTTTCCTGGTCTAAAAATAGGCTGAGGATCTCTCAGTCAGGGAGGCTGAGAAAACATGTTATTTTTTTTTTAATGACTTCAGAAAGTAACAGGAAAAGTTAGACTCTCCTTTAAAAAACAGTGGTATGTGCACGATTTGAGTCATGTTTTATTTATGGAGCTGGTGTCTGAGTTGGGCTCTGAAATGTAGCCAGAGTGTAAGCACTGAAATGGATACTGTCTGCTCTCTTGATCGAATCAGTTTCAGATAAAAGCCTATTTTGAAAAATCTTGATCAGTAACAGGTTTGAAAAGGTTTCCACACTCCTCTGATTCCGATCCCGATGCAATTAGATACTGACAGGCTCATTTGTTCCAGGGCAGGTGATGCATTGGATTGGCTGAATGGCAAACATTTAGTGATTCAAAAGCAATTAACGGACACCCTTCCTTATAGCCACAGCTGGCATGAGGCAGAGCTGTTGAATATACGGCATTGCCATGCACAATATGCAATGCAGAGTGAGACAAGATGTAAAGATGAATATACTGATGCACACTGCAGATGCACAAACTCTTTACGTGTTGTAAGTAGATGAGTAGAAGTAGATAAATATTTGCTCGATGGAGGAATTGAGAGTTATCGGGAACTAGCACAGAAGAGGAATTGGGACCAGTGTAGATCAGCTATGATCACACTTAATAGTGACACAGACTTGAGGGGCCTGTTGCCCAACTCCTGCTCCTACTTCCTTGTGTATCAACTTGCACTGTCCCACATTGTTATACGGTGACATATTTATGCCCATCTGTTTCATAATATTGTAGCAGCAAGGAAACTTTCGGCCCAACTTGCCCATGCTGATCAAGATGCCCCACCTTGACTTGACACATCTTGCCAACACCCCTCTAAACATTTCCTATCCAAATGTCTTTCAGATGTTGTTATAATACCTGCCTCAACTACCTCTTCTGGCAGCTCGTTCCATCTACCCAACACCCTCTGTGTGAACAAGTTCCCCCTCAGATTCCTATTAAATCTTTCCCCTCACTTTAAACCTACAGATGCATATACAAATATTAGTATACAAAGTATATAACATGGACTGATATTATTACTCGCATGGACAGGAATATATAAGCACTTGTACACATTACATGTACACGAAGGCGAGGTATGTATACATGAAGGATGGGATGATGTGGCTCCTCCATTCAAGTCCAGACAATTTGCCTCGCTGCTTTCAAGTAGTTGCAGGTATTATTGCAACAGTTAAGAACCATTTAGACAGGCACATTGGATAGGACAGGTTCAGAGGGATATGGGCCAAATGCAGGCTGGTGGGACTAGTGTAGCTGGGACATGTGGGCAAGTTGGGCTAATGGGCCTGTTTCCATGTTGTAGCTCTATGGCTCTAATTGAGCAGCCAACAAAGCCTCAAGGGAATGATGGATGTCTCTATGTGGTTGATTAGTAAATTGTATCAGTTGAACAGTAGTGTGCTGTACTGGAAGAACAAGTTTCCAGAGTGTCACAAAATGACTTGGAAATGATCACAATCACACTGCATTCCAGGATATGTACATTTTCTATCACATAATACTAACCCAAATAACAACTACGCACAATTGAATTTCTGGGTATTGCGATCTCAATATGAAGTGGGTGAGAATTATATTTACAAATTTAGACCCAGTTCCACGGCTTTAGATTGGATGACCCCCTTCATTCTGTTTGAGACCTCTTTGTGTGGAGAGATTTGTCAAATCAAATTTAAACCTATGGCTTCTCCCCTTAGCCCCACTATAAAACCTTTTGTACACAAGAGAAGAGACGTGCGTATCTAATAAGTTGCTAGGGAAGAGGTCAATGCATTTCTTCTCTGTTTCATTCGGTTATTGCTCCACCCTCTATCCTGGAGTGTGTCATCTAATTTAAAATTGGTCTTGATGGTAATCCAGCTGAGATAAAGAATTCAGTATTGAAACAGCTACTTTTCCCACATGATTTGATCTTCCTGGAGGTTTCTTTAAGAGGCTAATGCAACCTGCCAAATCCAAATCCGCAAGCTACAATATTTCAGATCTGAGTCAGACTGAGGGAGCTTTGAGAATTCCAACGTCTCATAACTGTTCCATTAGATGCAGCTGTTTTATTCCTCTCCTATGCTCTTCTTTCATCCTGCACATTCAGGTAAACAGAATGAACATTTATTACAGCCCCTTCTATTTCCCCTCATTCTTTCCCAGTGTTAAACAGGGCAGCACGGTGGCGCAGCGGTATGGTTACTGCCTTACGGTGCCAGAGATCCGGGTTCGATCCTGACTACGGGTGCTGTCTGTACGGAGTTTGTACGTTCTCCCCGTGACCTGCGTGGGTTTTCTCCGGGTTCTCTGGTTTCCTCCCACACGCCAAAGACATATAGGTTTGTAGGTTAATTGGCTTTGGTAAAATTGTGATTTTTTTCTAGTGTGTGTAGGGTAGTGCCTGCTGGTCGTCAGGGACTCAGTGGGCCTGTTTCCACACTGTATCTCTAAACTAAACTAAAAAGTAGAATTCCTTATCTCCTTCCTTCCAGAAGTTAATAATTGCATTTAGTGCCATTGATTGTATATTTATTTATTTTGCCCTTCTCTATCCAATATAACTGACAACCTGAAATGCGGGTATATGTCCTCTGCCTATTTAAATGGAATTGCCCTCGGCAATAGCCAGACATAAGAGAGAGGATCCCAAAGATTCGCTCGTATCTTTGCATCCTTGATAATAAGACAAGCTTACTAAAGCACAAACGTTGCCTGCATTCAGTGCATTAAAGTTAATCTGTCAGGACAAGGCATGAGATGGGGGTAATCTTGTGATGTTCCCTCCGACTGACCAACATCACCAAGGTGTCTCATATAATCAGTCAGCAAACACCAAGCCCTTTGACCTCCCCTTGAAGCGAATACTCTGGGCGACATGGAGTCAACCAGAAGCTAAAAATAGTTCTTGCCAGCGGGTACCAGCAATCATAGTGAGACACTTCAACAACGATATGGTACTGTTCAAAACGTGACAGCACTGTTAAAATAATTAAATTCTCTTCCCTGATATCCAGATTAATATAACCTTTGTCCATCTTTTCCGCACCCCCACCCCCCCCCTCAGCTAAGACACCATTAACTGTGCCTTGGTACACATTCAACACCACTGGCACTTAATCAACAATTGAATTGTAGGGGATTGCTGCTGGAGTTTCCAGACTGACGAGATAATAATCCTGTGGAGAATGGCGACTAATGCTTTCTCCCCTTTTGGGCTCATGAGGCTGGAACCAGTTCTAGTTTCCCCACTGACCAAGATCAACTGACTCTACAGAAATTGTCAAAGGCTCCTTGACCTCTACCACATTAGCACAGCACCTCACCGAACAACCTTATTTCACATATTGGAATTTATTTCATGTGACTCCCCTTTCCACTTCCAGAGAATTATATGTCATGGAAACAAGCCCAACTTGCCCATGCCGACCACCATGCCCCATCTACACTAGTCCCTCCTGCCTGCGTTTGGCCCACATCCTTCTAAACCTACCCGATCCATGTGCCTGTCCAAATGTTTCTTAAATGCTGTGATAGAACATTGTGATAGCATTCAGAAGAGAGTTAGATAGAGCTCTTAGGGCTAGCAGAATCAAAGTGTATGGGGGTGAAGGCAGGAATGGGGTGCTGATTGTGGATGGCCAGCCATGAACACATTGAATGGCGGTGCTGGCTCGAAGGGCTGAATGGCCTCATCCTGCACCTATTGTCTATGTATCTATGTATAACCTGCCTCAACTACCTCCTCTGGCAGCTCGATCCATATAACAATCACCCTTTGTGTAAAATAAAAGTTGCCCCTTAGATTCATATGAAATCCTTCTCTCCTCACTCTAAACGTCCAACCACAACTGCGTACAGTGGAACAGTCCAAGGTTATTGGTTCTAGGTTATTTAGTACAACTCATGACAATATAGCAAAAGTAGAGAGGTTTGAATGCTTGACCAGAGTCTCAGGTATGTTGTTTGTTTTATTAAGGATACTTGAAAGGCCAAGGCTCTCCTTGTTGAGCTCAGACATTGAAACATGATGGTAACTGGAAACTGCAGGTTCTTGGATGTACGAGAGGAATGGAACATGCAAAGATAGTGAAAGTTTTGTTGCGAGATTGTTTCCAACTGCTTCAAACACAAAGATGCTGATTTTCTGTGTAGACAGTCTAAGCCCTAAGCCCTAACCATCCCCACACACTAAACGTTAATCCCATCAATGAAATGCAAACTATAGTACATAAAATATTATATCCCTGCCCAGGTATATTAAAATTAACCAAATGGTTTATAAATTCATAAGTTCTTGGAGCAGAATTAGGCCGTTCGGCCCATCAAGTCTACTCAGCCATTCAATCGTGGCTGATCTATCTTTCCCTCTCAACCCCATTCTCCTGCCTTCTTCCCATGACCCTTGCTAATCAAGATTTCCTGACAAGAACCCCTGGTTTGTTAATTGGGTTAATGGTAAGATCATAAAAGTTTGTATCATCGTTCAACTTGCGTTGGAGGCAACTTGGTTTCAATGTGAAGACCAAATTACACAACTGACATTATGATAACTTTAATGATGTGGATAGCAAAATGCTTACATGTTTTTTTCATATATAACAGAATAGCAAATCCCCAGGATGAATGATGGGTCTGGCATTTGGTTGAAATGTTATAAAAAATATGAGGGTGTACAGTAATGATTTATAGGCTGCAATCAAACGGCAGGTCAAATTACTCCTTCCCATTTTTCTCCCTCTGCCCTTTAGGCATGTGTATCTACCGAGCCATCCTGTGAATATGCTTTTGCTCTCTGCCCAATCATTTCATGTGACAGTGGTTCCATAGTTTCACCACACTTTGTAAAGCAATATCCCTGTATTTTTTTTTCTCGTATAATTATGCCTTCTTACACTGATCTCACTCAAATCCCTGCGTGCGTTTAAATACCCCTATTTTCCAGAGCAATGAGTATTTCCTGAGTTTTGCAACCACTCAATTCTGGCAACAGCTTGTTAAACTTTTTTTATTTTGCTGTCCTTCTTTGAAGTTTGAAAAGTAGAACTGTACACGGCATGCCAAGTGTAGGCTAACCGAGATTCAGTTAAAAAAAATACAGCATTACTTGCCTTATTTTGTTCTGTTCTTCCTGAAATAAAAACATTATGGCTTGGTGATTGAGCACAATTGGAAGTTATTCTTCAAAATTCGGCCCCACTCTTCTGCCATTTCTCCCAGTGTACTTAAGAGATCAGAATCCAGCCATGTTGTACGCATTTATGTCCCTCCACCATTAGCACAACATGGCCCCCGTGCCTATCATCTTTGGTACACAATGCGGCTGCAGGCTAAGGCTACTTTGACGGCCCCTTTCAAATCCACAGCTTGTTGCCCGGCAAGGCAGGAGCAGCAAAAGCACGGGCAACAAGCACATGGATTCACACTCAATCCAAATTGCGATCCCATGCTGAATGTTAAATATAAAATAAACAGACAATAATACTGTGGGAGGATCTTCACCAAAATGCAGCTTCAACCCTTTCATAAGTATCCAGGGGTGGGTAATGAGTGCTGGCCTTCATACATGCCCTTGGACAAATAAATAAAAGAAAGTAAAAAATCCAGGTCGAAACCATTAAGTAAAAAAAAAAAAAATACCACGTTCAATCTGTTTGGCCTGCTAATTGCCTTATGTTTGTCTTCTCTGGTTATTGACCCTTCTGCAAGTGAGGGCTATTAAATTGCATTGATTTTATTTAGTAACTTTCATAAATTCATAAGTTATAGGAGCAGAATTAGGCCATACATGGCTGATCTATCTTTCCCTCTCAACCACATTCTCCTGCCTTCTCCCCATAACCCCTGACACCCATTACTAATCGAGAATCTTGTGTGTCTTAATTCTCTGATTTCTTTGCTTTCCCCTATTTATATTCAAATGTCCCTCTTGCCTTAATGACCCATCTCACATTCCACCAAATGGAAGTGCATTTTTCTGCCCATTCTCATTCTGCCTTTCTGTTGTGTTGCAGTTCTCTCCGTTGTTTGCAGTTATTCTCAAATAAAGTTCAACACCGTGTTTCCAATTCTTATCCCTTTCACTCGCCCAGTTAAGGTAATATCTCTGCATTTCATTGACCTTCTGCAGGGTCCATGTGCAATGAGCTGTGAGACATTTGATGGAAAATCTGGTGATTAGAATAAAAAAAACAAAAAGTGGGGGTTTATCAAGGCATGTGGTGAGGGCTAGATAAATAAGGAGTTGTGTAGATGGCAGAGGGCTGGATTATAGTGTTTTAATTGTTGTTATTTTTAATTCAATGTAAAGGGCAGCAAAAGACTCATTGTTATATGTAGCAACAATGTAATGTCTCCAAGCAAATCTTTGTGTACGCATTTACACTGTCAATCTACGAGGAAACTGGAGGAATTCTTACCAGTACTGTGTCGCTCAAAATAAAGAGTGAAACATATATACAGAAAGGGATCTGCATACACACATGAAGCAGGGTATAAAGTTGCCGTGAAATTGTCATATTGTCAAGAAAAATCAATCACCAATCTCCTATCAATCAGTCACATTTCATACTGCTTCTGAGTCTGAAATTCACTGCTTTTATGTTTTAAATATTAATAAAATATTGTACTGAATTTTGACTGAAACGAGTTTTCTTTTCATTTTATCCAGAGGTCTTTATCTTACAAATAACATACAGAATGAAAATAAATTCAAAGCTGACACTCTTTTGGTCTCTTGCTGCCAAGAATCTATTTGATCAAGAAAGCCTTTATTGATTGGTGCATTGAACAAAACAAGAGTTGATGGGCATGTTTAATGGGCCGCTCTGCTTGGATCACAACATTGTGATTTCAAATAAAGCACCCTGGAACTTGTTTGATGGCACAGATTTTTTAATATGCTAATAATGTTGTTTGATAGAGATTAACTTGTCATCATATTCAGCATAGACATTGTGGGCTGAATGGTGTAGTCTTCTATGTTATGTGATATTTGAAAAAGAATAGATAGTTCTTCTAATATCCTTTATTCATTATTTTCCTAAGCAGTGACATCCAAAGTGGTTTGATTGGCCAATTGAAGAAGGGTCTCGACCCGAAATGTCACCCATTCCTTCTCTCCAGAGATGCTGCCTACCCCGCTGAGTTACTGCAGCTTTTTGTGTCTATTTTCGGTTTAAACCAGCATCTGCAGTTCCTTCCCACACATTTGGTTGGTGTACGTGCTGGGGATGGCACAGTGGCAGCGGTAGAGTTGCTGCCTTACAACGCCGGAGACCCGGGTTCGATCCAGATTACGGCTGCTGTCTTTGAGGAGTTTGTACGTTCTCTCTGTGACCGCTTGGATGTTCTCCGGATGCACCGGCTTCCTCCCACACCCCAAAGACGTGCAGGTTTTTAGGCTAATTGGCTTCTGTAAATTGTTCCAAGTGTTTAGGATAGTGCTAGCGTACAGGGTGATTGTCGGTTGGTGCAGACTAGGTGGGCTGAAAGGTCTGTTTCTATGCTGCATCTCTAAAAGTCTAAAAGTAAAGATAGCTTTGTTTGGCAAGTGGTTGCTCTGCCTAACTTAGTCACTTTTGAGCCAGAAATTATGAATTGCAAGGCGGAACAGTAGTGCAATGGTAGAGTTGCTGCCTAACAGTGCTGGGGACTCTGGTTCAATCCTGACTACGGGCGCTAGTCTGCACGGAGTTTGAACGTTCTCCCCGTGACCTGCTTGGGTTTTCTCCAGGTTCTCCGGTTTCCTCCCACCCACCAAAGATGCACAGGTTTGCAGGTTAATTGGCTTGGTATAAATGTATTTTGTCCCTAGTGTGTGTAGGATAGTGTTAATGTGCCAGGATCGCTGGCCGGAGTGGACTCAGTGGGCTGATGGGCCTGTTTCTGTTCTGTATCTCTAAAACAAGTCATACTAAAGTGATGATGTTTAGGGGCAAGTCTGTTGCAGTGAAATTGTATTGCCAACTCCTGGCATCATATCCAATAGGGCAGATCATGCACACCTCGTATGCGTAAAATCCACTCCATTGCAGAGTTGGTGAAAGGAAAAATTGGACTGCAGATAATAATGATGCAGATGGCAATGGGGAACAGTGTAAGTAGGTTACAGCAGATCAATGATGTAGTGAGGATTAGGCTGCATTTGGGGAAAGGAATTTGAGCAGGTATCGATCTGAAGTCAAGGAAGAGTGCGTTTGAGGCCTGGGTCAGGTCAAGAGAGGATTAGACACTGGAGAGGTGAATAGGACCAGTGATTAGAAATGGAGACATAAGATACTGCAGATGCTGGGATACTGAGTAAAACACAAAGTGCTAGAATAATTCAGTGAGTCAGGCAGCATCTGGGCAGGGAATGGACAGGCGACGTTTTAAGTTGAACACTTATTTAGACTGAACCCTCGGACTTTAGAGCAGATACATAACCTATCTATTTCCTCCACAGATGCTGTCTGACACACTGATTTACTCCAGCACTTTGTGTTTTACTCAGTATTCCAACATCTGTATTCTCTTGTGTCTCCATTTCTATTCACCTATCCTATCCGTCTCCCCCATCTCTAGTCCACTATTTGACCTGATGCCTAAACGGAGGGGCGATGTTTTGGTTCTGAAAGTGAATGTTCAGAGTCTGAAGAAGGGTCCCGACTATTATTACACCAGTCATTGAAAGTAGGCATGCAGGTGCAGCAGGCAGTGAAGAAAGTATGTTAGCATTCATAGCAAAATGATTTGAGTATAGAAGCAGGGAGGTTCTACTGCAGTTGTACAGGGTCTTGGTGAGACCACACCAGGAGTATTGCCTACAGTTTTGGTCTCCTAATCTGAGGAAAGACATTCTTGCCATAGGGGGAGTACAGAGAAGGTTCACCAGACTGATTCCTGGGATGTCAGGACTTTCATATGAAGAAAGACTGGATAGACTTGGTTTGTACTTGCTAGAATTTAGAAGGTTGAGGGGGGATCTTATAGAAACTTACAAAATTCTTAAGGGGTTGGACAGGCTAGATGCAGGAAGATTGTTCCCGATGTTGGGGAAGTCCAGAACAAGGGGTCACAGTTTCAGGATAAGGGGGAAATCTTTTAGGACCGAGATGAGAAAAACATTTTTCACACAGAGAGTGGTGAATCTCTGGAATTCTCTGCCACAGAAGGTAGTTGAGGCCAGTTCATTGGCTATATTTAAGAGGGAGTTAGATGTGGCCCTTGTGGCTAAAGGGATCAGGGGGTATGGAGAGAAGGCAGGTACAGGATACTGAGTTGGATGATCAGCCATGATCATATTGAATGGCGGTGGAGGCTCGAAGGGCCGAATGGCCTACTCCTGCACCTATTTTCCATGTTTCTATGTTTCTATGTAAACCAGCATCTGCAGTTACACAGTCTGAAGAAGAGTCCTGACCCGAAACATCATCCATACTTTTTCTCCAGAGATGCTGCCTGACCCGCTGAGTTACCCCAGCACATGGCTGATCCAGCTTTCCATCTCAACCCTATTGGATGATCAGCCATGATCATGTTGAATGGCGGTGCAGGCTCAAAGGGCCGAATGGCCTACTCCTGCACCTATTTTCTATGTTTCTATGAAACATCGCTTGTCCATTCCCCTTCACAGATGCTGCCTCAGCCACTGAGTTACTCCAGCACTTTGTGTTTTACACCAGGTCATTAGAAATGATTGTTGGTGGAGGGGAGATTGTTGGAGGAATAATGTCAACATCCACCGACCCCTTCCCACTTCTTTGGCAATATCCCAGACATTTATGAAAACACTAAGTGGAAACAAGAGATGGTTTGTATTCCACATTAACACTACCCCACACACTTGGGACAATTTTACATTCATATCAAGTCAATTAACCTGTAGGTCTTTGGTGGGTGGGAGATAACCGGAAATCTTGGAGAAAACCCACGCAGGTCACGGGGAGAACGTACAAACTCCGTACAGACAAGCACACATAGTCAGGATCAAAGCGGGGTCTCTGGCTCTGTGAGGCAGCAACTCTACCGCTGGGCCACCTTGCCGTACAGTTAAGTCCACTTTGGCAGGTAAGGCCAGTGCCATTTGCAGCCCCTGCTTGCAGAGAATTTTCAGTGAACTTTGCCAAAAACACTGCACATTGCTTGCCTGCCAGTCTCTGTGTATGTGTACTAGAGCACATGGAACATATGTCTTGGCTTACTCTACCCATGAACTACATACCTGACTGCATTTGGGTAAATTCTGATCATGTTTTACACCAACAAATTGTGGTGGAAGCCACTACATTTCAAATAATTCATGGTCTTTGTAGCACCTTGAGGTGTTTAAGATATCCCAAGCTGCCATGTTACTTTAATTTCATGGATTCAGACCGATTCCTTCACGCTGAGATCCCATTTCTGACTTTGCACTCTGTTGCTGCATTTCTCCAAAGATTCAGTTTCCTAAAAATAAATGTTTTCTTCCTTTTGTATTTCTTTGTACAAAAATATGTGTAATCTGTATATAGGCTAGTGGATAACTCTGCTGCTGCTCAAGGTGCTACCTTTCCCCCAGAGTTTACAGCAGCTTTTGTCCCATACAGAGGAGACTAGTTCAAGTTCAAGTGAGTTTATTGTCATGTGTCCCTGTATAGGACAATGAAATTCTTGCTTTGCTTAAGCACACAGAAAATAGTAGGCATTTACTACAAAACAGATAAATGTGTCCATAAACCATGATATAAATATATACACACATGAATAAATAAACTGGTAAAGTGCAAATAACAGAAAGTGGTTATTAATAATCAGAGTTTTGTCCGAGCCAGGTTTAATAGCCTGATGGCTGTGGGGAAGTAGCTATTCCTGAACCTGGTTGTTGCAGACTATGAGTGAGAGCCACTCTTGACTGAAGGCAACATCATATTGAGTAGAAACTTATCCTGCACTGATATTTCTAAGACTGCCACTTGATTTAGTTATCGAGTCAAACAGCGTGGAAACAGGCCATTTGGCCCAATTTCCCCACGCTGACCAACATGCCCCATCTACACTAGTCCCACCTAAGTTCATAACTTATAGGAGCAGAATTAGGCCATTCGGCCCATCAAATCTACTCCGCCATTCAATCGTGGCTGATTTATCTTTCCCCCCCAACCCCATTCTCCTGACTTCTAACCATGACCCCCGACACCTTTAATAATCAAAGTGCCTGCCTGCCTGTGTTTGGCCTATGTCCCTCTACACCTATCCCATCCATGTACCTGTCTCAATGTTTCTTAAACATTGTGAAAGTACTTGCCTCAACTACCTCCTCCGGCAGCCCGTTCCATACAGCACACCTTGTTTGAAAAAAAGTTGCCCGTCAGGCTCCCATTAAATCTTTCCCCTCTCACCTTAAATTTATTTCTGTTAAAATATCCATTTCAATGATGCACTGTTATAGATCCAGTTTTCCTTCATTGTATTGTATCCAGTAACATTTATTCTCCTGCGGAATTATACTAACTCCACTGCTAAATTACTCCCCCAGAAAACACGGCATTTCATGTGGAGAGTAAGAAATGAACTATTAAGGAACGTTCTAGTGATCATGATTAAGAGAGTAATTAACTAGTAATGATAAAGTGTTAAGTAGTTACTTAGTTATCTGGAGGTGATAGAATCCAAATACAAATTTAGGTAACAAATCGTTTTCAGCATTTGATAAGTTTACTCCTATCAGCTCTCCTACCTTGAGAAAAGATGTGCAATTTAACCTTTCATGGTATATATCCCCCAGTATTTTAGTTTAGTTTAGTTTTAATGATACAGTACAGCATGGAAACAGGCCCTTCGGCCCACTGAATCCATGTTAATTCAGTTATATCTCTTTCCCTTTTTCCCTCCTATCTTCCCTTCATTTTAAACCTCAAAATCTTATAACATGTGGGTTTAACTGGAGTCTCAAGAGACTGCAGATGCTGCACTCTTGAGCAAAAAGTGCAGGAGAAACTCAGTGGGTCAGACAGCATTGGTGGAGGGAAAAGGCCAGGTGATGTTTCAGATCAAGTGTCTTCTCCAGAGGAGGAGGGAGTGATGAGGGGGAAGGAGTGGGGCAAGAGCCGGCTAATGATAGGTGGATCCAGGAGGAGTTGTTGTTTGATGGAGGAGTCAGTAGGGTGGAGATAGTAACCAAACCTGGAGGTGAGAAATGGAGAAGACAAATAGGTTCAAACGGTAGAATCTGATATGAAAGGAACGTGAGGACTGACCGAAAAATGGAAAATTGTGTGTTCATGGCATTGGGTTGTAATCTATATATAGGCTGGTGGATAACTCTGCTGCTGCTTAAGGTGCTACCTTTCCCCCAGAGTTTACAGCAGCCTTTGTTCCATACATGAGCGAGAGCCACTCTTGACTGAAGACAACATCATATTGAGTAGAAACTTATCCTGCACTGATATTTCTGAGACTGCCACTTGATTTAATTGTCGAGTCATACAGCGTTGTAAGCTGCCCAAGGAGAATATGAGGTTCTCTTCTTCCAGTTTGCCTGTGATGTCACTCTGGCAATGGAAGAGGCAGAGGCAAACAGGACAGTAGGGAGAGTGAGAAGGGGAATTGAAGAAGCTAGCAACCAGGAGCTGCAACAGCTTCTGCCAGACAATGCACAAGTGCTCCGTAAACCCGTCGCCTGACCTGTATTTGGTCTCACCAACACAGTGGAGGCAATGTCAAACCACGGAACGCAATAGATGTGGTGGGAAGAGGTGCATGTAAACCCTCTCACCCTCTCACCTTGAAGGGCTGTTTGGGTCCCTGAAAGGGGGTGAGGGAGTAGGTGTAAGGACAGGTCTTGCATCTCCTGCAGTTACAGGGGACAGTGGTGGAAAGGGGTTAGTGTGGGTGGGGAACAAACCAAGGAGATCTGTCTCTGTGGAATTCAGCAGTGGAGAGAAATGGACAGATAACATTTTGGGTCAGGACTCTTCTTCGGACTGATGGCCCGATGAAGGGTCACAAGCTGAAACATTGTCTGATCGTTTTCCTCCACAGATGTTGTGCCTGACCAGCTGAATTCCTCTAAGATTAAATTACAAGGAATCAAAAGAAGGATTGTTGAGGGTGAGGTCATGTTCTGCCAGACAGAGGAGGGTGTTAATTGAGGGGAAAAGTTTGTTTTGGAAAGAAACGGTGGGCCTTAAGGCCTTCCTGCTGGAGAATAGAGGCATAACGAGACTGGTTGTCCATGATAAAGATCAGGCGGCGGGAGCTGTTGAAATGGTGGAGAGTATGTGAGGTGTCCTGGATGTGGGTGGGAAGGGACTGGACAAGGTAGAGTTGAGCAATGAGGATATGACTGACTTCAATGGAGCATGAGCAGATAGAAACAATGGGCCTGCTAGATTAGTCCTGTGTGTTGGCAGGAGTTAAAGACGGGCAGCTGGATAGCTATCAGGTTGGAGACTGTGGATTGGAGATTGGCGGAAGTGATGAGATCTGTAATGATGTGGGAGACAGTGGCTTGGTGTATGTTGGTGGGGTCCTAGTTAAGAGGGAGGTCTTAGGAGGTGCCCGCGAGCTGATGCCAAACCTCTCAGTAAGGTGTCAGTCGCCAGACTGTCCTGTCACCACTGGTATCTGCAGGGTCAATGGCGGCGTTGAGGCTGGTGTGGAGCAAGCAGACGACTGCACTTTCACAGGCGGTGAGATTGGAGTGGGTGAGGGGATGGAGAAATCAAGATGGCCGATGCCACGGCAACAGTTAAGCCCCTGTCCCACTTAGGAAACCTGAACGGAAACCTCTGGAGACTTTGCGCCCCACCCAAGGTTTCCGTGCGGCTCCCGGAGGTCTTTGTCAGTCTCCCTACCTGCTTCCACTACCTGCAACCACCTGCAACCTCCGGGAACTGCACGGAAACCTTGGGTGGGGCGCAAAGTCTCCAGAGGTTTCCGTTCAGGTTTCCTAAGTGGGACAGGGGCATTACACATGAAAAGCTTGAGGCAGAGTAGACGGCTGTCAGGGGGACAGGAGACAGGAGAAATGGTGGGGGGTGGAGAGGCACGGACTCCTTGCCAAAGAAACAGGCACTGAGGCGGTTTAACTGGATGTTTGTCTCTGCAAGATACCCCAGAGGTCCGAACAGTTTAGTGGCCATCTTCTTACACACAGCTTTTGATCAGCTCTGTTTGTACTTACAGTATCCTTGTATGAATCATAATATCAGAACTTTAAACAAATACATCTGGTAATTTTATGGTCCTGGTTAAGTCTTTGTTCCAGGTCAGACTGGTCCCCCACATTCCAAGTAATCCTTTGAGGGCTGGAAATAATTTATGCCTTGATATAATTTAAGAATGCATACTTGCTTCAAAAATAGCCACAGAGCTTTATCTAAGTGACGCTGTATCTGTCTCGAGCTTGTTTGATCACCAATGCAAAGCTAACTTCATTCACTTTCTAATCCATAACATATATAATCCATAATATACCAAATCGTAGAAACCTGATATGCAGGCGATTGGTTCTGGAAGCAAGCAGCTGTTGATCAGTTTAATCATTGCTGAGATTTTCCGAGCATTTTTCTTTTCTGTTGATCTGTGGAGATTTCATAAAATATTAATAATATTGATTGAACTGAAGATTGCAGCGGGATACACATTCATTATTATTCCTCCTTGTTACAGTTCAGCAGCTGTCTTCTGTGTGTGCTGGAGTTGAGACTCTAGACAGGCAATCTATGTCATTTCCCCTCCCCACAACTTGTTTCAACAATGAAGTGACCCTGGGTATGTGGTGTGGGAGTGGGAGAGCTGTGGGGGATGGGGGGGCGGTAGGGGGAGGGGTGTAGCAGTAATGATGTTGAGAGAGAAACGAAAGGTAGGAAAGAATGAGACGTTCAACATATTTTAATTTACCGTTTCAAACTGAAGGCAATTAGTCTTTTGCTTGAAAGGACACAAATCGCTGGGTTAGCTCAACGGGTCTGGCAACATCCCTGGAGAATATGGATAGGTGACATTTCAGGTCAGGACCCTTCTTCAGTCTGAGTCTGAAGAAGGGTCCCGAGCTGAAACGGCATCTATCCATGTTCTCTAGAGATGCTGCCTGAGCCACTGCAGCACTTTGTGTCCTTTTGTGAATTAACCATAATTTGCAGTTCTTTGTTTCTAGTCTTTTGCTCATGCTGTGGCTGCGGCAAGTGGCCTGTTTCCAGGCATGTGTATTGTACTTAAGTGGTTGTTGCAATCCACTCAGAAATGGGCCGGTTATTTGGTCCACCTCAGTTTGCCTTTTTAAAAAAAAATTATACAAATACTTTTATTCACAAAAATAAAAATAAATATACAAATTAGCACAATCAAAGAGTGCCTATGTTGACAGTTTTACAAACAAACGATCATCAAATTAATTTAACGCCAACTTTATCAACAAAACACTCAACCTCCCACGGCGACCAGCGTTCACGGAAGGCCTCCAAAGTCCCCGTGGACACCGCGTGCGTGCGTGTTCCCTCTCCAGGGACATGCGGGCAAGGACGTAGGCCCGGAAAAGGGGCAGGCAGTCGACCCTGGTGCGGCCATAGACAACCTGCTGCCTGGACCCGTGAATGGCCATCTTGGCCAGGTCCAGGAGCAGACGGACACGGAAATCCCCCCCTCCCTCACTCCCTTCTCCCCTCTGTACCAGGTGCCCAAATATCAGGGGTGTGGAGTGAAAATGTAGCCAAATCTTGAGGAACAGCCCCTTCAGATAGTCGAACAGGGGCAGCATCCTCTCACACTGCATGTACAAATGGAACACGGTCTCTTCCTCGCCGCAGAAGTGACAGGCGCCTGGCGAGTCCGTGAACCGGCTCAAGTACCTGTTACAGGCCACAGTCATGTGCAACACTCTCCACCCCAGGTCCCCGATGTAAAGGGGGAGGACTCCCTTATAGAGAGACCAGTTTGCCTTGGAAGATGCAAAACCTACTCTCGCTCTTTCCTTGAAACTGCATGGCTAAGAATGGAACGTCAACACTAACAAACGTTTTGACCCATCTCAGAAGTTGCATACGACAAAGCTGTTTCAAATAGGCACAGATAATTCTAGACACACTCAGTAGATCAGTCAGCAAAAGTGGAAAGTGAAACAGTTACCCATTGAACACTTTCATCAAATCACGAAAGAGACTAAATAATAATAATAATAATGGATGGGATTTATATAGCGCCTTTCTAATACTCAAGGCGCTTTACATCGCATTATTCATTCACTCCTCAGTCACACTCGGTGGTGGTAAGCTACTTCTGTAGCCACAGCTGCCCTAGGGCAGACTGACGAAGCGTGGCTGCCATTCTGCGCCTACGGCCCCTCCGACCACCACCAATCACTCACACACATTCACACACAGGCAAAGGTGGGTGAAGTGTCGTGCCCAAGGACACAACGACAGTATGCACTCCAAGCGGGATTCGAACCGGCTACCTTCCAGTCGCCAGCCGAACACTTAGCCCATTGTGCCATCTAAAGGGACTGTCCTACTTGGGCGACCTAATCCGCGAGTTCTGGCGAGTTTGCCCTCGACTCATACTCGCAGCATGGTCGACACGAGGTCGTAGGAGGTATTTGTAACTCTCCTTCATGCTCGAGAGTAGTCCCCGTGTACTCGAAGCCTTAGCTAGGTCACGGCGTATTTTTCAACACGTTGAAAAATGCCCGCGTAAAAAAAGGTCGCCATGGAAAAAATCGTTACTTTTTTTACTCGTAGAATTAGTCGTAGTAGTTCAGCATGTTATTTGTAGGTAGTTGAAGGTAGTTGTAGATAGTTGTAGATAGTTGTAGATAGTCTTCATCATAGTCGAAGGGAGGTCGAAGGGTCTGTTTTGGGCTGTAACTCAAAACTAAAAACTAAACTCCATATAGTCATAGCTAGTTGAAGCTAGTCTTCAACATAGTCGAAGGTGGACGAAGGAGGTCTTCTACATAGACGAAGGAGGTCTTCAACATGACATTTTTTCAAACTCTTTTAAACCCTTCTAAACTCGCCATGAAGGGCGCCCATGTGGGACAGCCCCTTAACTCTGTGGGCCAGATAGCATGCCTGGGGACCATGGATAGGTGATGTTGCCGATCTGACCTGAAACATCACCGATTCATGTTCTCCAGAGATGCTGCTTGACCTGTTGTGTTACACTAACGCTTTGTATCCTTAAGTGATAGGTGGATACAGATGAGGGGGTGGGGGGATTCGATTAGCAGATGGTGGGACAAAGGCCAGAGATGAAAAGACAAAAAGCGTGAGATAAGGATAGAAAAGGTGCAAATTATGAAGCCAGAGGAAGGAATGTAGGTGGACAGGGATGGAAGGGAGTGAGAGGGCAGGGGAGAAACAGTTACTCCTGAGTTGCAGAAAATATATAGTTTGTCATCAGTCCTTCCTGGTCACTAGTATTTAAACCTTAATGAATCAACAATACTCATAAAGCCAGTAAACTTGTATCCTGTTTATCTCTACCCTGTTGTATTGTGAGGAAAGCTTATTACCGAATACACAATTTTCGGTTTAAAATAATTAATATCTTTCACTGGACTGAATTATTGGCGATAGAGAGTACACAACATAGAACGAACAGAGACCTATTCAGCCATGTGGTAAAAATGTATACCCTGCTGAATGAATGGAAAGTTGGCCTGGTATACAGTGAATAATGTTATCCAACTAGTTTAGTTTAGTTCAGACAACACGGAAACAGTCCCGTTGGCCCACTGAATCTGTTCCGACCAGCGTAGTTTAGTTTAGTTTAGAGATGCAGCGCGGAAACTGGCCCTTCGGCCCACCGAGTCCGCACCAACCAGCGATCCCTGCACATTAACACTATCGTACACACACTAGGGACAATTTACACATACAGCAATTTAATTAAACTACATACCTGCACGCCTTTGGAGTGTGGGAGGAAGTCGAAGATCTTGGAAAAAATCCACGTGGTCACGGGGAGAATTTACAAACTCCGTACAGACAGCACCCGTAGTTAGGATTGCACCAGGGTCTCTGGCACTGTAAACATCAACTGTACTGCTGTACCACCGTGGCTGCCCCTTCTGTAATGTACGGATTGGGCTCCCCGTACACTAGCTCTATCATACACACTAGGGACAATTTACTCATTTTTACCAAAGCCAATTTATCTGCAAACCTGTACATCTGTACATTTGGAGTGTGGGAGGTAACAGGAGCAACACATGCGGTCACGGGCAGAACGTACAAACGCATGTATAAAGAGGCGGCATGATTGCGGCATGATTGCTGCCTTACAGCGCCAGGGACCCGAGTTTGATCCCGACTACGGGTGCTGTCTGTATGGAATTTGTACGTTCTCCCCGTGACCTGCGTGGGTTTTCTCCGAGATCTTCGGTTTCCTGCCACACTCCAAAGACGTACAGGTTTGTAGGTTAATTGGCTTGGTGTAATTGTATAAATGGAAAGAAATTGTCCCTAGTGTGTGTAGGATTGGGTAAGTGTGCGGGGATCGCTGGTCGTTACGGACTTGGTGGGCCGAAGGGTCTGTGTTGGGCTGTAACTCAAAACTAAAAACTAAACTCCATATAGACAGCACCCATAGTCAGGAGCCCGGGTCTCTGGTACGGAAGCAACTCTACCGCTGCACCACCGTGCTGCCCTACACTAAACAGTGGATCATCATACATTGCTAATTAAACAGCAATTCCACTGACTAATTCAAGAATTGGGATAATTCTTATATCTATAGATGATGTCCACAGATCAAAGTTGTGAAAATTTGAAAACTTCATAGAGTTAATGATCATTGTAGAAATAGCTGCACTACTCATAAAGAACGAGACTTGTCGAGAAACAAAACCTGGCATGTTGTTCACCCCTTGGTGCTTTTAGGTCCCTGATGTAATGCATTGTAACAGCTTATTAGCTCTGGGTGCAATGTTCACACAGGCAGAAACATTCCTGCATTTACAAGAAAAATCTCTTAAAACAGACGAGTGCATGCTTATATCAATAGTTGGTGAGGCTGCATCCAATATATCTCACGGGTGATGCAACTCAACGATTAAACCCTGAGACAAGTGCGCTTTTGATGCAGCGGTATTGGGGACTCAGTTGGGGAACTGGCCTCAGTTGATTGTGTTAAGTGAGGGCAATGTGGTATCCACTTCCTTGCACTATAAACCAGCCACTGCAATAGTAGGCAAGTGCACTCCTGTGCTTTAGTGATTGATTTGAGAAGTTGGCAATCGACAGTCGCAAAAGATTGACAAATGACCCAAGAAGCTCTGTGCTGTGTGGGGCTAAAGGGTCTTGACATCCTGGTTATTGACTGCTTTAGGCGGCACTGGATAACAGGCAATCTGTTGTCGTGTTGATAGAAAAACAGCAATAGTAGTAGATTTTTCTGTGTTTTTACTTATTTCCACATGGCATTGAAGGAAGACATTTTGGCCCATCGAGTCCATGCTGTCTCACAGCTGATGAAGCTATCCATGCCTGAATGTTGTCTACACCTCTCTACATGGAATGCTTCTGTTCAGTTCAGTTCAGAGATACAGCATAGAAACTAGCCCTTCAGCCCAACGAGTCCGCACCGACCAGCAATCACTCAAACATTAATTCTATCCAACACACCAGGGCAATTACAGAAGGCGATTAATCGACAAACCTGCACCTACAAATCTTTGGAGTGTGGGAGGAATCCGGAGCACCCAGAGAACACCCACGCGGTCACAGCTCTGTACACAACTCTGTACAGACAGCACACATGGTCAAGATTGAACATGGGTCTCTGGTTCTGTAAGGCAGTAACTCTACCACTGCACCACTGTACCATCCTTGCTGAGAACGTACGTGGAAAAAAGCACTGAGCAGTCACCTCCCAGCTGACCTGCCGATATGGCTGAACCCCCAATGGAAGGGAGGTTGACACTAAAACAGTGAAGATGGCAGGATCTAAGGAAGGCCTGCTCTTAGTCTTCACGCGTCTGAAAAGTCACAGACTATAATTAGATAGTGTATCCTCCCCAGATCCAGTGAACACTGCTTGAAGGTCCCTCTAGAATTCACTGTGCAAGGCTCCACAATCATCATCTGTACACCATGCCTTCATGGTATGAAACCAAACATTATAGTTTGCCCCAAATGAATCTTACAGGATTTAGAAAGGTAGTTTACTATGTTAATTGCGATATTAAGGACCGGGGCAAAAGGGTTCCGATCTGAAACATTACTCATCCTTTTTCTCCAGAGATGCTGATTTACTCCAGCACTTTGTGGCTATCTTCGGTATAAACCAGCATCTGACACAAGTTTTAAGCCATGCGGTCAAACAAGCTGAACCTGTTTGTACTGTTGGCCAAAACCTATTGACCTCACTTTTGAAAAGAATCAATGACCAAACCGTGGGACACTCGAGGGTAGAGAATTCCAAAGATTTGCAACTTCCATTCTCTTGATCTCAGAGGTGTAGAGGTGACCTCTTAAATTGAGATCACAATCTAGCTCTAGGCTCTCCGGCAATAGCACGCCATTTAATAGAAGTGTTTCAGTAAGATCTCTTACCTCTGGGTGGTGCTCAGCCTATTAAGCCTCACAGGACAGTTCTCTTATCCCAGTGAACCTTTGCCAGATGTACTCCATGTATATTCTTCCTTTGTCTGAAAGCGAAATACTGGAGAAGCTGCAGATCAGAAATTAAAATTCACACTGCCTTGGCAAGGCCACCAGCATAATCAAGGACAAGTCTCATCCCTGGTCACTCCCTCTTCTCCCCTCCTCCATCAGGCAAGAGGTACAGAAGTGTGAAAACGCACACCTCCAGATTCAGAGACAATTGCTTCCCAGATGTTATCAGGCGCCTGAACCATGCTACCAAATATTAGAGAGCGGTCCAGAGCTAACATCTACCTCATTGGAAGCCCTCATACTATCTTTAATTAGACTTTACTGGACTTTATAGTGTGCTACACGTATTGCGTACAGTTTTGGTCTCCTAATCTGAGGAAAGACATTCTTGCCATAGAGGGAGTACAGAGAAGGTTCACCGGACTGATTCCTGGGATGGCAGGACTTTCATATGAAGAAAGACTGGATAGACTCGGCTTGTACACGCTAGAATTCAGAAGATTGAGGGGGGATCTTATAGAAACTTACAAAATTCTTAAGGGGTTGGACAGGCTAGATGCAGGAAGATTATTCCCGATGTTGGGGAAGTCCAGAACTAGGGGTCACAATTTAAGGATAAGAGGGAAGTCTTTTAGGACCGAGATGAGAAAATCATTTTTTACACAGAGAGTGGTGAATCTGTGGAATTCTCTGCCACAGAAGGTAGTTGAGGCCAGTTCATTGGCTATATTTAAGAGGGAGTTAGATGTGGCCCTTGTGGCTAAAGGGATCAGGGGGTATGGAGAGAAGGCAGGGATGGGATACTGAGTTGGATGATCAGCCATGATCATATCGAATGGCGGTGCAGGCTCGAAGGGCCGAATGGCCTACTCCTGCACCTAATTTCTATGTTTCTATTCCAATTATCTTGTACCTGTACACTGTGGGCGGCTCGATTGTAATCACATTTAGTCTTTCCACTGACTGGATAGCGTGCAGCAAACAGCTTTTCATTGTACCTCAGTACACGTGACAATAAACTCAACTAAACTACAACAGCAGCATCTATGGAGAGGGGTATATTTCAGATTGATGACCATTCATCAAAATTGAGGAAATGTTTTCATCCTGAAACTTGATTCCAGTTCTCAGTTCACAGATTCTGCCTGACCTGTTGCATTTTACTTCAAATTCTGCCTTACTTTTATATTCTTCCTTGCACCATAAGACAGAGCAGATGTGGGCCATTCGGCCCATTGAGTTTACTCTGCCATTCGATCATGGCTGATCTATTTTTCTCTCTGAACTCTAGTCTCCTGTCTTTGCTAAGAAAACAAAACTGTACATTAATGCTGAGGCACCGAATTTTGCAATGATCTGTTATATCCACCCCTGATTAACTTTCCATGATATTGCATGGAACTTGTGTTTTGCATAATAGTTGTTTTATGTTGAAATTAATGGCATGAAATTTGTTGGCAAATTAGCAGACCATTTTGATGTTAGGCAATAATCGTGCTTTCCTGCCACCCAAAAAATAAATGTCAGGAGCTAAAGGCCAGGCAGTTCTGCTGATGTCTTTCCTCTTTGGTTTTATCTCCCCTGAGCCCTCAGTAAGTAGTTACCTGGTACCTGCGTTCAGTAGCTTGGCATGCAGCAGATCTTGTGCAACCATTTTGTGGAGCTTGAACATAGTGGAAAGTCTAGCGAGAGTTTAGGGTGGCACCATGGCACAGCAGTAGAGTTGCTGCTTTACAGCCCCAGAGACCCGGGTTCGATCCTGACTACGAGTGCTTGTCTATGCGTAGTTTGTACGTTTTCCCCATGACTTGCGTGGGTTCTCTCCGGGGTTCCTGGGATGTCAGGACTTTCATATGAAGAAAGACTGGATAGACTCGGCTTGTACTCATTAGAATTTAGAAGATTGAGGTGGGATCTTATAGAAACTTACAAAATTCTTAAGGGGTTGGACAGGCTAGATGCAGGAAGATTGTTCCCAATGTTGGGGAAGTCCAGGACAAGGGGTCACTGTTTAAGGATAAAGGGGAAATCCTTTAGGACCGAGATGAGAAAAACATTTTTCACACAGAGAGTGGTGAATCTCTGGAACTCTCTGCCACAGAAGGTAGTTGAGGCCTGTTCATTGGCTATATTTAAGAGGGAGTTAGATGTGGCCCTTGTGGCTAAAGGGATCAGGGGGTATGGAGAGAAGGCAGGTATAGGATACTGAGTTGGATGATCAGCCATGATCATATTGAATGGCGGTGCAGGCTCGAAGGGCCGAATGGCCTACTCCTGCACCTATTTTCTATGTTTCTATGGTCACCGGTTTCCTCCCACACTCCAAAGACAAACAGGTTTGTAGGTTAACTGGCTTGGTGTAATTGTAAATTGTCCCTAGTGTGTGAGGGATAGTGTTAGTGTGCAGGGGTGGCAGGTTGGCACAGACCCAGTGGGCTGAATGGCCTGTTTCTGCTCTGTATTCGGAATCTAAACTAAACTAAAATTCAAAATTGTAGGCATGCAGTGCCTTTTGAAGGATATTTATCAGTTATGCCAATAATATTCAGATTCCAGCCTGAACAGAAATATTCTGCCGAATCTACATTGACTTATTGCAAGCATCATCAAGGATCAGTGTATTGAGGAAATGAGCACTGTAGTTTTGCGTCAGGAAGAAATGAAGTAAAACATTCCACCCAAATGCATTAGTTGTAAGTACAGGGACTCCCCGACTCGCGTCAGGATTGCATTGTCAGATTTTACGTAAGTCAGAATCACCATCCCCATCCCCTGCCCGAAATAACCCACGGACTATATTAACTGTGTCAGCAGCATCTGTCTGTGTCTGGGGCACTTTCTGTAACACTCGGCCTTCTGGGTAAGCACTGCCGCCATTGCCGGCTCGTTCCCAATATAAACTTGAGTGATCGTACAGTGTTGTGCAAAGATCTTAGAGCAGAGCTCTGCTCCAAGATCTTTGGTGTTGTGTACATTACAAACCGCCTTGGATACAGTCGGGACTGAGTACAGGATTGCTAACATAAATGTGAGTTTATGCAAGTCACCTATGGTGTAAATAGGGAAGATTCAGAGAGAGACACAAGATACTGGAATCTTAAGCAAAACACAAAGTGTTGGAGTAACTCACTGGGTTAGGCAGCATTTGTGGAGGGAATGGACCTGTTTTGGGTTATTAATTACTCAGTCTTTGTCTCAAGCAGTAACTTGGAGAAAATATATTCTCAGGATTAGGCAGCATGTATGTAAAAGTGGTTTAACATGATGAGCTGCTGATTTCTTTTAGGCTACTGGACCAGGTTCCAAAGTGCCGCTAGACAATGGCCCGCAGAGGTTGCACATCGATATGAAATATTTTCACGGAGAGACTGAGAGTAAAGGGAATGGCGGTGAATGGCAGCTCCTATCTTGCTGCCAGCCAGGCAGAGCACAAATAGAAGTGCCTTGCGACACCTGACGCTGTACCTTTGTAGAAGACAAAAGAAAAAAAGCCGGAAAAGTCGCAAATGGTTCTCAGGATGTTTTATTAATGTGGAAATTCAAGGCAAGTCAAGAATACAAGTTAAAACAAACAGCCACCCTCCTACTCTGTGCCACCCGTCACTACTGGTTGATTACTAGGATATGTGGACTCCCTCTTACAGCTTTGTACTGCTTGCTGCGAGCTTCAAAAAGAATGCCTGTACCTAGAAAGAAGTGTGTTTTCTCTCTCTCTCTCTTTGTATTCTGAGCAGCTGCCTCTCTAATTGCTCGTGGTCTTGCATGTAGAATTGTGGTGTTTGAAACATATACGTAGCCTGTGGTTATGTTCTGCATAATGTTACTGTCAATTCAACTCAACGTAATGCAATGCCGATTTGTAAAAGAGGTAAACCAATGGTCTTTCCTTGATGGAGACGCAAGGAACTGCAGATGGTGAAATCTTAAGGGCGGCACGGTGGCGCAAAGGTAGAGCTGCTGCCTTAAACCCCTGTCCCACGGTACGGGTTCATTCCAAGAGTTCTCCCGAGTTTGCCCTGATTCGAACTCGGAGATTTACGGTAATGGCCACTCGTCGGTACTCGGGGCTCTCGTGGACATTTCTCATCATGTTGAAAAATCTTCACGAGTCTTCCCGCGCTAACCTGCCGTGAGCGAGTCTTCCCGAGTACCTGCCGTTAGCGTTACGAGCCGCTAAGAGACGTCCCCGAGCACCGACGTACCCGCTATGTTCATTCTCCGTGCTTACCACGAGTTTGATTTTTTTTAAACTCGGGAGAGCTCTTGGAATGAACTCGTACCGTGGGACAGGGCTATTACAGCGCCAGAGATCCAGGTTCGATGCTGACAATGGATGCCGTCCGTACGGAGTTTATACGTTCTCCCCGAGACCTGGGCGGGTTTTCTCCGAGATCTTCGGTTTCCTCCCACACTCCAAAGATGTACAGGTTAGTAGATTAATTGGCTTGGTATCATTGTATATTGTCCCCAGTGTTAATGTGCAGGGACATTGTGGACATGGTGGGCCGAAGGGCCTGTTTCCGCGCTGTATCTCTAAACTAAACTAAACTAAACTCAACGCTGCTGGAGGAACTCAACAGGTCAGGCAGCATCCAGGGAAGGAATGGCAGATGATGTTTCAGGTCGGGACCCTTCTTCAGACTGTGGAGAAGGGGGGAGAAAGCTGGAAAAGAACCATGGGGGTGGCAAATTCCAGGTGGATACAGGTGAGGGGTTTTTGATTGGTAGACAGGTGGAGTATGTGACAAAGGCAAATAGGGAGAGGGGAGGAGACTTGAAATGTGTAGCAATGTGTGCCTATGGGGACGGAGTGGCCTATGGGAGAAGACAAATGGGGGACTTAGGGATAGGAGGTGAGTGTACGAAAGAGGAGAAGGAGGCGGGGAGAGGGAGACTGGGAGGGGATGGGGCTGGTGGTGGTGGAAATGGGAGCACACCAGGATGGTGGTGCAGGGCATGGGAAACAAGGAGGGGGTAGAGGGTTATTACTTGTTGTTGAAGAATTCAATGTTCATATCGTAAGATTGTAAGCTATTTAAGCAAAATATGAGGTGTAGTTCCTCCAGTTTTTATGTGGCCTAACTCTGACAATGGAGGAGACCAGAAACAGAATGGTTAGTATGGGAATGGGGAGGGAGTTAAAATGTTGAGTAACTAGGAGATCAGGAGACCTTGACGGACAGAGCTGAAGTGTTCTGTGAAACAGCCATGTGGTCTATGCTTGGTCGCGCCGATGTAAAGGGTCACATAAGGCGTGTACAGTGCTCAGCCACAAATGAGGAGGGTCCAGATAGTGTTGCATGTGGTCAGATACCACCAGATGTGTCCAGGTGTCTCAATGTGAAAGCGCATCATATGCACAGAAGTATAGAAGAAAAATCCCAGACTTGGAGTAAGCCACCTTGATTTCATTTTATGATCATTGTTTCATTGTAATTGAATCGCATTGTTCTAGCATAGTTCCATGCAAAAGGGTGGCACAGCGGTAGAGTTGCTGCCTTACAGCGCCAGAGACCTGGGTTTGATCCTGACTTACAGGTCCTGTCTGTACATTTCCGCGTGGGTTTTCTCCGGGTGCTCCGGATTCCTCCCACATTCCAAATAAGTACAGGCTTGTAGGTTAATCCGACCGGAAAGCACTGCAGAGGGTGGTGAAAATTGCCCAACGCATCACCGGTTCCTCACTCCCCTCCATTGAGTCTGTCCAAAGCAAGCGTTGTCAGCGAAGGGCGCTCAGCATCGTCAAGGACTGCTCTCACCCCAACCACAGACTGTTTACCCTCCTACCATCCGGGAGACGCTACAGGTCTCTCCGTTGCCAGACCAGCAGGACCAGGAACAGCTTCTTCCCTGCGGCTGTTACATTACTCAACACTGTACCTCGGTGTTTGCCAATAACCCCCCCCCCCCCCCCCCCCCCCGCACACCCCTTCCACCAGGAAAAAATAATTGCACTACTATGACTGTATGCACGTAATAAACATATTTATTTATTGCTCATATTCTATGTTGCTTTTCTAGGGAGATGCTAACTGCATTTCGTTGTCTCTGTACTGTACACTGCACAATGACAATAAAGTTTGAATCTGAATCTGAATCTTTGGCATAATTGTAACATTGTCCCTAGTGTGTAGGATAGTGCTAGTGTACGGCTGATCAATGATCGGTGTGGACTCGGTGGGCCGAAGGGCCTGTTTCGATGCCGCATCTCTAAACTAAACTAAACGTAACTTAACTAATAGAATTTTGAGGTCCTTGTGATTTTCTGCAGGATGTGCAGCCAATTGAATCACAGTTGGCACTATAAAGGTTGAAGGTCAAGTGGCTTGTCATCATGGATGTGGCCTATTTCCCTGCTGCTCAACTCTACAAACTCAACTGCAGATCCAGAAGACTCGCCGAGATTGGAAAGGAGGGAACGAGCAGCTGGAATTTCTTCCCCTGACAGATAGCTAATGAGGCAGGCAGCAAGTGGAATGTACAATGTATGGATAGCAATGGAAGACATGAAAGCAATTCTCCAAAACCAAACATCCTGTCAATGAAGAGTAGGAGTTAGCTTTGGTCACAAGCCACAAGTGGGTGTTACAATGTCATCCTCCTGTTGTGTTGGCGCTCTGATGTATGATCCCATTGAAGCCAGTGGCTTTGCACATTGGGAAGGGACAATGTACAATGTACAATGCTCCATGCCGTCAAAAACAGTCGACTTTTCATCTAACCACATGCCATATCATGTGCAGGTTTAAGCCAACACTTTCGGGACAGAAGAGAATAAAAACACTTCAAAAATTATACATTGCTCTTCAAGAGTTAATAAAATCTTTATAACACTTCCAAGAAACTTTTGATGGCGAACAGCTTTGGAATGGCATTGTGCTAATTTGATGTTTCATTTGAAACACAAGCCGAGATAACTGACAGAAAAAGGAAATTCATCTTCTCCAGTCCATAATTACTTTTTTTTTATTACCTATAAACCCTTAAGTGTGCATTATTGCACTCAAAACCCTGGAGATCCTCTCTCTGTATTTTTATGAGTATCTGTACGCACTTACCACAATACAAGCATTGTGGAAACGTTGGAACCAGGCAGCACCTGAATCCTGTAATAACTGCAGCAGCGTAATGAACATCATGTGCCTGCCAGACATCTGACACACCTCCAAAAGAAATAAAGGAAAATAATCCCAATTCTTGATCACTTTTAAACAGATTGTTCTTCGGAATGATTTGCAAGCTCGGTAGCTAACTCGCTTCTGGTTGAAGCATGTTTATTTATCTCTCGGCCCCGACAACCAAAATAAGTGTGAAAGACGATGAGTGTTTCTGCCGTAGTGTGATGGCTTCACACTGCATTCTCTACAGTTGGACGATATGGAAACAATTATGTCGGTCGGTGTGTGAGTGTTGGACTTGAGTTGCGTGTTGGAGATTGCTGATTGAGTACTAGGTGTGATTTTTCATCTGTTACAACATTGTCTCAATTTTTAGTGTCTGCCAGGGAGAAAGTGCCATTTACTAGCGGAAATCTGAAGCAGCCGACTCACTTTGATGTAACTATAAAAGAGTTGATTGAGGTCTGCAAGGTGCAGTCAGAGCTTGGCTCTTTTGTTTTGATTTATATTGCTCCTGCTGGACTCTGAAGCAGCAGGTCCTGAGAGCCGTTTCCAGAATATTGCTTTCTTGTTTAATCACAGTGGTTTCTGGGCTTTTGCTATATGTTACATGTACGCTTAAAGAAATACATACATTAATTGAAATTAAATGGCTTGGTGTATTACATTTTTTAAAGTGCAGTTTTAATCCTTGCTACCCAACAAAAGTGTTGCGTGAGATGGGAGTCTAAGCTATGGTGAGCTGCGGCTTTCTGCTTGTTCCAATTCTGCACAATTTTATCTGTTGCTCCAGCATATGAAACCTCCCGCAGATTAAAAAGTCACGGCATGGTGATGTCATTGTAACTACAACATGAATTTAATGTTGATTTCGTGGGAGGTCCACGTTCGTGCAATCTAACGGCCAAAGTCATGGTGGGAGGCCTGAGATAGGTTGTAAACTGACAATTTGTGGGAATGCTTTGTGCACCTGGTGTAGCCTCCCCAGGCTCCCGAAGAAGACACAAGGAATGGCAGATGTATAGGAAGGAACTGCAGATGTTGGTTTACACCGAAGCTAGGCACAAAATGCTGGAGTAACTCAGCGGGTCAGGCAGCGTCTCTGGAGAAAAGGTATAGGTGACGTTTCAGGTCGAGATCCTTCTTCAGACTGAGAGTCAGGGGAGAGGGGAACTACAAATGCTGGTTAACAGAAAAAGGCACAAAGCTCTGGAGTAACTTAGCAGGTCAGGCAGCATCTCTGGAGATCATGGATAGGCAATGCTTCGGGACCCGACCTAAAACGTCACCTATCCATGTTCTCCAGACTTGCCGCCTGACCCGCTGAGTTACTCCAGAACCTTGTGTCCAAAAAGGGACCTTTAGGTCTCCACAGCTCCATTTGCTTCCCTTCTGTCTTTGGATGGTATTGACTGCTAAAATCCTGATGTTTTAACAGGGACAATTATTTTCAGTCACTGATGTCGTCAGGCTGCCTGATAACTGTCATTTCTGCTTATACAGGAGATAAACCCGAACCATTTAAATGTGGCTTGAGATTGCAAATGGCCCAGGTTTCACACTGAGCTTTTCACCGTGCCTTTATTCTTTTGCTTCTGAGAGCCTGCCTCCAATCCTGAAACCACATGTAATTGAGAATGCTGATGAATTAACTTGCAATGCATGCCATCATTTGGGTACTAAAAGGCATAAAATTAGCATATGTCTTATAAATGTCACATCACTTTTGCAGTCGGGAAAGCACTTGTAAACTGAAGCGTAATATGGAGTGCTTGATAAAGCAATGTTGTAGAAGGATTTAAGCTCTGCTGCTGTCCAGAGCCACATCAAACCCCAGGGCAGTTTGGTAATATTTTGTAATTGATAATATTTTGCTTCATGTTTGGTTCCACTTCCGTCCTGGCATGGGACTGAATAATAGAATAGCAAGTACTAAAATGCTTTTGATTCACAGCACTAGTATTATTCGCCATGATGAGTAGCAAAATCAATCAACATCCGTGCTCTATTTGGCCAGAAGGAACATATAGTAAAATTTGTGTTACCACAGGTAATATCTAAATACCTTGATTTGTTCTCATTGTGAGATGTGGTTTTGGAATTAACTGCAATACAATGCGGGAATAAAGTTCACGATGAAGGTGATGAAGTGATATTGGTTCTGTTGTATGAATTACTTTAAGAAACAAAGAATTGTAGAATCTGGTTTTTACCAAAGATTGGCACAAAATGCTGGAATAACTCAGCGGGCCAGGCAGCATCTCTGGAGAAAAAGAATGCGTGACATTTCGGGTCAAGATCCTTCTTCAAAATGATATTGGGTTGTTTGGGAAATGGTCTGAAATAAAAATTGGAGCATAAATTTCTACAGCGGTTGGTGTGAGCTATTGCTGTTGTGTCATCAAGAAAATTCCTCAAAGATAAGGAAAATAGGAAACGATAATAATGATTTAAAAACTTATACTTTTAATAGCTCTTAATATTTTTAAACAATTTTTAATGTTTTTGAATGTCTGATTGAGGAACCGTAGATGCTTTTTTACAAAAAAATACATATTATGCTGGAATAAGTCAACAGGTCCGGTAGCATCTTTGGAGAACATGCATAGGTGGAGGTTTTTGTCGGAACCCTTCTTCAAACTGATGTTTACTTTTTTTAAAAACTATTTTTGTTTTTGACTCTTTTTGACAGATTTGACAACCAGATAACCAATAGGCATAGTTTAGTTGCTGTCAAGGTTTTAGTCAGTGGGGCTTCTCCTGACTCTAACATATGATGGGATTTATACTCAGACAGCTTGACCATGCAGAATCAGGAATGGCATCAGTAGCTGTAAGGTCATAAGGTCATACAGAATAGGTGGAATTTGTGCATTCGGCCCATCAAATCTACTCTGCCATTTATTCTTGGCTGATCTATCTCTCCCTTCTAAACTCATTCTCCTGCCTTCTCCCCATAACCCCTGACACCTGTACTAATCAAGAATCTATCTATCTCTGCCTTAAAAATATCCACTGACTTGGCCTCTACAGCTTTCTATGGCAAAGAATTCCAGAGTTTCACCACCCTCTGACTAAAGAAATTTCTCCTCATCTTCCTAAAAGAACGTCCTTTAATTATGGGAGGCTATGGCCTCTCGTTCTAGACTCTCCCACTAATGGAAACATCATCCTCTCCGCATCCAAGCTGTAAGCTGCCAATATGACTGACAAGCCATTGGCAGAGATATCTGGGCCAATGTACTGCACTTGGATCAGTCTCCCATTTGATTGTCATTTTTTTTCTCCTACATCTATGTCTCAATAATGCTGCATCAATGATGTTTACTCTCGCCAGCTAGACCATTAATAGCTGAAATGATGTAATGAATTACACGGTACTGTGTATGTGTAGTGTTTGTTGAAAGTGACAAGGTTGAGAAGATGGTTAAAGAAAGCATTTGTAATCCTGTATTTTACCGAAAGAGGGATAGAGAATAAGGGCAATGTAGTCATGATAAGTCATACAGTGTGGAAACAGACCCTTAGGCCTTAACTTGCCCACACCGCTTAACATGTCCCATCTCAATTGATCCCACTTGCCTGTGTTTTACACATATCCCTCCAAACCTGTCTACTTGCATGTTAAACATTGCAATAGTCCCTGCCTCAACTACCCCTTCCAGCAGCTTGTTCCATACACCCACCATATTTTGCATTAAATAGTTACCCCTCAGATTCCTATAAAATCTTTCCCCCTTCACTTATAAGATGACCTCTCAAACATTATTCCTACGGCTGAAAACATCAGTTTTCCATAATTTAAAAAAATTACTCCTGTGTCTCATGTCTGCAAACTGCTGATATGTTTCAATGCCAAGAAATGGACATGGTACTCTAGTTATTTCCTGGCTAGAACACTGCAAAATATGATCATAACTCTCTGTACATTTTGCTGTCGTGATGATGTAGTTGAAGATACTAGATTTAGATTTAGTTTGGGTTTGTTATTATCACATGTACCAACGTTCGGTGAAAAGCTTTGTTTTGCATGCTATCCAAACAGATTAGATATATCATACATGTTTGCAATCAAGTCAAACTCAAGTACAATCGATAGAGCAAAAGGGAAGATACAGAGTGAAGAATACAGTTCTCAGCATTGTGGCGCATCAGTTCCAGAGACAAAGTCCAATGTCCACAATGGGGTGAGGTGAATTGGGCCGTACTTCATCGAATGGAAGGAGATATGCCTGATCACAGGGGGGAGGAAGTTGTTTCTGAGTCTGATGGTGCACACTTTAAAGCCTCTGTACCTACTGTCGGATGCGAGCAGAGAGAAGGAATGACCGGGGTGGAACAAGTCTTTGATTTTGTTGGCTGTTTTTCCGTGGCAGCATAGATGGAGTCAATGGTGGTAAGTGTGATCTGTGTGATGGAATGGGTTACATTGATAATTCTCTGCAATTTCTTCTGGTCTTGTTCTCAAACCAAGCTGCGATGCAACTCAACAGTAAGCTTTCTAAGAGCCTGTCCCACTTAGGAGACCTAAACAGCAACCTCTGGTGACCTTGCCCGCCACCCAAAAAAAAATCAAGGTCAAGGTGACCTGCAACCTCCTACCACCTCCCACGCATATGTTGAAACCCATCCTTGACTATGAAGAAAACTGGCTTCGACTAGACCTGCGACTAAAAAAGTATCGATTTTTAAAACGGCAACCTATTTTTAGTCGAGGCCAGTTTTAATCATGATGAAAAAATAGCAGCAACCTAGATGAAGCCACAACCAAGCAGAAACCACTTTTGACCATTAGGGAGAGTGACCAAATCCTCCGGTGACCTCATGGAAACCTTGGGTGGCGGGCAAGGTCACCAGAGGTTGCTGTTTAGGTCTCCTAAGTAGGACAGGGGCTTAAAGGTGCATCTATAGAAGTAGCATCTGTACTTTGGACTTTGTTGATCGCTATGGTATTTTGGCTGGGTTTGAGCTTTGATAGATGCTGGAGTAACTCAGCATGAAGTCTCTTAGATGTTTTCCAGTATGTCTTTTTCAACACCATTCATGGACAATGCATGTTACCTCTTTTCCTTCTTGCGTGCTGCCCACATGGAATCTCATATGTCATTGATCTTCCCAAATGCAAATATTGTCCAGAAGACTTAGTAATTTATGAGTTAGCTCTCACGATTCCCCTGGTTTAATATAATTTGCAAATTTATCCAACTCACATCAACATTCAGAATCCCGGGCATTGATGCAAATTAGAAACATCAGTGATCCCAACCAAGAGCCTGAGGCACCCCTATAAATAGTTGGCCTCTCACCATATGCAATTCCACCTCTCAGTTTTAAGTCCTAACCCAAGATTAATCCTGAGTCCTTGCAGCTTTGAGCTTAACTAATAACCTTTCACGTTTTCATATTCTGGATGCAATATTCTGAAGAAGGCTCTCGACTCAAAATGTTGCCTATCCATGTCCTCTAGAGTTGCTGCCTGACCCGTTGAGTTACTCCAGCACCTTGTATCTTTTTTATTTATGTTATCTGATTTATTCAGCTGACTTCCTCAAAGAAATAAAGGGAATGAATCAATAAGACCATGTGAACAATAATGTGCCATTTAATTAGATAGTTGCAGAGATTCCATTCGGTAATGGAGGATTCTAAGTAAGTAACCCTGCATTACGTTAAGGCAGATCTGCAAATCCACATTTATCTTGCATTAATTTATAATCTCCACAATCCTTAACTAAAGAAAAATAAATTGGATTATTGTATACATCGTATTATCATAGAAATAATCTTTGGATGATAACTATTCACAAGATTGAATCAAACTAATGGATTTGTGGTGCGCTATGTCTGATTCATTTCCCTACTTTGAGTATGGTCACTGCGTTAGCCTGTTTCCAATCTATTGCTACCTCCCCAGTGTCTCTCTCATAATAATTGCCAATTCCTCACAAATCTCCTGTCTAGTCAGTTAATTCAGTATAGGTTGAGGACAGAACAGTTAGCTCCAAAAATCTCATTTTGCAAATGTCTGGGCAGGTGACCTTGCCATGGATGGGTTACCAATTACATCACGCATCGAGTCATTTCAAACATGTTAATAAAGTTGAAAAAAAATTCTGTTAACAGTGATCAAGAGTCATGAGTGTTTTATTATCATATATCCCGGAACAGTGACATTCTTACTTGCAGCAGCTCAACAGAACCTGTGAACATAGTACTCTGTAAACAATATAATAAACAAGAGAAAAAAATATATATAACTGAAGAAGGGTCCCAACCCATTCCTTCCCTCCAGAGATGCTGCCTAACCCGCTGAGTTAGTCCAGCTATTTGAGGGTGTATGGATATATATAATCAAAGTATCATCATTGTGTATACATACAACGATGATACTTTGATAATACTTTATGGTCATGTGCACCTAGGTACAGTGAAAATCTTTTTGTATATCAAGTACACAAAAGAGTTGTCGCAAAGGCGCCAACAATGTTGCAATTTCTCTCTCTGTCTCTCTTTGTCTCTCTCTGTCTCTCTCTGTCTCTCTCTGTCTCTCTCTGTCTCTCTCTGTCTCTCTCTGTCTCTCTCTGTCTCTCTCTGTCTCTGTCTCTCTGTCTCTCTGTCAGGCAGTGAAGAAAGCGAATGGCATGTTGGCCTTTATAACAAGAGGAGTTGAGTATAGGAGCAAAGAGGTCTTTCTGCAGTTGTACAGGGCCCTAGTGAGACCACACCTGGAGCATTGTGTGCAGTTTTGGTCCCCTAATTTGAGGAAGGACATTCTTGCTATTGAGGGAGTGCAGCATAGCTTTACAAGGTTAATTCCCGGGATGGCGGGACTGTCATATGCTGAGAGAATGGAGCGACTGGGCTTGTACACTCTGGAGTTTAGAAGGATGAGAGGGTATCTTATTGAAACATCTAAGATTATTAAGGGTTTGGACAAGCTAGAGGCAGGAAACATGTTCCCGACGTTGGGGGAGTCCAGAACCAGGGGGTCACAGTTTAAGAATAAGGGGTAAGCCATTTAGAATGGAGACGAGGAAACACTTTTTCTCAAAGACAGTTGTGAGTGTGGAATTCTCTGCCTCAGAGGGCAGTGGAGGCAGGTTCTCTGGATGCTTTCAAGAGAGAGCTAGATAGGGCTCTTAAAAATAGTGGAGTCTGGGGATATGGGGAGAAGGCAGGAATGGGGTACTGATTGGGGATGATTAGCCATGATCACATTAAATGGTATTGCTGGCTCGAAGGGCCGAATGGCCTACTCCTGCACCTATTGTCCATTGTCATAAGAACAAAGAAACAATAATAATGCAAAAGACAAAATCTATGCCCCCGTCTATGTAGTTCAGAGTTTATTTGGTGTTTATTAGCCTGATGGCTGTCGGGAAGCAGTGATGCCGTGCTCTCTGTACATTATAACATTTCTCACTGTGGAGCCTAATTTAATGACACAGGATTTAATGATGTTGAAGGCCTTTTGACATCGGAACATGTAAATAAAAATAAAGTTGAATTGATTTATGCTTCCGAATATACTAGCTTGTTTGTGGCAGGAACTATTTTTGGTGCAAATACCAGTCATCCTCATAAAGTGAACAGTTACATGTATTTAATCTCAGAAAAATGACACATAATTATTTATCCACAGTGTGGGTCTATCTAGACCATCAAAATGGTCTCACAGGCTCATAATGCAACCAGAAATGTCTCAATAATCATTTATAGTTTATGTCCGATGTGATATTATCGGAAAATCTGCTTGTTACATACTGCAAAGTTTACATTTGTTTCAGGGATTAGCTGCAGGGAGTCACTTATTCAACAGACCGAACCAATAGGCAGCACGAATGTTCTTGAGAGGATCAAAGAGGTCTTTTAAGTAATCGATACCTGTGGCAAACCGTCTCATATGATAAATGGAACATTTAGTTCAAGAGAATGCAAAGCTCAGCAGCAAATGGATCGTGTAAGAACAATAACATTGAATAAAATAATGTAGAGGCAAAATTAAATGTTGTAGATTATGAAGATGCCAATGAAACATCCCAAAGAAGGATCCCAACCCGGAATGTCACCTATCTCTGTTCTCCAGAGATGTTACCTGCCCTTTTCATCTCAAGCCTTTGTTCAACCATCTGCAAATCAAAACCCCACCTCACCTGTATCCACCTATCACTTGCTACACTTTGTCCTGCTCCCACCTTTCCTCCTGCTCACACTATCAAGGGATATGGGGACAAGGCAGGACCGGGGTACCGATTGTGGATGATCAGCCATGATCACAGTGAATGGCGGTGCTTGCTCCATGGACCGAATGGCCTACTCCTGCACCTATTGTTTATTGTCTATTATCTATTGGTTCATGTGACAATAAACTGAACAAAAAGGTTGTTTAAAAATCAAAGGACAAGAACTTTGTCTGGAAGAAGTGTCCTGTTCTGAAACGTCACCTATTAATGTTCACCAGAGATGCTGCCTTACCCGCTGAGTTTCTCCAGCACTTTGCGCCTATTCACCATCAGAAAATTAGTTTCAGGCTCTATTTCCCAGCCAAGGTCACTGTCAGTAACTGACTGGCTTTGGTCTTTCATCTCATAATGCCAGACACTCTAAAATCTAATGTACTTCTGTCCTTGACTGTGATCCAGCATAGCCGCAGGAAATGAATGGTTGTGAATTTCGGGCAACAATGATATTGGGTTGAGCAGTGATCTTTCGTTTATGGGAAGAATGTTATTTTACGCAAGTCAGCAGGAAGTGACCCTGGAGCAGGAACATTCTACTTGAAGAAGTGGGAGCACCTTCTGGAGAGGAGGGTAGCCGAAGAACCAAATAGTGTTGATCTTAGTGATGATCTTACTCAATTGTGCCCAGACATGAAGGGTTCATTTACCAGTAGGCGTGATAAAAATGGAAATGGTAGGAATAAGAAGTAAAGCTCCCTGAAAGGCCAGCAAAGCAAGTAGCAAATTGAATTAAAAGACAAATAAAGGGGCTGTCCCACTTGGGCGACCTAATTGGCGAGTTTAGAAGAGTTTGAAAAAATGACATGTAGAAAACCTCCATCGACCTCCATCGACTATGTTGAAGACTAGCTTCGACTAGCTAGGACTAACTTCGGGAAAACTGGACACCGAAAAGTGGAGAGTGAAGCCGACCTCCTTCGATCTCCTTCGACCTCCTTACGTCTATGATGAAGACTATCTATGATTACCTTTGACTACCTTTGATTACCCTCGATTACCTACGACTAACATGCCAACCTACTACGACTAAATCTACGAGTAAAAAAAGTATCGATTTATTTAGCAATGTTACAAAATTTTGAGATTTTAAAAATCAAGTCTTTAATTTATCCCATCAGATAAAGCATAAAAATAAGTTTAATTTGACACCTAATTCACTTTCATATCTTCATGGCCATTTTCATACTCGGAAATTGGCATCTTGTTCCCTATTGCTTTTTCATTGACTTAACACAAAAGCTGTGATCGAGAACATTTAAAGGCCGATAACTTTCTTAAAATTTAAGAGAACTGAAAGAAATTTTCAGTTATTATAGATTGAAGCATCCTGAAGCAAATATGAAACAATCTTACTTAGATGACTTGAAATTAAAGCATATAATTAGTTAGTTACCTAATTGTAGCTAATTACAAAATTCAATTACTAGATCTAAACATCTATCCATTTCTTAAGAATAGATTAACATTTTTAAATAGCCTAAGTGTCCAAATAACATTCACACAATAATTCAGAATATAACATAATTTTTAAATCTCATTGTCATGGGTTTATAGGCCAAATGGAAGGAGTTTAATGTTTAATACCTGTAAATTAATGGCCATTTAAATCAGCTTGCGAGTGGGTTTTACTGGAATGGGACCATTTAGAACTTTCAGATGCGGTGAATTTATACCCCCATATCTGCAGCAAATACACTGCCGGTTCTTCGGGGGGAAAAATCACCGTTTCGCAACGTAAAATGTGAATTAAATACATCTTAAGCAACACTTTTATACATAAAAATAAACTACTTTCTTTTACCTGGTCCTGCATAAAATCCGTCCCAGTTGTCGGCATTGACGGCTTCAGAAGCTGCTTTTAAAATCATTCCAGCGATTAACTTGTCGGGTGCATTTTTAAAAAAAACACACAGAACGGCCGTAGGAACGATTCTTTAGCAAAATCTTGCACTGCAACAAATATAATTCAGGACCAGGTCGGGAAAAAACCCTGTTTTAACCCCGCCCCCCCTCCCCCCCCCCTCAAACGTGCCAACATCGCGCACACCGCCAGAGGCAGAATTACAGTGCCGCTGAAGGTAAGTTTTGTAACATACCTAATTTATTACATGGCGACCTTTTTTTACTCACGGGCATTTTTTAACATATTAAAAAAAAAATGCCGCAACCTAGCTTAGGCCTCGAGTACGCGGAGACAACTCTCGAGCATGAAGGAGAGTTATGAAGACATCCTACGACCTCATGTCGACCATGCTGCGAGTATGAATCGAGGGCAAACTCGCCAGAATGGCAGATTAGGTCGCCCAAGTGGGACAGCCCCTTCAATCTGTAGGTAAAAGAAATTCGACACCAAGATGGTACCCAAGCCAGATGACTCTTTGTGCCCTGGTCACAGAAGTGGATCTGCAATCACGCGTCACAATCGCCCCACTCATTTACAGCTCTATTCCAGCAGCAGATTTCCTTAATTATGTATCTGTACACTGTGGACGGCTTGATTGCAATCAAGTATAGTTTTCCCGCTGACTGGTTAGCACGCAACACAAGATTTTGCATGCTACCGAGGTGCAATACCAACTCTGCAAGGTTTTCAATAAACAACAAAGCAAATTTGAAAAATGGAAAAACAAGAACTATTTCTGAAGAAGGGTCCATGTCTGAAATGGCACCTATTAATGTTCATCAAAGATGCTGCCCGACCCAACTGTTCTTCCCAGCTGTTGTTATGCGACTGAACGTCCGAGCACAACCAGAGAGCAGTGCTGAACAACTATCTACCATTTTGATAACCCTTGGACTATCTTTGATCGGTCTTTGCTGGCTTTACTTTGCACTAAATGTTATTCCCTTCTGTACACTGTAGATGGATCGATTGTAATCATGTATTGTCTGTCTGCTGACTGGTTAGCACATAACAAAATCTTTTCACTGTACCTTGGTACACGTGACAATAAACTAAACTAAACTGAACTGACCTGTTGAGTTACTCCAGCATTTTGTATCTTTTTGTTTGTAAAATGTCAGGTAGATGAGTAGATTGGTCATGTGGAGATGGTTTGTTTGAGGCTTAATTTTATTTTTCCATTTATAAAAGTTGCTCTGATCTCTTGAGAGATGGATCCATTATTGATAGTCTGTTCGCTCTTTGAAACCATGGAGTTAAATAACTCAAGGCTGAATGGCATTCTGAAATAACACAAGCACGCAACATAAAAAACTATTAAAACAAGTTAAAACCCAATTTATTGCTCTCTGGAGGTCTCCTTAATCCTATCCCTGAGCTGAGAGTAGGCCCACTTCCTATTAAATTCCGCTACTGTCATGTTTAGTGATGTTTGAGATTTTTTGTGCATCACTGGAAGTATTTGGGGATTCAGTGATGTGTAACTGTTGCGTTTTATGTCAGAAGTCACAGGCTTGTTGCCATTTTATGTGTGTGTGTACTAAAACAAATTGATGATAAAAAGGAGAATGAAGACACCTTGTTTTCTGAACAATGCATCTGCCAAGTTAGATCAGAGAACCCTTATGGGTGAAAATGCTACGTGACAGTATCCAAATTAATCTAACCAGGAGATTATATTATATGGTTATATGGTTATATGATATGTTGTGTGTAGGTAGGAACTGCAGACACTGGTTTAAACTGAAGATAGAAACAAAATGCTGGAGTAATTCAGTGGGTCAGGCAGCATCTCTGGAGAAAAAGGAATAGGTGATGTTTCTGGTCAAAACCCTTCTTCGGAGAAAACTTGGCTACTGCAGAGACCATGAGAACAGGCAACATCCTCAATGTAGTCCATGTTCTCCAGAGATGCTGCCTGACACACTGAGTTACTCCAGCAAGTTGTGCCCATCTTTGGTATAAACCAGCATCTGCAGTTCCTTTATGTTACGTCCTCAATGTACCATTGAGGCCAGCAGTATGCTTCACAATTAGTAACCGCACTTGGGTCTGCCTGACCGTGTGGGAAATTGCCCAGGTATGTTCTCCTCAGAAAAAGGAGGACAAATCCAACCCATCTCATCATATTAATCAATAGTCTGTGATGTGAAGTGTGATGGGCAGTCGTACCAAGTTGCACACATTCACTATTGAACCACTCACTGATGCTCAGTGTTTGTTCCACCAACACCACTTGGATTCAGAGTTTGCTTCAAGTAAGGATAAAAATGCAATATTATGGAGGTTATTTTTAAGGCAGAGATGGATAGATTCTTGATTAGTGCAGGTGTCAAAGGTTATGGAGACAAGGCAGGAGAATGGGGTTGGGAGGAAGAGATAAATCAGTCGTGATTGAATGACGGAGTAGACTTGATGGGCCGAATGGTCTAATTTTACTCCTATCACTTCTGACCTTCTGACATGAACGCAGAATGAAACCAGATCTGGGAGGGCAATCCCTCAACAAAGGATTGACACAAAATGCTGGAGTAACGCAGCGGGACAGGCAGCATCCCTGGATAGAAGGAATGGGTTATGTTTCAGGTCGAGACCCTTCTTCAGACTGAGAGTTAGGGGAGGGGGAGACACAGAGATAAGGAAGGGTAAGGTGTGATGGTGGATTTTTTGTTTGAGATTAGCCAGTTATTTTGAGTAACTTTCTTTTTCCTTTTATTTTTTCTTATTAATGAGATGTAATGTAAGTGGCTTATGTAATATTGAGTGTATACCTCCTTTATACATTGCAATATTTGATCAACTGGTTTCCATACATTGCAACAGTGCCAATAGGAGAAGCTTCCACAATATCTTTATCAGAAGAATACCTAGTTGCCTGTTTGTTTCTGTAGAATAGACACATAGCAAGGAAAGGGTTTATTTTACTTAGGCAAATACTTTCTTGGTTTAACCTTCTGGTTATCCTGCAGTAACTCAGAGCGTGGCATTGCTGTGCAGATATCTGCTAGAGGTTGCAGTGTTGTCTGGGGATCGGATGTCTTTCAGTGATATGTGTTGACACTTGCTTTACGGGCTCACCTGTGAAGAAAGGTCAGATGATTGAGGGCCTGGAGGTGACATTGTGGAATCAATGTGGAACCACGTGTAGAGCTGGAGAACGAAACAAGGACAATCCTTGTGAAAATCCTTGTGCTGGGGAACTGTTTGGAAAATTGGCATGAAAGAAATAGTTCAGAAAAACTTTCAAAGCTCTCACATAAAATTAATCAATTTAATATGCAGCAATTTGTGTTATGCAGATTGCATAATTGCCACTTGGATTAAGCAAACACAATGGAACAGAAATGTAATGAATGAAGAAGTAATCTATTTCTGATTTGGTTTGAAGTCTATTTATTCAGTGTGATGCCTTAATTCTCTCACATATCTTTCTGACACCAGGAAGCTCTTAGTACCTTCATTCAAATCTTGGTGAAGATAGTGAAGAGCGGCATGGTGGCGCAGCGGTAGAGTTGCTGCCTTACAGTGCCACAGACCCGAGTTCGATCTTTACCACGGGCGCTGTCTGTACGGAGTTTGTACAGCGCGTTCGCCCTGTGACCGCGTGGGGTTTCTCCAGGTGCCCTGATCACCTCCCACATTCCAAATATGTGCAGATTTGTAGGGTATTGGCTCCTAGTGCATAGGATGGAACTAGTGTGAACGAGTGATTGATGGTTGTCACAGACTCGGTGGGCTGATGGGCTTGTTTCCACGCTGTATCTTGAAACTATCTGGGAATAATTAATCTAAACTTTCACCTGCTGCCACTTCTTTTCCATCCAATGTATATTGTCTTAAACTGTATTGAAACAATTTCCCAAGACTTCTTTAACAACTTTTTTTTTCCAGAGGAGATAGTTGAGGCAGAAACTATAACAGCATTTAAGGGTTGGTGCATGGTGGCGCAACGGTAGAGTTGCTGCCTTACAGCGAATGCAGTGCCAGAGACTTGGGTTCGATCCCGACTACAGGTGCTGTCTGTACGGAGTTTGTAAGTTCTCCCCGTGGCCTGCGTGGGTTTTCTCCGAGATGTTCGGTTTGCTCCCACACTCCAAAGACAGTACAGATTTGTAGGTTCATTGGCTTGGTAAATGTAAAAATTGTCCCTAGTGGGTGTAGGATAGTGTTAATGTGCGGGGCTCGCGGGTCGGCACGGACCGGGTGGGCCGAAGGGCCTGCTTCCACGCTGTATCTCTAAACTAAACTAAACTAAATTAAATACTTGGTCAGGTACATGGGTAGGAGAGGTTTGGGGCAAAAGCAGTCAAATTGGACCAGCATCTTGGTCGGCATGGACGAAGGGCCTGTTTTTCTGCACCATGACTACGATCTTCCCAAATTCATGATAATACTAAATGCGGCCTCTAGTTTCTTGTTCAGGAATGGGAGGGTGGATTAATACAGCCTTTTCATCATCTGAAAATTAACTCCTAGTACATCATTTTGGGAACAATTTCACTGAAAGATGACATAATTCAATAAAGTGACCCACCATAATCATCATCACCTCAGCAAAGCTAGGTGAACAATTCTAGCCTTTTAGTGTGGCTAAGTGTGGCTTTAGTATTTAAAAAAAAAACTAAAGTCAGGGGGATTGAGGCATATTTTCAATGCATGCTCCCTATTTAATTATGCACAGGGTGCTCTAATAACAGAACAAGCACATTGCAGGAATACTAGTAACTAGACCAAAGGCCTGCTCTATTATGTCCATAACCACAGTGGTCACAGTAAGGTTAATAGCAAGAAAGCTCTTTCCACAGCTCTACGTGCAACGATTACAATAGCTAGCCATGTTTGTTAACATTTTAACCTGAAAAGTACAGAAAGTGGGTGCTCTGATAGATAATTAGTGGCTCAGCACTGAATCATCTGAATAATAATTTTTGTTCCTAGTGTATTTTTAGCTTTCAGCTCACTGGTCCTCCTAGAATGGTATGGTTCTGGTAGCTCACAGCAGAGATGAACCGGGATGTATAATCTCAGCTGTCTGTGTATAGATTACAAAGAGGTTCAGCCTTTGCTTTAGGGCACAGTTCTTAATTGCAGGTGGCCCTTAACATGTGATATTTTAACAATGAATCAGTAACAAGACAAGTTGTAACTAGAAACAGATTAAAATAAAGCTACCATCATCTTTCTTTCCTAAAGTGACTGTTTTTGCCACAATTTGTTTAAGATTCAACAGCGATATTTCCGTATAGGTTCTCAAGGTAATTTGACACTGAGGCTAAAGGTGATTAGCAACTAAATTGAACCGCCAAGCATTTATTGAGAAATTGAAAAAAAAGATAGAATCACGTATTTATTTCCATAGCTCCAGGCTCTGAGGGGCTATGTTATATATTTTGTGAACAAAGCCATTTAGCCACTACTCTTGTAGGTTATCTTTACGCAGCTGAATAAGCAATATCTCTGAAAAGTTATGTAGTGAGATACTTTTACCCTACTGAATAAATAGTAATTCTGAGAAGCACAGTGAGTTATTGAGACAAAAATGTACTTTTGTCCGTCTTAGATTACTTAGTTTAGTTTAGAGATACAGTGCAGAAACAGGCCCTTCAGCCCACCAAGTCCTTTCCAACCAGTGATCACCCGCACACTAACACTATCCTACATGGTCTGGGGACAAATGACAATTTCACCAAACCAATTAGCCTACAGACCTGTACGTCTTTGGAGAGTGGGAGGAAACCGGAGCATCTGGAAAAAACCCCACGCAGGTCACGGGGAGAACGTACAATCTCTGTACAGTAACATCGGTGGTCAGGATCAAACCCGGGGTCTCTGGCACTGTAAGGCAGCAACTCTACCGCTGCGCCACCGTGCTGCTCTTTACTATCTTCACCAAGATTCGAATGAAGATACTAGTGGACAATTTTGAAGCTTAAATAAAAGAGTACAAATGCTGAGCATTTTCTGAAAGGAATATGAGAATAAAGTTGGGACAAGGAAAAATAAATTAATATTCATCTGGATTCTGGTTCTTTAAAATAAAGGAATTTTATAACCCCCAGATGTCAGCTGAATGCATAGGTATTGGGCTGGAATGTGTAGGATGGAACTGCAGATGCGATCCAAAGATAGACACAAAATGCTGGGCTCCGACCGGAAACATTACCTATTCCTTTCCCCCAGAGATGCTGCCTGACCCGCTGAGTTACTCCAACATTTTGTGTCCATCTTCTGTATTGGGCTCGAGTTATTTAAAGAGACTTCTGAAAATCTTCCTGCATCTTTAGTCCAACTGCAGCAAAAAGATCGTCATCACAAAGATCATTTATTGATCTAATACCGATTGCTGATTTTTGTTGCTGGGTACTGTTTCACATATTTATAAAAGAAATGACACAACGCTGTATGTAAAGGTTCGCCTCACTTTTGGACACAATGGTTTCCTATCCGCAGAAGGTCTATGCTTGACTGGGGAGTATTTTATATTCCGCGTGTAGTTTTGTATTCCAACATACAATGCAAATATAGGTCGGGGAGAAATAATACGTCGGCGAGAATTTCCTTTCTTTCTTATATGTTCTGCGAAAGGCAGTAAAGTACGCAGAAACTGCATCACTTTTAACTGACGCAGAGACTGTTTGGGGCGGCAGGACATGGGGTTGCATGATGATCCAAAGTTGAGCTTAGTTTGAGACGTGGGTTGTTTTAAGTCTACTCTAGAGCATCATTTAAATATTTCTGCCTGAAACTGATGGGTGCAGCTTAAGGAAGTAGAATTGTTGTAGGAAACATGAGAATGCCAGGGACCCCCTGAAAGTATCTCCTGCATAGAGTTAATGCAGGAGAGATGTTCGGTTTTAATGCCCAGAGGCTCTTAGCAGGGTTTAGTGGGACAAGGTAGCTTGCCCTGACCCACAGGGTTTGCGTGTACATCAAAAACTCTAACCTTGGCTTCTTATGCCTATTCTAACTCTTGCAAAGGCCTAGGCAAAGCTGTCAGGGATTCCTTAAACTAGTGAGTGAATTGACAGCATAATGTAGCGATGTTACAAAACCTACCATGTGCGGGCGATTCCAGAGGCTTATGGAGGAGGCGAGGATTAATATGCAGGTTTGTATTGATTGTTGGAGAGGGATTTCCTTGGGCTGCTAGCTGATGAAGAAAAATCGTTCGCTCTTCCGTTCGCGGGTTTAAAAAAAAAATGTTGCTGGAAGTTTGCATCGCTGGATTAAGTTTAAACGTGACTAAACACGCCTTCAACAACTTCAACATCACGGATTGCAATATCAGGACAAAACAAAAGGTATGTCGTTAATTTAACATGTTATTTTGCTTCATGGTGTGGCTTTATTTTAATCTTATGATGCGAAAAATGTTATTTAGGCCACCATATGAATCGGCCAGGTCTTGCCTGCGAAATGGGGTTAAATTTACGGCAATGGCAACATTCCAATCGATCAATATTTTCACACTAAATATCCAGAGTACAGGTTTAGTCAGATGTATTGTGCAAAAAAAATTATTTTGATTATCTTGAGAGTGGATGTTTCTGGATTAATTTGAGAGTGAGATATAAAAAAAGGTGAATGGGATCAGTTTGTTATTTGTTATTTGGATACTTAGGCTATTTAAAAAAATTAGCCTTTTCTTAAGAAATGGATAGATGTTTAGATCTAGTAATTGAATTTAGATGATTTTAATTGATTAGATGAAACTGATGAATATGAATTTTTTTGTTGGCTATTTACTATTTGTTTTAGCGTTTAACGTTATCATTTCTGTTTTTTTTTCTAAAACTGCAAATAATAACTTGTTTCTGTTAATGCTGTTCAGTGTTTTTCTTCTTCTTTACATTTTAAACAGATGTCTCCGAAGAAGAAATGCAAAATTGTCAATCCAAATCCACAGCAAAAGAGACTGATTTAGACAGCATTCGCAGAGATTATCCGAATTTGAACCACTCCAAATGTGATGATCTACAGGACATTGTTAATGGGGAAGTAGTGTGCAGAAAGGCATGTCATGTGTGGTTTGAAAATCAAAAACCTGTAGTTTACAATGCCAAAATTGAAAAGTTGAGGAAAAACAAGGTGTACAGAGTTACTTATTGGTTACAATCTGAGGAGTATGATGATGCTACTGATTATGATATGCCAATGTACCAGCTAGCAACTGATCTTCTCCATAAAGACTTACAGCATATAATACAATAATATTAAAGTTCTGATCTTGAGAATATCACATTTTTTAATTTTCAAGGCAGTCTGGATGTTCATTACTATTTCCTTCACAACGGTCAATTTTGTAATTAGCTACAATTAGGTAACTATCTAATGATATGCTTTAATTTCAGGTCATCCAAGTACGATGTTTTATATTTGTTTCAGAATGCTTTAATCTATAATAACTGAAAATTTCATTCAGTTCTCTTAATTTTTAAGAAAGTTATGGACTTTTGACTGTCCTCAATCACAGCTTTTGTGAAGTCAATGCAAAAGCAATAGGGAACAAGATGCTAATTTCCGAGTATGAAAATTGCCATAACCTTTTTAATATTGAAGATATGAAAGTGAATTAGGTATCAAATTAAAGTTCCCTTTATGCTTTATCTGATGGGATAAATTACATGCTTGATTTTTAAAATCTCAAAATGTTGTAACATTCCTACATAATGCTGATGACATACTAGAGATAGACACAAATTGCTGCAGTAACTCAGTGGGACAGGCAGCATCTCTGGAGAGAAGGAATAGGTGATGTTTCGGGTCGAGACCTCTCTTCAGACTGAGAGTTAGTGGAGGTGGGAAACTGTAGGTGTGAAAAAGTACACGGAATAAATCAGAGCCGGCACTGATGACATGCATCTTGTTATCATGATTTGTAGATCCCCTTCCACAGATACATTGATGACATCCAACATTTTCTGTCTGTCACCGTCCAGTGGGTCACCATTACCTCCAGTGATGGGAATATCAAAGCTCCTATCAATCCTCTGTGAACTCTGTCTTCAATTCAACTGTCATCTAACCATTTTCTTAAATTGCAGCTGTTTGCAATATTGTCATTCCTGATTTGTGGTCCCTTTATCATAGTTATCCAGCGTAGAAACAGGCCCAACTTACCTATGCCGACCATCATGCCACATCTACATTAGTTCCACCTGGCAGCATTTGGCCCATATCCCTCTAAACCTATCCTATTTATGTACCTGCCCAAATGTTTCTTAAACATTGGGATAGTACCTACCTCAAGTACCTCCTCTGGCAGCTTGTTCCATATATCTACTGTGTAAATATTGTGTAAAAAATTTGACCTTTAGCAAATGGACAAGGAGAGCCAGTGGATGTAGTGTACCTGGACTTGCAGAAAGCATTTGATAAGGTCCCACATAGGAGATTCGTGGGCAAAATTAGGGCACATGGTATTGGAGGTAGAGTGCTGACATGGATAGAGAAGTGGTTGGCAGACAGGAAACAAAGAGTAGGGATTAACGGGTCCATTTCAGAATGGCAGGCAGTGACTAGTAGGGTACCGCAAGGCTTGGTGCTGGGACCACAGCTATTTACAATATACATCAATGATTTGGATGAAGGGATTCAAAGTAACATTAGCAAATTTGAAGATGACACAAAGCTGGGTGGCTGTGTGAACTGTGAGGAGGATGCTATGAGAATGCAGGGTGACTTGGACAGGTTGGGGGAGTGGGCAGGTGCATGGCAGATGAAGTTTAATGCGGATAAATGTGAGGTTATCCACTTTGGTAGCAAAAACAGGAAGGCAGATTACTATCTAAATGGCGTCAAGTTGGGAAAAATGGAAGTACAACGGGATCTGGGGGACCTTGTACATCAGTCTATGAAAGTAAACATGCAGGCAAAGCAGGCAGTGAAGAAAACGAATGGCATGTTGGCCTTTATAACAAGAGGAATCGAATATAGGAGCAAAGAGGTCCTTCTGCAGTCGTACAGAGCCCTAGTGAGACCACACCTGGAGTATTGTGTGCAGTTTTGGTCCCCTAATTTGAGGAAGGACATTCTTGCTATTGAGGGAGCGCAGCTTAGGCTTACAAGGTTAATTCCCGGGATGGCGGGACTGTCAAATGCTGAGAGAATGGAACAGCTGGGCTTGTACACTCTGGAGTTTAGAAGGATGAGAGGGTATCTCATTGAAACATATAAGATTGTTAAGGGCTTGGACATGCTGGAGGCAGGAAACATGTTCCCGATGTTGGGGGAGTCCAGAACCAGGGGCTACAGTTTAAGAATAAGGAGTAAGCCATTTAGAACGGAGACGAGGAAACACTTTTTCTCACAGAGAGTGGTGAGTCTGTGGAATTCTCTGCCTCAGAGGGCGGTGGAGGCAGGTTCTCTGGATGCTTTCAAGAGAGAGCTAGATAGGGCTCTTAAAAATAGCGGAGTCAGGGGATATGGGGAGAAGGCAGGAACGGGGTACTGATTGGGGATGATCAGCCATGGTCACATTGAATGGCGGTGCTGGCTCGAAGGGCCGAATGGCCTACTCCTGCACCTATTGTCTATTGTCTAATAAACCTTTCCCCCCTCACCTTAAATCTGTGTCTTCTGGTTCTCGATTCCCCGACTCTGCATGAAAGACTCTAGCTTTTACCCTAGCTAGTCCTCTCATAATCCTATATACTTTGCTTCAACAACCATTTCTATCAAGGGTTGCAGATCTTATTCACTCCAATATTACCTCAAACCAACAGCAATAAACCCTTCAATCATAATGTTGCCACTTCTAAACACAATTATTTTGGCTTGTTAATCGTTTTTGATTACATTTCTGTGAAATGCTGCAAACTTTATTTAATGTTGAGGATACTACTTCAATGTGAATTATTATATTCTTTTCATACAGCTCAGTGCTAAGTGTTTGAGCCTGGAGAATTGATCATTAAGCATTAAGCATTCATTATCCTGATGAATTAGAATTTACACCAATTCTTATTAACTATAATTTCAAGTTAATGTTTGGGAGAATATAATTTATTTGTTGCATCTATCTCTTTTCAATTCCCTGGGTTTCTTTGAATTAGCAAGTTAGATTCCGATTTTTCCATTTTATCTCTCTAGCTTCTTGTCTTGGGCTCGCTCTCGGCCTCACCCCAGTTCTCTCTGACCGTGCGTGCTGAGAATCCTTTGGTTCCCCAGTAAAAGAACCTTCAGTGTGTGTCTAAAGGCAGGGAAAATCTTCCATTCTCTGTGATTGTTCACCCATGCTGCAGACACCCTCCTCCTGCACCTAAAAAATAAAAAAGGTTAAACTTATAAAGTTTAATGTGAATTGAACCTGCCACAGCTGATAGGGAAATTGATGAACCAGACACATATTGTGTTCAGGATTCTTAAGCTTTGTTCTGAAATAGTGAGCCCACCGACATTGGTCTTCTAAGGTCCCTCGACAGAACACTCGATGAAAGCAGCCACTTTGTCATGGTCCAGCCCCTTTCTTTCACTGTTCAAGTATATGCAGTATCTTAAAGGTCAAGGGTAGGTGTATTCCAGGCTACTCAATGGACCCGATTGATATATGAATGGCCATCCAAAGCTGGTCTCCTATTATTCAGCGCTTCATCCTTGCCTACAAGATCTTAACATTCACAAAGGCCTGATTATCCCATATCCAACAATATATCCTTCTTTGATGTGCATTGACATTGGTTAGGTTTGCAAAATTAAGAGGGAGAGGAAGGGAATTTGTGCGCAACACAATATATTTAGGAATGTTATTCTAATTAAATACACTCTGCCTTAAAGGCAGCAGGACCTTTGAGAGCGCACACAATTAATGGAACGAGAGAGACGGACATGAAAGGAATATAGTGGCTGGCAGAGATTATTCCGGGATCAATCTGCAGTGATGATGTGCACAATCCTCTTGTGTGAACACTGTCATGCATTAAGGACAGGGCCACACTGATCGAAACTGGCTGCTTTTACAGCTGCTGACAAGAGCGGCGTTGGCCCAAAGTGGAACTTAGAAGCACTTAAGCAAAAAAATGAAAGCTATGTATAATTACTGAAGATAATATCAGAGAGTGATTGTCAGGGCTGTCATTTAATCTCCAGATTTGGGTAATGACTGCAAACAATCTTGTATTTCCCTGAGGTTCAAATATTGGAAAAGTCTGTCCAGTGCAATGTTGACAAATAGAGATCCAAATGTTCCTGAGCTTGGGAAACATTAGTCATATTCAGAAAGAATAGCAGTCAGGGTCTTACAATTGGCCTCATTGCTCCTGGGATAAGAAATGAATGGGGAAATCAGTTCTTGTTAAAGCAAGCTCCGTTGGAAAGTTCGCCTGCGCGATCATCCCTTAAAGACAAATTGGATTTCTCCCAGTTGCCAAACATTTTAACTCCCCTTCCCAATCCCACACTGACCTTTCTGTCCTGGGCCTCCTCAACTGTCAGAGTGAGACCACAAGCAAATTGGAGGAACAGAACCTCATTATTTGCTTAGGCAGCTTACAACACAGCTGTATGAATATTGATTTCTCTAACTTCAAGTAACCACTGCATTCCCTCTCTCTCCTCCACCCTACTCGTCCTGCTAGTTCCAATGTTCACATCCTTTGTTATCACCTCTTCCACAGCCAACAATAAACCATTGTGGGTTCCACCTTTCCTTGGTCATTGGTGCCAACTCTGATTTGTGCTGAACCATTTCATACCTCTAGCTTCCCTCTCCCCTGACTCTCAGTCTTAAGAAGAATCTCGACCCGAAACGTCACCTAGTCCTTTCTTTCCAGAGATGCTGCCTGACCCACTGAATTACTCCAGCATTTTGTGTCAATCTTCGACGCAAACCAGCATCTGCAGTTCCTCCCTACCTACACAATCGGGTTTAGCTTCAGTTGAACATAGAGCCACAGACAAAGAACTTTGTAGTGGATGCCAAGTGGTGGAGAAGGATGTACGATATGATACAATATAATGCAATAGAATTCATTTATCCCAGGAGGGAAATTGACGGAAATTGTGTTTTGGGGAATAAGTCCTTCCTATGCTCACGTTGTTAACACATACAAATTTCATTAGAATACCAAGTCGCACATGATATGGATACATACAGTTAGAGTTGATTGGGGATATGTAGAGAAATGGGGGGCAAAGTGGTGTAGCTATAGAGCTACTGCCTTACAGCGCCAGAGTCCCAGGTTTGATCCTGTCTACGGGTGTTGTCTGTATGGAGTTTGTACGTTCCCCCCGTGACCTGCGTGGGTTTTCTCCGAGATCTTCTGTTCCCTCCCACACTCCAAAGATGTACAGGTTTGTAGGTTAATTGGCTTGGTATAGATGTAAATTGTCCCGAGGGCGCGTAGGATAGTGTTAATGTGCGGGGATCGCTGGTCCGCTCGGATTTGGTGGGCTGAAGGGCCTATTTCCGCACTGTATCTCTAAACTAAACAGCGAATGTTCACAAGGGAATGGAGTTGCACTATTAAACTCCAAAGACTTTATGAATCAAATCAGCCTTATACGCTGTAAATACATGTGGAATTACCCTGGTCAATTTAATTACTCAAGAAGTAGAGAGTTGGATTGAGAAGAACAACATGTCATTCAATGATAGAGAGATAAAGACTGTTTCTCGAAAGTTAATCTTAATTAAAAAGAGACTCCCCCTTGAAATAGTTTAACAATTAGCTGCAATCTATGAGAAATCATTAATGGTCCAGTGGTTTTGATAGGAATAGAAAAGTACATTGTTTTAGAATTTTCTGGGTAGAATGTATTGCCATGGTTACCTGGCTCATACACACTGCACGTTTTGTAGTTTTAAAATGCAAGAAACTAAATGAATTTTATAAAACAAATACATATTGAAAATCTGACAAATGGCTGTTGGGAACAACCCTAAATTGTACCATTTAAAAGCTTGACGTCCGAAATAAATAAAATTTAGTTAACCCTGGGGCTCTTATTAATAAAAGATTAACTGCACTGTTAGACATAAAACGTGCAGCTTGACCGTTTCTTTGCAAAGTACTGCTGTGACCTCTGCTGCTTTTATTACACGAGGGCAGAAATTGTGGAAAGAATAATAACTTTGATATCATAACGGTGAATAAGTGGACCGAGCTCTTTAAAAACCTTGGCCAGCAAAGTGACGCCGCTGGTAAAACTGCTGCCTCACAGCAGCATTGACAGTGTTTAATGCCAGACTCTGGTGTTGGCTGTACAGAGTTTGCACATTCACCCATTGTCTGCAGGGTGTTCCAGTTTTCTCCCACATTTCAGGGGTAAATGGCCACTGTAAATTGCTCCAAGAATGTAGACGAACGTCGGAAATTTGGGGGGATTGAATAGTAATACCTGTATGGGGAAAGTATGTTGCAGGGAAATAGAAATGGTGCAATTGTTCTGTGGGCTGGCATAGACAGGACGGACCAGATTAACACCTTTTAACCCGAGAACCCTTTTTCAGACTTCAAAGGTTCAAAGGTTCAAAGGTTATTTATTGGTCACATACACCTAGATGTAGTGAAATGCTTCTTGCCAGTGCAGCACATAAAGAAAGAATACAGACATAACATTAATAAGAGATTTAAACATAAAGAACATCCCCCCACAATGGTTCCCATTATGAGGGTAGGCACAATGTCCAGTCCCCAACCTCAGTTCACCCATAGTTGGGCCTATTGAGGCCTCCACAGTTGCCTCTACGGAGGCCCGATGTTCCTGGCCGTTCTCGCCGGGTGATGGTGCTCCGGCGTCGGGAGAATCCTCACAGCGGCTTGGGACACCTGGAACGGCCGCTTCCGTACTGGAGGCCGCGGTTTCCGAAGCCGACAAGGCCGTGCCGGTTGGAGCTCCACTACTGGCGATCTCGTCGCGAGATCCCAGGCTCCCGGTGTAAAGTTCAGCGCCGCCGCCCGCAGCTGGCCGCTCCTCAGACCCGCAGATCCGCGATGTTGTTCCCGGCGGTCTCAGCTCACCGGAGCTCCAGCGCGGCGACCCGGGCAAGGCATCGCCCGCTCCACGATAGTGCTCCAGCGCTGTGCCGCTGCCGAAGCCGTGGTTCTGGGCAGTCCCCGACAGGAAACGCCGCTCCAGGCCCGCTGGTAGGCCGCGAGGACGGGTCGAAACTGCAGCCCGGAGAAAAGCTGCCTCTCCGACCAGGTAGGGACCCTGAAAGGTAGTTTCCCCCTTCCCCCACCCCCACCCCCCACATAAAAAAGTTTAGAACTCCAGAAACAAAAACACTTTAACTAACTAAAAATTAAAAAAAGATGAAAAGACGGACAGCTGCTGGCTGGGCAGCCGCGCACAGGTCAGCGCCCCCTAGATTTCCTCTGCGTATATTTTGATGTCATAGAATCCATACAGTATGAAATCGGGATCTTTGACAGACTGTCCGTAGTAACCATCAAGCACCTATTTGTTCTAATTCTACACTAATTCCATGTTATTTTTCACGTATTCCCACCTGCGCATTGAGGACAATTTACTGCGACCAATTAGTTCAGCAACTTGCCTATTTTTGGGATGTGGGAGGGAATCGGAGCACCCAGGGGAAACACACACGGGCTCAGGGAGAAGGTGTAAACTCCACACAGACAGTGCCCGATGTCGGGATTGAACCAGGGTCACTCTAATAGCTCTGCCACTGAGCCACCCTACAGGAAGACTGTCAGCCGAACTAGGTCCAGAATTAATGTGGTTATCTGAATAAGGATCTTGTCACATTATTGTGATCCCCATGACATTTTAAGGCTAAACCGGGGAACTGTGGACCATAATAACCTATCCATCTAGTATTGGCCATCAGTTTGGCTGAAGAAGAGTCTGAAGGTTAATCCCGATTTATTTTTTTGCCAAGCTCCACATAAAGTTTGCTGTTGGAATTAAAACATTGCAGGCCTGACTTCATTGTATGCTTCTCTCAGCTGCAACATTTAACCCCTTCCCTGTCCCTAGTCCTTGGGCAGAACCACCTAGATATGTATGGCCATCAAACCAAGTTTACTTTCACTGTCTAGTTATTTGGATGTAGCCCTCAAACAGGTAGATTGATGGAGAATATTCCTCATACAGAGGCTGTTAGATGTGCAGAGAGTGGAGGGATGTGGATTATGTACAGGCAGTGGAGACTAGATTAAATGTGTAGGAAGGAACTACAGATACTGGTTTACACCGAAGATAGACACAAAATGCTGGAGTAACTCAGTGGGACAGGCAGCATATCTGGAGAGAAGGAATGGGTGACATTTCGGGTCGAAACGTCACCCATTCCTTCTCTCCGGAGATGCTGCCTGACCTGCTGAGTAAAGGGCCTGTCCCACGAGCATGCAACTGCATGCGGCAAGCGCGACCTAACGTGGTCGCTTGAGCCGTACGGCCTCGCGGGGCCGGTCCCACTTCGATCGCCGGAGCCGTATGGAGTTGTGTGGAGTTTGTCCCGACATCGTGCAGGGCTCCGAAAAACTGACAGTGTTCAAAAATTCCGCGCGGCAACGGCCTGCCGGCCCGCAGCCACATTCTGTCCATACGCACCACCTCGACGGGTGTGCGCAGCATCTCGATGCCGTATGCAGCGTCTTGACGCCATACACCGTGTCTTGACGGCGTACGCCTAGCGCGAACTTCCCGCGGACTTCGCTCGAACTTCACGTCAACTCGTACGGGATCACTCGACCTCCGCGCGGCTCCCGCTTCCGGTTTGGTCGTGCTCGCCGCATGCAGTCGCATGCTGGTGGGACAGGCCCTGTACGGGGATCACTCGACCTCCGCGCGGCCCCTGCTTCCGGTTTGGTCGCACTTGCCGCATGCAGTCGCATGCTCGTGGGACAAGCCCTTTACTCCAGCATTTTGTGTCTGTCTTCGGAGATTAGTTTATGGTGGCATCTTGTTCGGCACAGGCATTGTGGGCTGAAGGGCCTGTTCCTGCTGTACTGTTCTGTGTTCTATTGTATGTCTACATTCAGAGTCCCTGTCGGTGTTATACTCTAACAACAGATGTACACAGCAGCTGCCCAGTGAGGCTAGCAGGTTAAATAACTCCATGCAGAGAGGAGACCTCACAGTCTGTGACCCAATGGAATTGAATCGTAAATCTGTGTCAGCAGATCCGACCACTTCACACCAGGAATAGTTTCATCTACCCTTTAAGCCACCATAAGCTTGGAGAGTCGGCAGCAGTCCTTCTACTGCAGCCATTCAAACACAGGTGGGAATAGTTAATAAAAGTTATTTAAATTAAGCCGACCTCAGTAGGTTTTCCATGTTCATTGGTGACTCACCAATTCCCCCACAATATAACGTTCGTGTATCAGCCGGGAAGAAAATTTGGCTCGATGCACTTTTGTCCTGCAAAAAGCATTTGAAAATTGTGTATAAACTAAAAGCTCCGGGGACTTACGGCAAAGCAAGTGAGTGAAATAGAATTTGGTCAATGGGCAAGAGCCAGTGATCACTGATGATTTGAGTCCCATTGACATGTATGCAGGTCAGATTATATAACCCTCAACATTAGGACCACATCTCTTTTGAATTTACATTATAGACGTGAATTCAGGATAATATGCAGAGTTGCGAGGAGAAAAGGGGCAGCAATATGTTTGTCGTGGGCATGGTGGCCGGAGGGCCTGTTTCTGTGCTGTATCTCTCAATGACTCTGTGACTCTAATACTGTGACGTAATCTTATGCACATTAAGAATTTATATGGGGAAATGTTGGCTCGCTGGTGGACAATGAAAGACAGGTTCAGTTCAGTTTGGTTTTTATCACTTGCACCAAGGTACAGTGAAAAGCTTTTGTTGCGTGCTAACCAGTCAGCGGAAAGACAATGCATAATTACAATCCAGCCATTTACAGTGTATATACCGAATGATAGAAGATACTTGGGCTACTGATGGGCAGTACTGATGGAAGCCGGATTTTGGAAGAGCTGAAGTTTGCTGTGATAGAGGATGTCTGGCCAGGTAGGACATTATCACTTTCAACCTTCTATGAAGGTTAAGGCGGCAACTCATCTGAGGAAGGAGAGGGAGAGATTGATAGCATTGGCAGAACATGGTGATCTATCGTCGTAGACAAGACACTTGGCTCTGAGTGGGGCTGGATGCAGAGTTTACGAATGGTCCACTCGTAGAGTCACCACATTGGTATGGTCACTGTGGACTTGTTGGGTGTGAGGAAGAAGCGGCTACTCTGAGACCGGATAACACAACACAGAGGACTCAGTGCAGAGAGAAAGTAAAAAAGACAAACACCAATAATTACTCCTGTTGCCCATCGGCTGTTATAGAAAGGTCACGGACAGAAAGCCACAGGAGATCCTTCTTCCCTGTGGCTCTCAAACTACAACTCCTCCCCCTTCTGTCGTGGGGTAGACTGAACCCCCCCCCCCCCCCCCACCCCCGCACCCCCCCCCCACAATGTTTGCACATCCCCAATCCTTTCCACTCGTCACTTTAATTTCACGTTTCATGTACTTTGTGTTTTTACGACAGTTGGCTGATCAATTTCTGTCCAGGGATAAATAAAGTTCTAGCGTATCGTATCGTATCGAACCACAAACCTGGTGTGCTGGTGAAACTCGTCCCTTGCCAAGTCACTGCGAGCTAGACTCTTCCTCGAACAACAGAGAGTGGTGAATCTCTGGAACCCTCTGCCACAGAAGGTAGTTGAGGCCAGTTCATTGGCTATATTTAAGAGGGAGTTAGATGTGGCCCTTGTGGCTAAAGGGATCAGGGGGTATGGACAGAAGGCAGGTACAGGATACTGAGTTGGATGATCAGCCATGATCATATTGAATGGCGGTGCAGGCTCGAAGGCTCCTCCTGCACCTATTTTCTATGTTTCTATGAAACCAGGTGTTTCCTGCAGCTTTCTTCCGAGTTTCATAGCCCAATCACTTCCCGAAGCATATAGAAGATATTTCACGCTGGCTCTAAAGTGGAGATTAAATTTCCTTAATCAAAGGCAATTAGCCTCCGAAGGACATTTGTGCACATCTAATTACAGCACCCCTTCACAGCTAGAAGATGGGCAGCAGAAATTCAGACTTCTGCTCTGGCCCACTTAATAGACTGGCCACTTCAAAGAGAACTTCACTTTTGTAAGAAGCTTCCTTGCTGTTGCATGAGATGCAGGAGAGAAAGGAGTGTACGTCGGGGAGCATTTATAAAATTAAGATAATTCACGGAATATTTTCTGAAGAACTGAAGATGGAAGAACAGTCTGAAGAAGGGTCTTGACCAGAAACGTCACCCATTCCTTCTCTCCATAGATGCTGCCTCACCCGCTCAGTCACTCCAGCATTTTGTGTCTACCTTCAATTTTATCCAGCCTCTGCAGTTCTTTCTCACACGCAAACAGGTCTTTTGGCCCACTGAGTCTGCGCTGACCAGTGATCACCCCACACACTAACATTATCCTACAACGAGGGCCAATTTACAATTTTACCAAAGCCAAATCTACAAACCTGGTGGTGTTTGGAGTGTGGGAGGCTTTGGAGCACCAGAGAAAACCAACGCAAGTCACAGTGAGAACATACAAACTCCGTATAGACCGCACCCAAGGTGAGGATCGAACCCTGGTCTCTGGCGCTGTGAGGCAGTGACTCGACTGCTACAAATTTGTGCCACATACCCTGTCAGGCTAATTTCTGTAGCCGGACAAGCTATCATGCAAGGGTCACCTATGTCATTTCAATGGCTGCAAACAAAGGAGAAATGTTTTATTTAATGAGGGGCAGAGAGAGAAGATGGGAAGGGATCCAGGGGGAGGATTGTGGAGGGGCAGCTTGGTCAGGCTGGGAAGTGGGGAATTGATGGGGTAGATGATCAGGGGGGGAATGAGGGAGTTGATATGATTTCTGGGGATGTTGACCGGGCAGATGGTGCAAGATTGGAGTTGGCAGCATCTGGTGACTGAAGGAATGGGTAGGGGGCAAGGTGGTGTGGGGTGCGAGTTTTCGGCTGGAGAAACAATATTTAATTATCAAACAATAATGGATGTAAAAGAACGTCTTGAAACCAACAAACAGTCTGCTAACTTATGTCAGGGTGGTACGGTGGCGCAGCGGTAGAGTTGCTGCCTTACAATGCCCGAGACTGGGTTCAATCCTGACTACGGCTGCTTGTCTGTACGGAGTTTGTATATTCTCCCTGCTTAGGTTTTCTCCGGGACAATGGACAATAGGTGCAGGAGTAGGCCATTCGGCCCTTCGAGCCAGCACCGCCATTCAATGTGATCGTGGCTGATCATCCCCAATCAGTACCCCGTTTCTGCCTTCTCCCCATATCCCCTGACTCCACTATCTTTAAGAGCCCTATCTAGCTCTCTCTTGAAAGTATCCAGAGAACCGGCCTCCACCGCCCTCTGAGGCAGAGAATTCCACAGACTCACCACTCTCTGAGAAAAGGCGTTTCCTCATCTCCGTTCTAAATGGCTTACCCCTTCTTGCTCTGATTTCCTTCCACATTCCAAAGAACTACAGGTTTGTAGGTTGATTGGCTTGGTATAATTGTAAATTGTAGGATAGTGTTAGTGTGCGGGGATCGCTGGTCGGTGCAGACTCGGTCGAAGGGCCTGTTTGCATGCTGTATCTCTAAACTAAACTAAATTAAACTAAACTTATTCAACTGAGAAGGGGTCTTGGAGATTGATGGCCAGTCTTTTACTAATCCAGGCTGCAAACTGATCACTTTGAATGAAATGATGGTAGATTAGACACCAATCATTGCCCAAACTTCCTACACACCCCTTACAACATTCACCTCTCACACTAAGTAGAGACATGGTGGATCAAAATCCCCTTTATCTCCTAATACTACTGCTGAAAATATCATATTTGTCAAAAGGATGTTTGGTCAAAAGGATGTTTTTATCTTGTGTTGGCCTTGTTTTTGTTTATGGGATTAATCATGCAGCAATGCCTTGCAGGGATTTAACATCTGCAGGTTTAATAGTGGAATGAACATACAGTAAATATACATTTGACTCCTTCCATAATATTGAATGATGTATTGCGAAGCAACCTTTGCTAATTGGGCTACGATTCAAATTCCTGAAAGTATTTTTGCAATGTAATTAGATATTGTTCGGTTTCCAAAACCTCCGTCAATTAAAATAACCTCTAGTCTTATTTAGCCCTGGTATATTTTTAAACCCACACTCCGCAAGGGAATCTTAAATTCCCGTGAAGAGACTTCAAGTGACAGATATTGCCTGTGAAGCTGCTGAGTCTGACTTTTAAGGGACGTGGCTTTAATGCTGGAGTCATTGGCGTGTGTGAGGTGCTTACGCAAGGATGAGATGAGTGTGGCAGGGTTCAGCGATGGGAGGGATTACTGAACGCTGTCGACAAGGGCTTTGGTGAGCGGTGCCTTGCAGCCATTACTGTCAGATAAGAAGCAAGTGCATGGCAGTTGGATGTTAGAGTGTGGAATACAGATTAGTACAGCACAGGAACAGGCCCTTTGGCCCACAATGTCCATGCTGAACATGATGCCAGGTTATAATGTCCATGCCGTACATGATGTCAGGTTAAACTAATCTCCTCAGCACCTACATTATCCATATCCCTCCGTTCCCTGAATATCCATGTACCTAGCTAAAAGCCACTTTAATGTCACTATCTTATCTGCCTCCACCTCTCACCCCTAGTAGAGGATTCCAGGCTCTCACCACTCTCTGTGTAAAAACTCATGCCCCGCACATATAACCATATAACAATTACAGCACAGAAACAGGCCATCTCGGCCTTTCATGTCCGTGCCGAACACTTATTTTCCCCTAGTCCCATCTACCTGCTCTCAGACCATAACCCTCCATTCCTTTCCCGTCCATATACCTATCCAATTGATTTTTAAATGATAAAATCGAACCTGCCTCCACCACTTCCACTGGAAGCTCATTCCACACAGCTACCACTCTCTGAGTAAAGAAGTTCCCCCTCGTATTACCCCTAAACTTCTGTCCCTTCATTCTCAAGTCATGTCCTCTTGTTTGAATCTTCCCAACTCTCAATGGGAAAAGCTTATCCAAGTCTATCCCTCTCATCATTTTAAAGACCTCTATCAAGTCCCTCCTTAACCTTCTGCACTCCAAAGAATAAAGACCTAACTTGTTCAACCTTTCTCTGTAACTTAGTTGCTGAAACCCAGGCAACATTCTAGTAAATCTCCTTTAAAGTTGTTGCTCTCATCTTAAAGCTATGTCCTTCATTCTGAAGAAGGGCCTCGACCCGAAACGTCACCCATTCCTTCTCTCTGGAGATGCTGCCTGTCCCACTGAGTTACTCCAGCTTTTTGTATCTATCATCCGTTTAAACCAGCATCTGCAGTTCCTTTCTACACCCTTCATTCTTTGACATTTCTACCCTGGGGAAAATATTCTGAATGTTTATGCTATCTATGCCCTGATGTTGGGGGAGTCCAGAACTAAGAATAAGGGGTAAGCCTTTTAGAACAGAGATGAGGAAAAACGTTTTCACACAGAGGGTTGTGAATCTGTGGAATTCTCAGAAGGCAGTGGAGGCCGATTCTCTGGATGCTTTCTAGAGAGAGTTAGATAGATCTCTTAAAGATAGCGGAGTCAGGGGATATGGGGAGAAGGCAAGAACGGGGCACTGATTGTAGATGATCAGCCATGATCACAGAGAATGGCGGTGCTGGCTCGAAGGGCCGAATGGCCTACTCCTGCACCTATTGTCTATTGTCTAAACCTCTCATCATTTGATATACTTCTACCAGATCTCCTTTCAAACTCTGATGATCCCGAGAAAACAATCCAACTTTGCCCAACCTTTATGAAAGCTAATCAATATCCTCCAATCCAGGCAGCATTTTGTCAACCTCTTCTGTATTTCTTCCAAAACATGGAGCATGATTTGGCTTCTCATGATGAAGAGGAATGTTCATATGTAATTAAGAGTGGTTCCTGAATCTGCTGGTACAAGATTTCAAGCTTTTCTATCTTCTGCACAAAGAGAGAGGGGAGAGGAAGGAATGACCAGGATGAAAAAAGTCCTTGATTCTGTTGGCTTAACTCGAGAGCCAGCTTGAAGTGTAGATGGAGTTGATGGCGGATAGCTGGTTTTGTGATGGACTGGGCTACATCCATGACTCTCTGCAATTTCTTGTGGCAGATAGGTTGGTAATGAATGTACACATAAAATGTAACCAGGGATGGAATATAAAAGTCATGGAGTCATAAGGCTAAGCAGCATAGAAACAGGCCATTCGGCCCAACTCATCCATGCTGGCCATGTTGCCTAGCTCAGTTAGTGTCACTTGCCTGCACCCATATACCACCACACCTTTGCTATCCATGTATCTGTCTGAGTGTCTTTGAAATACCTCTATCGGTTCCTCTGGCAGTGCTTTCCTCATACATACCACCCTCTGTGTGAACAAAATGCCCCTCAGGTCTATTTTCAATTTTCCCCCTCTCGCCTTAAACCTACATCCTCTAGTTTTGGACTTCCTTACACTGGCAAAAAGACTGTGACTATTCACCTTACCTATATCCCTCACGATTTTATATACTTCTTTAAGGTCACCCCTCAGCCTCCTATGCTCCAGGGAAAAATAGAGTCCTAGCCTATTCAGCCATTCTGAATAACTCAAACCCTCCAATCTTGGAACCATCATCATCAATCTTTATTGCACCCTTTCAAGTTTTATGCCTTCCTTTCCATTGTAGGCAGAGACATTATGGAACAGCGTGGTCAAACATTGGTTAGGCCACAGATGTAGTATTCTGTGCAATTCTGGTTGCCACACTATAAGAAGGAAGTGATTGCACTGGTGCAGGTGCAGAGGTCACTTTGTATGTGACCTGCGTTGTATTTTTGAGGAGAGATTGGAAAGGCTCTTCTAACACTAGAACAGAGGCCAAAGGCTGAGGTTTGTTCAATGGGACGAACACAGCCCGAGTGTATTGGTGAAGCAAAATTCTCACTGGTTTTAAATATGAGGTGGTTAAAAATTGCTCTTTCCCCAAAATATTCCGCGAATCCACACTTTGATTTGATTTTTGAACAACGCAGAGAAGCCCCGTCAATGATCACTCAACCAAAAACGTTCGATAAATCTATCACTCCGTAGAAATAGATTGCGCTTGGCTGCACAAAATGAAAATGAAAGACATGGCGAATTGTGGAAAACGAAGCTGGAATCGGCAAGCTTCAAGAAAGACGAGGTTTGATGGAAATCTTTTTCCATTGGCGAATGGCGGATCATTGGAACAGATTCGCATCTAAAGCAATGAAATATTTGTTGTCAACGAGCTGGATGACAGGTCGGAAGCTTATAAGGATAAGCACAAATGATTATCCACAATACAGCATTATGATTCCTGTCATGGAACTGCAAAGATGGCCTCAGTGGGAATCTTATCAGTTAGGACTAAATGGTTCTGATTGGAATGTTCGATATCCAAGTGTTTTTGATTAATTTGTCCTGGGGTGGTGTTGTCCTGGCGGGGGGATTGGCAAAAAATGTCCAGGTTCTATCTTGGAAACTGTCAGTTCTGATTATCATCCAGGTCTGGGTACAGACTACAACAGTACAAATCGTGCACCATATGCATCCAGAGGTGGGTTCAAAGATCAGGACTCGCCCCCAGTCATGAAATGTTGAATCCCTTTGCATTCTGTTCTGAGACACGATGATATGTTGTGGGCGAATGGAAAGTCTGCATTGCACTTCTGATCAGTAGCTTATCCTTCAGTATAAACATTTATTCACTGGCGTTGCTTGCAGATGTCAGTCTTGGCTCGTGAAAGCACTTTTTCCTCTGAGTCACAGCTTGGATTTTTCCAAGGCTATGCTCTTATTTGAAGATTATGGTAAAGATCCGGAAAAGAATTTGTGGATATTCTGTCTCCAGAGGAAACGTTCTTGAATGCAAAATGAGTATTGTCATTAAAGTCTAACTCCAGAGTTAGGATCATATAATCTACATTGATCAAACGGATGGGTGACCACCAGGAAAGGAGTTAAGGCAGAGAGTGTAAAGGGGCTGTCCCACTGTGGTGACCTAATCCGCTAGTTTAGAAGAGTTTGCCCTCGATTCAAACTCGCAGCATGGTCGACACTTGGTCCTAGGAGGTCCTATGAGGTCACTGGGACTCTCCTTCATGCTCGAGGGAAGTTCCTTAATACTCGCGGCCTCAGCTAGGTCGCGGAAAATGTTTCAGCATGTTGAAACTTTTTCCGCCAGTAAAATTTGGTCGGCACGGTTCTTTTGAACTCGTAGTGCAGTGGAGTGGGGTCTCTATTTAGTTACAGGCAGTCGAGGGCAGCCGTAGGCAAGCTCCTTCGCTGACCGGGCGTTTAGATTGGCTCATTGGAGTTTTCAGGACCAAGGAAAACCAACCGGTAGGTAAAATGCCCACTAAACATTATTATACTTCTTAAAAGTGACTCCACTCCTACTAACCCCTTCACCCCCGTCTCTCTCCCCCTTCTCTCCCCTTCTCTCCCCTTCTCTCCCCCTCTCTCCTCTTCTCTCTCACCCCCCCCTCCGCACTCTCTAAAAGACTGTGCAGCCATCTTTTACCTTCCTCTTCATTGTGCTCCCCTCCTTTCCCTGCCCCCCGCCTTTGTGATGTGTTTGTGTGTGGTCTGTCGATCCAGCTCGCGGTTTCAACACTGACGGTCGATCCAGCTCGAGGTTTTCCAGGCGAGTGCCCTCGAGCTTGAAGGTCGAAGACACTCTTCTTAACTCGCGGAATAGGTCGCCGCAGTGGGACAGCCCCTTAAGAAAGCCCTGTGGACATTCCCCTCCAATGCAAGTAGACTCTTTTCAAGCTGTTCAGAGGAACACAAGGGCAGGTAGCATGGCACAGCGGAAGATGTTGCTACCTCACAGCGCAAGAGACCCGGGTTCGATCCTATCTACGGGTGCTGTCTGTACGGTGCTTGTACAATCTCCACGTGACCTGCGTGGGTTTTCTCTGGGTGATCCGGATTCCTCCCACATTCCAAAGACGTACAGGTTTGTATCTCTAAACTAAACATCCATTCGCATGTATCTATGCCTGCCTTCAGTCCATCTGCCTTGCCTGTCAGACATAGAAACATAGAAAATAGAAAATAGGTGCAGGAGTAGGCCATTCGGCCCTTCGAGCCTGCAACGCCATTTAATATGATCATGGCTGATCATCCAACTCAGTATCCTGTACCTGCCTTCTCTTCATACCCCCTGATCCCTTCAGCCACAAGGGCCACATCTAACTCCCTCTTAAATATAGCCAATGAACTGGCCTCAACTACCTTCTGTGGCAGAGAATTCCAGAGATTCACCACTCTGTGTAAAAAATGATTTTCTCATCTCGGTCCTAAAAGACTTTCCCCTTATCCTTAAACTGTAACCCCTTGTTCTGGACTTCCCCAACATCGGGAATAATCTTCCTGCATCTAGCCTGTCCAACCCCTTAAGAATTTTGTAAGTTTCTATAAGATCCTCCCTCAATCTTCTAAATTCTAGCGAGTACAAGCCGAGTCTATCCAGTCTTTCTTCATATGAAAGTCCTGCCATCCCAGGAATCAGTCTGGTGAACCTTCTCTGTAATCCCTCTATGACAAGAATGTCTTTCCTCACATTAGGAGGCCAAAACTGTACGCAATACTCCAGGTGTTGTCTCACCAAGACCCTGTACAACTGCAGTAGAACCTCCTGCAGTAGAGTCTTATACTCAAATCCTTTTGCTCTGAATGCTAACATACCATTCGCTTTCTTCACTGCCTGCTGCACCTGCATGCCTACTTTCAATGACTGGTGTACCATAACACCCAGGTCTCGTTGCCTTTGGTTTGGAAATGCTAAAGCTGTGTTGCCTTTGGGGGACCAGCCCTCCCGTGTGATGCATATATATATACCATTTGATTTGGGCAATAGAACAAGATGGCATGACAAATATGCAATCAGACATTTACATAAACATGACATTGACAGTGATGATAAAGTACTTTACCTGTTTTCCAGTTGTTCTACTGCTACTAATTTGGTGAGCTATAATGGTGGGGGTGGGGGTGGGGGTGGGGGAGATGGGGGAAAAACAGAATCTCGGACTGAAATAAAAGCAATGTAATCCATCCATGTTACCTCACTCCAGCCTGTCCTATCTAATGAGCTTGCTGTTATTGACCTCTGCAACCATCCTTCAATCTCCCACCCTCCTCACAACTGCATGGGATCCCATCCACTTGCCATTCAAAACCACCCAAGTAGCACTAGTACGCCTGCCCACTAGGATAGTGGGCCTTCTCCAGTTCAGGCTCTTATGCACGTCACCTCTACCCCAGTAGACTGCCCAAAGGACCTAAAATCAGAATCCCTGCCCCCTTGCACCAACTCCTCAGCCCGGCCGGCATTCATCTGTGCTATCTTCCTACTCCTCCTGTCACTAGAACGTGGAAACGGGAGTATTCCGGAAATCACTGCCCTAGAAGTCCAGCTTTGTAGCCTTTTGTCTAACTCCCCATGTTCACCCTGCAGGACCTCATGCCTTTTCCTACCGATGTTCATTTGTGCCGTTGTACACATTGCCTTCTGGCTGCTAACACTCGCTCTAGAGAATATTCTCAGCTGCCCCAAGACATCCTGGAACCTGGAACCAGGGAGGCAACTCATTGTCCTAGAGTTCCGTTAATTGTGACAGAATCGCCTGTGTGTCTCTAACTAATGAGAGTTAACTCTCTAACTATCACTATAGCCCTGTCTGGTTTCACCCTATCCTTTAGTTTAGTTTAGTTTAGAGATACAGCATGGAAACAGGCCCTTTGGCCCACCAAGTCCATGCCGACCAGCGATCCTCATACACTAGCACTATCCTACACACACTAGGGACATTTTACAATTATACCGAGCCAATTAACCTACAAACCTGTACGTCTTTGGAATGTGGGAGGAAATCGGACATTCTAAAGCAAACCCATGTAGGTTACGGGGAGAACGTACAAAGTCCATACAGACAAGCACCCGTGGTCAGGATCGAACCCAGGTCTCTGACGCTGTAAGGCAGCAACTCTACTGCTGTGCCACCGTGCATGGTGTTATAGCCATTACAGAAACCTAGCTATGGGAGTGACAAGGATGGCAGCCTAGTGTTACAGGGTACAGGTGCTACAAATGAGTTAGAGGTGGAGGTAAAAGAGGAGGGGGAATTACTTTACTGATTACTGAGAAGATCACAGCAGTAGTCCAAGATGATATTACAGGAGGATGGTCCTGCGAGGCTATATGGATGGAGCTGAGAAATTAAAAAAAGGGGATGTTCACCTTGTGGGATTGTGTTATAAGCCCTTAAGAAGTCAACGGGCATTAAGAGGAGCATATATGCCTGAAGATTATAAGCAGCTACCAGCCTAATAGGATTATCATAGTCAGGATTTTAATTTGCCCAATGTAGACTGAGACTACCATTATTCCAAGAGTTTAAATGGGTCGGAATTGCCAAATGTGCTCAGGGAAGTTTCCTCAGGCACTATGTAGAAGGGAGAGGGCAAAGCTTGACCTACACTTAGGGCATTGGGTAGAGCTAGTGGCTGGAGTGTCATTGAGTGAGGCTTTTGGGACCAGCGACCACAGTTTTATTAGCGTTAAAACAGTTATGGCAATGGACGGGGCTGATCCTCAAGTCAAGGAATACATCGCTCACTATTTGAAGAGCAGCAGAGAAATCCATCTGCTGCCCTGCTGACTAACTTCATAAGGTTAAAAACGTTCCCATGCATTTCCAAGGACAGACCCCACGCTGTACATTGAATCTTTAGCTGAAGCAAGGCACCTGAGGGGTGACAGTGCTTTGTCCTTGGACCTTATCTACTGACTCAGGGTCAACTAGCCTTTCTGGTACCAACTCTTAAGTAACAATGTATGTGGTTTAGTTTAGTTTTGAGATACAGTGTGGAAGCAGGCCGTTCAGCCCACTGAGTCCACGTCGACCAGCGACCCTCCGTACACTAGTACTGTCTTATACACTGGGGACAATGTAAACCTAATCAACATACAAAGCCGTACGTCTTTGGAATGTGGGAAAAAAACGGATCAACCGGAGAAAAACCATGTGGTCACAGGGAGAACGTGCAAACTCCATACAGACAGCACCAGTGGATAGGATCGAACTCAGGTCTCTGGTGCTGTTGGCAGAGACTCTACCGCTGTGCCACCATGCCGCCGATGTGGGGTGGGTATATTCTTATTTATTAATTCATGTTATCCTCGCTTTATTAGCAATGCAGCATTTATTGTCCAAGACATACTAGGCCCTGATCAAAGTGTCTGGCTCAATGAAGAGCCAATCTGCCAGTGTGCCACACAGGGATTAGTTTGCATTATAATGATAGACTATCTTCCCTGAAGGACATTGGTGAATCAGATAGGGTTTCACAACAAAGCAGTCAGTTTACGGTTACGATTATCCATGCTTGCTTTTTATTCCAGATTTACTTAACTAATTGAATTTAAATTTCCTCGCTACCTTGGATGCTCCCCTAGTAATGTAACCACCAAGCTATTGTATCCTGGTGAGACAGAGAGGGGGGAGGTTGCAGTAGCGATGCCTGTGGAATTTGGCAAGCACTCCTGCATTTTGCTGGCTCCATACGAACTGTTAACACACATATTCTTCCTGGTTGATGCTGAAAGCCCCTCAGTGGGTAAGACTGATTTCTCAAAGCTCTGCTCATATTTAAAGATTATGAGGAAAGATTCTACCAGAATTGGTGGGATTCTATCACTTGAGGGAATGTTCCTGGGATGCAACGTGAGTAGGGTGATTAAAATGTCTTCATTTTTGGTTCTATCATGCCCCATCTTTACTTAATGATGGGTGTAATGGTGCTTAAAGTCACTTCCATGCATTGGAAAGAGGTGGATTGATGACCTCAGTTCATCTAATTCTTTCCATGGAGTTCAAAACTTATCCTGAGAAAGAACTTAGCTTGCCGATCGTGTGTGTAAAACAACTCTACAGGGTTGACAAAGCTCCTTACCAGCATGCAACCACTTTATTGGCTAACATTCCTGCACTTCAACATTGTAGTACATTAATTTAATCACAAAATGTTTTAATTGTGTATTGTCTCTCTGGTGACTGGTTAGCACACAACAAAAACTTTTCACCGTACCTCGTTACATGTGACAATTGACTAAACCGGACGAAACTCAACTAATTTTGTGAAAAAATTAATCCATTTAATTTTTTAGTTTCAAGACACAGCGCGGCAACAGGCCCTTCAGCCCAATGTGTCCACACCGATTGGTGATCCCTGCACGTTAACTCTGTCCTACACATACTAGGGACAATTCACAATATTACCAGACCCTTTAAGCTACACTTCTGTACGTCTTTGGAGTGTGGTACGAAACTGGAGCACCCGGTGAAAAGCTACGCAGGTCACGGGGAGAACGTACAAACTCCGTACAGACATTGTCCGTAGTCAGGATCGGACCCAGGTGTCTGGCGCTGTAAGGCAGCAACTCTTCTGCTGCACCACCAGGCCGCCCTAACACAGTACAGTAAAGACGAAAAGAGTGTTTGGTCATTCAATCATTTTGAGATGGAACAATGAAAGCAGCAATTTCAATGGTCCAAATCCCTTCCTCTTCTCTGGCAATGTTCCATGTGTCACTAACCCCATCTCACACATGCTGATTGTAAAGCATTCCTGCTTCCTAATTATCCATATTCTGTTGCTTAGTTGACGAATTGTAATTATTCAGTGCAATGCTAGAGTTCACCTAGACATAGCAAAATGTTTTGCATTGAATTTATGTCAAATGTATATTTTTGTTAGGTGTTTCTGTTGGTTTATATCGAAATGAATTGTAAAGGTTATGGTAATGCTGATTCTGGGTACTGGGACACAGAACATGCATAGAGACGAAGGCGCCAATGAACATGCATAGAGACTAAGTCGAACCAAGAAACACAAGCTGGTTCCAGTCATGTCAGGTGGATAACAGTTTGTCTGTACTCCGTCTCACCAGCAGCAGAACGTAGGGCAAGAAGTTTTCGGAGATATTTGCATTATCTAGTTTTGAGGTATAGTCACCTATCACTTTGGTGAAGCAGAAACGGGTACAAATAATGGAGCACGAGGGCTTTGCAGAAGTGTGGTTCAGGGCTGCACGAGTTGCTATCTCACAGCGCCAAAGACCTGGGTTCCATCCTGAGGGTTTGTAGGTTAATTGGCTTCTGTAATAGTGCCTAGTGTGTTGGAAAGAACCAGTGTATGGGCGATCGATGGTCAGCATGGACTCAGTGGGCCATTCTGTATCTTTATCCATGCTGTATCTCTAAACTGAACGAAACTAAAGACATAGAATCTTAGTCTCAAAGGGGCACATCAGGAAATTAAGGGTTCACTTTACATGATATTCCGTTGGATGATTTAAAACTAAATTGTTTACAGGGTCACACAAATGTTTTTTCAACATGTGCTCTGGCAAGGTGAGCAGCCAGGAGCCCATAGTTGTAAGAGCAGCCTTTACAATTTAAGGCCGTGGTGAATGATTTGCCTCCCCAGCGCTTCTGAATAGAATTGTACACATTACAACTGAGGTTCCTTGTGTTTGGTTTCAATGCCCAGCAATACAATAATAGCCAGTAATACGAGGTGCTTATTTCCCTTCAGATACTGGACACCACTAGGTTGTACATTTCCCAGTACCAAACTGGCTCCAGAATCTGAGAAGCTGTTGTTAGATTTTACTCTGGACATGTGACTCTATACTCTTGCAACATCTTCGGAATGAATAGGTGGCGTTTTAAATCTGGACCCTTCTTCAGACAGATTGCAGTAAGGGGGAGAAAGCTGGAAAAGAAGGCAGAACAAAGTGGGACAAAGTCTGCTAAGTGATAGGTAGATACAGCCGGTCAGAGGAGTTTGACTGTAAGATGGGTGGAGTAGGCAACAAAGGCTGCAGATTGAGAGGAGACAAAATGCTAGCCTTTGCCAGCTTCAATCTGCTGAGGTGCTCCATGACATTGTGTTTTGCTCAAGATTCCAGCATCTGGAGTGTGTGTGTTCTCCCAGTGACCTGCGTGGGTTTCCCCTGTAAGCTCCAGTTTCCTCCCCCACTCCAAAGGTGTACAGTGTTGTAGGGTAATTAGCTTGGTATAAATGTTAAATCAGGTGTGTAGGATAGTATTAGTGTGTGGGGATCGCTGGTTGGTGCGGACCCGGTGGGCCGAAGGGCCTGTTTCCACGCTATATCTCTAAACTAAACTAAACTAAACTAAACTAAACTAAATTAAACTAATCTGCAGTTACATATTTTCCAGCTAAGTTCACTACACTCTTATTCAAGAGGATGTCGTGGAATTTTTTATTAATTTTTTTCTTCAGACAGCAACTGTCCAGTACGTTTGCCGTGGCTTGGCCCAAGTTTTGTGGAGCGAGCAAATGCTACTGTTTTGTGGGAGGTTGTGCAAAAGCAAACTTTATTCATCCTTTCTCCGTCAGAGACGATCCCTTCGGACGCTGGTGTCTCTTTCCGGTCATTTTAAGAATTCTTCCCAGCAAGAGGCTTGTTCATTGGGGAGACGTGGGGGTGGAGGAAAAGGAAGTTGAGCATTTTCAGGGACAAACCCATGAAACAATTCATTTCCTCTTCATAAACTGGTCATCTGCAAGAGCAATCTGCAGAATGAGAAGAACTAAATTATTCGTACAGAATGGCAGAATAATTCCTTCGAGGCCCAATCCTCTAAGTGCATCAAGACACTGTAACTTTAGATTTCATACCACGGTTGGAACTATTTACTTGCACGTCTCTGAGGGATGAGGGGCTGCACAGCGAATAATTCCAATTCAGCCTGATTTGAATTACTGCCTGAGCTGATCAAGGAAAGAGACTGATCTCTGCCACTCAGGAAAGAAGACTGGGCCGGCCATCTCAGCAGGGGGCTGAGTTACTTTCCAGCTTTGGAGAACGTACGCAATAAAACAACTCACCAGCTCGCGAGGAACTCCAGCCTGAAATGTTTCTCCCCTTTGTTCTCGGCTTTTCATTTTCTTTACTTTGACTTTGACTTCCACTCGAGGCTGGTGTAACCTTTAACAACAATGGCCAATGTGTGGCTTTTTACACAGAGACACAGAAGGATTTGTACAAGGCAAATCCCGAGATCCAGGAATCATGGAAATAAATAAAACATAAAATATAAAATATAAATCTTGATAGAGTGAGACATCCGACAAAGCACATGGTGAGATATTTACTGTATATTTTACTTCCCCTCTGTTGTCAGGCCTCTGAACAGTCCTCCCATATGCCCAGAGAGGGGGAATCGAGGACCACAGGACATAGGTTCAAGGTGAAGGGGAAATGATTTAATAGGAATCTGATGGGTAACTTTTTCACACAAAAGGTGGTGGTTGCATGGAACATGGAACAAGCTGCCAGAGGAGGTAGTTAAGGCTGGGACTATCCCGACATTTAAGAAACAGTTAGACAGGTACATGACTAGCACAAATTCGGAGGGATATGGACCAAGCACAGGCAGGTTGGCCTAGTGCAGCCGGAGGGACATGTTGGCCATTTGCAGCAGGCAGTGAAGAAGGCGAATGGTATGTTAGCATTCATAGCAAAAGGATTTGAGTATAGGAGCAGGGAGGTTCTACTGCAGTTGTACAGGGTCTTGGTGAGACCACACCTGGAGTATTGCGTACAGTTTTGGTCTCCTAATCTGAAGAAGGGCATTCTTGTCATAGAGGGAGTACAGAGAAGGTTCACCAGACTGATTCCTGGGATGTCAGGACTTTCATATGAAGAAAGACTGGATAGACTCGGTTTGTACTCACTAGAATTTAGAAGATTGAGGGGGGATCTTATAGAAACTTACAAAATTCTTAAGGGGTTGGACGGGCTAGATGCAGGAAGATTGTTCCCGATGTTGGGGAAGTCCAGAACAAGGGGTCACAGTTTAAGGATAAGGGGGAAATCTTTTAGGACCGAGATGAGGAAAACATTTTTCACACAGAGAGTGGTGAATCTCTGGAATTCTCAGCCACAGAAGGTAGTTGAGGCCAGTTCATTGGCTATATTTAAGAGGGAGTTAGATGTGGCCCCTGTGGCTAAAGGGATCAGGGGGTATGGAGAGAAGGCAGGTACAGGATACTGAGTTGGATGATCAGCCATGATCATATTGAATGGCGGAGCAGGCGCGAAGGGCCGAATGGTCTACTCCTGCACCTATTTTCTATGTTTCTATGTTTCTATGTTTGGGCCGAAGGGCCTGTTTCCACACTGTATCATCTATGACTCTATGATTCTATCTGCTGGAGTATTGACCAATTCACCTCTATCCCATTGGACTTTGTCTATGGGACTGATGCGCTACAATGCTATTCTGCACTCTGCATCTTCCCTATTGCTCGATCTATTGTATTTATGTAAGGTACATTTGATCTCTTTGAATAGCATGCAAAACAAAGCTCTGTATAGGTTTCTCCAGGTGCGCTGCCTCCAAGGACCTATAGTTTAAATCCTCAAGCAATAAAGGCCAATTTCAGTTGCCAAACAATTAATGTCTTGGAGATTACGTGTTCAATAGATCAGGGTAGAATTACCTAGCTTAGTTGTTTTTTTCAATTTGCAGTCATCAGAAGTTGTGACAAAGCTTGTCACAATGTCACAGTGTCGGTACGCGTAACAATGGGAAACCTAAACCTACAGTATATAACATTTGCAATATAAATTAGTTATAGTGCAAGCTGATTACTGTGAAGCAATGTGAAACCTGGAAGTTAAGTGAACTGCGTTTTTTTTCTTAATTAGTGAGATTTAAGGGCTGAGCAAAAGAAAAGGGTAGCAGAAAAATGATTGACACTGAATTAAATTAGGAGCTAAAATGGAGACAAAAAAAAGCCTTGTTGGCTTGAGGAATTCGATGGGCTAGGGTTTTTTTGTTTGGAGCAGAGGAGGCTAAGTGCTTATTGAGGTGCATAAAAACCGTGAGATACATCGATAAATCAGCCCAGTATGCCTGCTTGTTTAAGAAAGAACTGCAGATGCTGGAAAAATCAAAGGTAGACAAAAAAGCTGGAGAAACTCAGCAACTGAGACAGCATCTATGAAGCGAAGGAATAGGCGACGTTTTGGGTCGAGACCTTTCTTCAGACTGAAGAAACATAGAAACATAGAAAATAGGTGCAGGAGTAGGCCACTCGGCCCTTCGAGCCTGCACCATTCGCCATTCAATATGATCATGGCTGATCATCCAACTCAGTATCCTGTACCTGCCTTCTCTCCATGCCCCCTGATCCCTTTAGCCACAAGGGCCACATCTAACTCTCTCTTAAATATAGCCAATGAACTGGCCTCAACTACCTTCTGTGGCAGAGAATTCCACATATTCACCACTCTCTGTGTGAAAAATGTTTTTCTCATCTCGGTCCTACAGAAGGATCTGAAGAAGGGTCTCGACCCGAAACGTTGCCTATTCCTTCGCTCCATAGATGCTGCCTCACCCAGTATGTCTGCTTGGTCAGCATGGACAAGGTGGGACGAAGGGCCTGTTTTTTTGTGCTGTACAACTCTATGACTATGATAAAGTGTGGAACGCTTGGACTTTTTACTGGGAAAGAGGATTTAAAAACTGTAGGCCCTGCAGTTACCTGTAGTATGGTAAATGCTGCACCTGGAGTATGATGTGCAGCTATGGTCTCCTTAACTAAAAAACAATCTAGTTGCCATATGACCATAATAAACTAAACTAAATTAAAAAAATGAATAGCACCAAGAGAGAGAGAGAGAGAGAGAGCGAGAGAGGAAACTAGTTCTGCTGTTTTTAGGAACATCAATCTTCTGAATTAAATAATATTTTAGGAGCTTGTTTGCTTGGGATGTTTTTAACCCGGGATCATCCTGTACTGAATGAGGGGAACATAGAATGGCAGAGCAAGAATGAAGGGCTGAATGATCTTCTATGTTTTCTTTCTTCAAAGTACTGCCTGTTAGCTTATTTGGATATCAATACATCATAACATTTCCTTAATCAGAAACTCTGAATAGTGGGTTTTAATCATTTTTAAAGACTTGTTTCCTCCAGCTAAATACTGCAAAGACGTCAGTGTGGCTTTGCTTTAACCTATTGAAGAGTTTTAAAACATATTTCTAACAACAGTGCCAGTGGTTCCATTCAAGGGTGGACTAATTGTATTCCTATTTTCCTCCCTAGGTCCTTTTCCTTTTGAGGACTTTGCCATGGATGAAGTGCAACCTGGGGCCGCAGCTGGCTCTATGTTGAAGTATTACACAGTGATCAGGTAAACCAATGCTTGGAAAGTGAACCAAAAGGTGCTCAGTTCTTTGCTGCTTAAGAGGCACTTTACAGTGCAGGCTATTGATTGCTCAGAGGCAATTCATGGTCTTAATTTTTCTAGCAATTGCTGTGAATTCTATTTTTGTACCAAGTGGAAAACTTAAAAGATCGACGTTATATGCCGAATTTTGGAAGTCGCGAAAAGGGCTGGAAGAGTGCTCTGACTCAGCTGGTAGAGCTACTGCACCAAAGATGCAGGTTCGATCCTGACCTCGGGTGCTGGCTGTGTGGTGCTTGCACAATCTGTCTGGGATCTTGTGTGTTTCCTCCGGGTGCTCCGATTTCCTCCCACATCCAAAATACATGCAGGTTTGTGGATTCATTAGCCTCTGCAACATAGTCCCGAATGTGTAGTGGATGAGAAAGTAGGATAACAGAGAACTAGTGTGAACGGGTGATCCATGGTTAGTATATTCCTGGTAGGTTGAAGGGCCTGCTTCTTTTAACTAAACTAAAAACCATAGCAATATTTATCATAAGAGTATTGTGAACCATTAATACATTTGGATACAATGCACGTTCTCCCTCTGACCATGTGGGTTTTCTCCAGGTGCTCCGGTTTCCTCCCACACTCCAAAGACCTACAGGTTTGTAGGTTAATTGGCTTTGGAAAAATTGGAAGTCCTTGGTGTGTAGGATAGTGCTAGTACGCAGGATGAACACTGGTCTGCACGGACTTAGTGGGCTGAAGGGCCTGTTTCCGCGCTGTATCACTGAAGTCTAAAGGTGTGAGAGGCTGAACGGACGACAACCTTTTTGAGTTTGTTTGTGCTTTTGAAATTTTGAAAAAAAAATTATTTTGGACTTTAAATGAAACAGGAATGGTCGGAAGATGTAAAGGTCATATTGTAGTCATACAAAGATGGCCTTTAAGGTGTTTTTTGAAGTAGCACGGCGATGTAGTGAGAAATAGTTTAAAAAGAATATTCACTCTCTAATAATATGTCGGATAAACCACAGCGTCTAATATTGGAGTGGAGAATTTCAGCAGAGCAAAAGCAAAGAGTTTGAGTTGGGATCGGGCAGAGATGGAGAGGAGGGAGGTCATGGAATAATTTGTAAGTGAGGACAGATGTGCGGTACACTAAAAAAAATCTAATTCTTTCTAATACTGGGCGAGGATCATGTAGTTCCTACAAGGGTGATAACCCTCAACTGCTTGTTTTGTCTAGTATCTTGCCCAAGAAATATCAAATTTCCTTCTGAATGTTGGGAAGTCCAGCATTAGGACCATAAAGTTACAAAGCAGTTACGTCTGAGTAAAATATGGAACAAAAAGCATGATCAATGCAAAACTGACCCTTTCCTGTCAAAAACTCCGCCACACAAAACAAGTTAAATTAATACAACACAGCTGATAGAGGGAGCTCCATCATCAACTTTGGAACCTGTAGAGTCTGACAGCAAGGTTTGTGCTGTACCTTCCATGTCTGGTCTTTGGGATTGTCGCTATCTTCCATTTTGAACTGTATTCATAATACCTAGTGCCACAAAAGACTGTGGATGCTGGAATCTTGAGCAAAAACAAACTGCTGGAGGAACTCAATGGGTCACTTCCATCTATGGAGGGAAATCGAGTGGTGATGTTTCGGATTGTGACCCTTCTTCAAGAGGACCTGGGTAGATCAGAAGGAGAGGTCACAAAGTTCTCGATCTGAATTATCACCTATCCATGTTCTCCTGAGATGCTACCACCCTTCACTTTCCCATCTGTCTCATCTGTTCACAAACCCCACTTTACATAGATCCACCTATCATTTGCCAGACTTGTCTACCCCATCCCCCCACCTCTTTCTACCAGCTATCTCCCCTCTAGTTCAGTCTTGGAGAAGGATCCTGACCCAAAATGAACTTTTGTCCATTTCCCTTCACAGAGCTGCCTGACCCGCTGGATTCCTCCAGCACGTTGTTATTCAAAATAGGTTATGTTTTCCTCCCCTTGGATTTTGTGATAGCCAGACGTTGAGTTAATCCAGTACTTGTTAATCCTTTTGTGTATTAACATAGAAACATAGGAAAATGGGTGCAGGGGTCGGCCATTCAGCCCTTCGAGCAAGCACCGCCATTCAATATGATCATGGCTGATCATCGAAAATCAGTACCCCAATCCTGCTTTTTCCCCCATATCCCTTGATTCCTTAGCCCTAAGAGCTAAATATAACTCTCTCTTGAAACATCCAGTGAATTAGCCTCCAGGGGGTTTGGTGGCAGAGAACTCCGCAGATTCACAACACTCTGGGTGAAAAGGTTTTTCCTCATCTCACTCCTAAATGGCCTACCCCTTATTCTTAAACTGTGACCAATGCTATGAAAAAGCATCTGCAGTTCTTTCTTTCTAGATCAGAAGGAGGGTGGAGAGGTGGGGGGTGGTGTTGGTTACTTGAAGTGTGAGAATCCAATGTTCATGCCATTAGTTGGAAGCTACTCAAATGGAATTTGAGGTGCTGTTCCCCCAGTTTGCACGTGGCCTCACTCCGGCAATGGAGGAGGCCAAAGGCAGAATGAGGCTACATGTAAACTAGAAGAACAGCACATCATATTCTACCCATCTCCTCGCACCTTTCTTTCCACTCTGCCTGGACACACCCCTCCCATCACCCCTCCTCTTTCTGCTCATCAACCACCCCTATCTCCTCCGGGTCCCCTAATCCCACCTCACCCAACATTATCCCCTCCTCTGTTTTTGTACCTATCACTTCTTGCCTTCTTCTCTTATTAGACCCCACCGTTAGTTTTCTCCACTTATCACCTCCTGCCTTTGTGACCTGCTCATAAGGAAGGTCATAAGGAATAGGAGCAGAATTAGGCCATTCGGCCCATCAAGTCTACTCCGCCATTCAATCGTGGCTGATCTATCTCTCCCTCCTAACCCCACTCTCCTGCCTTCTCCCCATAACCTCGGACACCCTTCTCTCTCCCACCTGACTCATCGGCCTTATCAACCCCTCTTTACATAGATCCACCTATCACTTGCAAGCCATGCTCACCCCTTCCCCTCTCCTCTTTCTACTATCCATCTCCCCTCTACTCCAGTCTTGAAGAAGGATCCTGACCTGAAATGCCGTTTGTCCATTTCCCCTCACAGAACTGCCTGACCCGTTGAATTCCTCCAACACGTTGATTTTCACAATAGTTATACTTTCTTCTCCTTGGGAATATTTGTAATTTTTCTGATCGCCAGCAGTGACGATGGAATCATTATTAATAATTATTTATTAAGACATGCCAGTCATAATGTAGAGATGTGCACATTAATCACATTTTCATCGCAGGATCTCCATGGTCTCCAACCATTCAACTGCAATTCTGCGCCTCGCTTCAAGCCCCTTAGGTTTCATACAGGATAATAATCTGAACGTCATCAAAATTGCATCGATTGAGTTGCCTCATTGTTCTCTCCCATCCATCCAGGCCCATGGAACGTGACGGGTGTCCCTTAACTGAACTGCAGGAGTCAGCGTATGTGAATCATTTCAATCAAAGGACAGGATACCCACAGCAAACTATTTCGGAGTTAGTTATTAATTTGACTGGATTCAGCCCAACACACCATTGAGTCTTGGAGTCTAGTCATTCAGACTGGTTTCACTTCTGGTCACATCCAATTTGAGGAAGATCAGGGTTGATGAGAAAGGGCCTACTCTTTATCATACGCGATGGAGGCTTCATGGAAGCATAATGCTCTTCCTGCAGTAATTTGAGCCAAGCACAGCACTACCCGCAGCTTCATGTAATGACACAAGGGAGTTGCTTCTCATTGAACAAAAGTTACCTACAGTACTTCTTTGTTTCCAAGAGCATTTTGGACATGATTCAAGTGTAAATTACTGAGTGTAAACAGCTGTTTAGACTTGCTGATTTGGCTGGGAGCTTCAGAGTGTGAAGTTAAAATCTAGTGTGAACCATTGCACCTTTTGCAGAGCAGCTTATTCATCAGCCTGTGGTGCTATGTCTGCACCCCACATTACATAATATATGTTTTCGCAGGCTGAAGTCTTGTAGCTCACTTTTAATTAGCTCAGCTGTATGCCAATGGAGATTTAGCTTTGAATAAATATACTGGCTCAGAAATTCAGTAATGAAGTGTGTGATCTTTCAGCATTAGGCAAATGATTTCGAAAGTGAAATCAATCACAGAATGCGATTGTGATCCTAAAGCAGACTTACTGCATCGTCAGGTTGTCCATATCCTTGTGAGTGCGTGCCTGTGCGTAAAATCCGTGGAGCAGGCCCACCTGATGCCAACCCTAGTTCAAAGGTCAATTGGTGGCTTTTCCCATTAAATTGATTTACCAATATGCAATTAACACCCTGTGTGAACCACATGGAGGAAAGCAGGTTCTAACAACAGGGTCAAGGCTTGCATCTGCGCTACTGAATGGTATCATCAATTCCCTGCAGGTCTGTTGGGGACTGGGTTCTTGGAGAGCTTGCTACATTCCACTGGGCTGATGAATGTGGGTTGCAATTGCAATGTGACTCTGGGTTTGTGCTGAGGTCGTGGTAACTTTTATTGCTGCTTATTATCGGAACCGGCAAGAATCGATGAGGCAGGGAAGAAAGACCTCGAGTGCAACCTGAAGAGTAGATGAGAAAAAGGCTCAGCGAGGATGACGGTTGCTCATTGTTTCACGGGAGCCTTCCTCCTACCTCCAAGTGTACAAGATCAATGCATCTGGAAGCAACGGCTTTCCAACATTGATGGTAGATATCTTCTGCTGAGACAAGTTCAAGACACTTGCATAATCCTGGACAATGGGACTGTTGGCTTGAATATTTTAATCTCGGCATTATTCCAGGTGGAGATGTGATCTATGTTCGATCTCCTGGTGTGCTGCTTATCACTGTTTGTAAATGTGATGTTGAGTTTCTAAGAAGAAGGGAAATCTCCTTTCAGGTGAGTTCTTGGACAGAGACCAGCTATGTAACAAATATGTGGAGTTGATAATTGCTCGTTTCTAAGCTCCCCCCCCAGTCTAGTTTCAGTAAAAACACTGAATCAAGCACTTGAATCAACTCAATTTTATTTTACCAAAAGCGCGTCACAGATCACACACTGTACCTATCCCACCATGGGCTTGATCCTTGCATCTATTTGTTCAAGCCCTCTAGTAGGTATGTTACAAAACTTACCTTCAGCGGCGCTGCAGTTCTGCCGCTGCCCGTGTGCGTGACTTTGGCGCCTTTGAGAGGGGGGCGGGTTTAAAACGCGATTTTCTCTAGGCTGTTGAAATCGAGGCTGTTCAGCCTGCCTAGTTGCTGACAAAAAATCACTGCGAGGCTGCAGCTATTTTTAAACTAAATCGGGTTATTTAATTGTTATAGTAGTTTAAAAATCACCCTCTAGAGCCGCGAACGCCGACAACGGGACGGATCTCCATGTAGGGGACAAGGCAAGGTAGGTTGTTTATTTTTACATTAAAAAGATTTACATTAAGATCTCTTTATACAAAATTTTATGTTGCGAGTAGCTGACTTGGGGGCCCATTCAATCCCGCAGTATCTTTCATGCCATATGAGCTTCAAATCCACTGCAATGGCAACGTTCCAAACCATCGCGTTCCACAAAATCCCACTCGCAAGCTGATTTAAATGGCCATTAATTTACAGCAATTGAACACTAAATTCCTTCCATTTGGCCTATAAATTAATGTCAATGAGATTTAAAAATCATGTTTTATCGTGAATTCTTGTGTGAATGTTCTTTGGACACTTAGGCTATTAAAAATGTTAATCTTTCCTTAAGAAATGGATAGATGTTTAAATCTAGTAATTGAATTTTGGAATTAGCTACAATTGGGTAACTAACTAATGATATGCTTTAATTTCAGGTCATCCAAGTAAGATTGTTTAATATTTGTTTCAGAATGCTTCAATCTATAATAACTGAAAATTTATTTCAGTTCTTTTACTTTTTAGTTAAATTTCTTAATTTAAAGTTATGGGCTTTTGACTGTCCTCGATCACAGCTTTTGAGTTAAGTCAATGTAAAATCAATAGGGAACAAGATGCTAATTTCCGAGTATGAACTTTTTTAATACTGAAGATATGAAAGTGAATTACGTGTCGAATTAAACTTCTCTTTATGCTTTCTGATGGGATAAATTGCAGACTTGATTTTTAAAATCTCAAAAATTTGTAACATTGCTACCTCTAGGCCTCACTCAGACACAGGCACTCCAGAAGGTTACGCGGTCTTGAGTGCTCTTCCAGAAGATCGATGCTGAGCCTCGTGATCGCGGACTTTTATATGTCCCGGGAACTCGAGAGCCGAACCACATGGGGGTGGTCTCTTAATCACCTAATTACAGATATCGATTAACCTCATACATAACAGGCATCTCCCTAACCCAATGATACAACAGTTCAATACATTGTATTCACAACGGACTTCGAGATGAAGTCAACTTGGAAACATTTATCCTGATTAACATAAATATTAGACAAGGCTCATCCAATCAACACTTAGCAAAGTCAGACTCTGCAACATTATTTACAACTATTTACAAGGTGTATGTCTGGTTTGCAGCCATCCAATCCATTCTATGCATTTAGCACCAGATTGACAGGGTTTGCAAGGCTTCCCATTCTTTGCTTGCAAATTGTATCTAAGTTCCAGACTCCCTGGCACCTCTCGCAGCCTGTCCCAGCTTTTCAGAGAGTAATTCCAATTTGACCAAATCTCCCAGCAACCCTGAAACTTAACCCCATTTTGAAGTCCCAGCTGGTCCAATTTAACCAGGATTAACAAAGTAACCAGGATTGTGATCCTCCTGAATGCTCAGTGTATGATGAACGGTGCTTCTGGCTCCATTTGGGAACCTAGAACTCTTCATGAACTGCAAAGGTGAACGATTATGAGTACCGCCAACAAACGTATTCTCACAACCAATGCCATGTGCATGGAAGTCTGTGTGACGTATCTTCTGGTAGTTGCCGTGTTGATCACATATTAGCAGATTGATGGCTTGTGTGGGAGGAAATCTAACTTCCTCCTTCCCTGGGCCCTCACTTCATGCCGGTTCCCCATCAAGTGTGACTCCAGCCAAGGGTTTGCATGAGCTTGGTAAATGGTTCTTGAACTGATCTGCATCTTCCCCATAGGGATGTCACAGAGCGCCATAGAATCCCACAGCATGTAAACAGGCCCTTAGACTCAACTTGCCCCTACTGACTAAGATGACCCATCTGCACTAGTCCCCTCTGCATGCGTTTAGCCCATATCCTTCGAAATCATCCCTATCCATGTCATCAGCTGCATTTTACATGGTTTTGGCAAAATGAGAGCACAGGTTTATTATCAGGAAATAAAAATAAACATCTCCTTAAATGAAGCAGGCCATTCCTGGCTATAGATTGATTAGGCAATGTTCAACTATATGCCGCAGAGGTACCACATTGACCAACTCCAACAAGAGATTCTAACTATCTTGCTTTAAAGTTCTTCTGAATTGACACTGTTGAGGCTATTCCATCTTTGCACGTCATCAATGACGAAAATCTCACCTCTTTTGAATCAGCCACTTTAGTGCCGTAACAAGTACCGAGTAATGCACCTCATGACATCCCAAGGCTTATCCATCATCTACAAAGCACATGATGGAAAACTCTCTATTTGGCTGGATGGGCCATTTGGTTCCATTTGGCTTGATGTCCACCGGGTATGTGTTTAAATGTATGTTTTTAGTGTTCTTTAGCTTGTTTTACGTGGGGGGTGGGGGGAAACTTTTTCTAATCTCTTACCTCGACGGAAAATGATTTTTTCCCCCGTATCGTATCTCCATCCGCACTGCGGACTAACATCGAGGGGTTGGCAGTCTTTGCTGGAGACCGACTTTTGAGAGTTACAGCGCGGGTGCCTGTGGGACTTTAACATTGCGGAGCCCGCGATACCTTCGCCAGGGATCAACCTCGGAGCTCCAACAGTGGGTACCTGCGGACTTAACATCACGGAGAATGTGGTCTCTGGACAGAGACCGACTTAAGGAACTCCAAGCCGCAGCAGCTTCGACCGCCCCGACGCAGGAGCTTCGACCACCGGCTGCGGGAGCTTTGATCGCGGGAGAATAAAGGGCCTGTCCCACTTGGCCGTCATTTACGCGACAGGCCGGTAGTGACTGACACGCGACAGTCGCGCAACGGTCTCGCGCATCATCATGCGCCTTCAAATATTTTATCTGCTCTGCATGTATAATTAGTCAGCGTATTGACATCATTTGTTAAAGTGAAACATTGATAAAATTATTGTTTGGTGGAAAAATTAATTTACTTTTAAACTTTCTGAATTACTCCCAACAAACACAAAATTGTATTCCATTATAGCAGTTTGAGGGTTTGAACCCAGCTTAAGAATTAGTTTGCTAATTGTTTTTTAAATGGTGTTAGTAAAATTGTTGGTGGTTACTTTAAAAAAAACTAATTTGGTTACTAGTGTTCCTTTAGGATATAAAATCTGCAATCCTTACCTGGATGTTAACTTAACTAAGGATGTTTCAAAAATACTTATTAAGGTGTTACTCTGAAGGTATTACTCTGAAACCAATGATGCTTACGGCGTAATTATTTTCTCATTATGGCCGACTGCGTATGGGCGGCGTGCGGCGGCCATTGGTTATGCACGGTGACATAATCATGCGTCACCACGCGCTACACGTACGAGGTCAGGACGCTTGCCTGCGAACGCAATACGCCCGCGTGCATACGCGATGTCACGCCGGAGGCGTACGAAGATTTTGTGCCCTACAAAATCCTGGAGCGCCGCGTGATACCGCGCGCAACTCCATACCCCTCCGCGCTTCTCCATGCGACCATCCTGCGCGGCCCACACACTACCCGTGCGTCTCAACGCGATAACGAGGTCGCGTAAATGGCGTGCAAATGACGGCCAAGTGGGACAGGCCCTTAAAGAGGAAGATGATTGGACTTTTTTGCCTTCCATCACAGTGAGGAATGCGGGGAATATGCTGTGGTGGATGTTTATGTTGACTTTTATGCAGTTGTGGGTCTTGTTGCTTTTTCTTTTTATTTGGCTAATTTGCATGTCACCGTACCTTAATTGATACATGTGACAATAAAAGACCTTTGAAACCTTTGAAAATGTCGAGTGCAGCTTTAATGATGCACAAGAATCTCAACACCATCAAGGACAAAATTAACCCTCCTGATTAGTATCTTGTCAACCACCTAAAACTCCTTTAATGGCCTCCATCATTGCTGCACGGTGGCTGTTGTGTGCGTCCTCTATAATATGGGCTGTGGCTAATTCTTCAGGCTACTCTGACGGCATTTTCCAAGCTGTACCATCAAGAAGAACAAGGCCTGAGCAAGGGCTCCAACCCAAAATGTCACCCATCCTTTTTCTCCAGAGATGCTGCCTGACCCGCTGCGTTACTCCAGCACATTGTATCTATCTATCCACACCCAAAAGCTTTTCAGGAGAATTTCACTGGAAGGATTGCAGAGGTTTAAGTATGTTTCTTAGTGCCACAACAGAAGGACTATGAATGGTGGTCTTGCCTTAAATTAATGCACACGTACGTTTAAGAAAAAAAAAGCAGAAGAGGATAAAACTGATAGTTACAAAAATATCATATCATATCAGATAGTTTTCTGAACTCAATTCATAAGACTTGTGGTTGCCCGGGGAAACAGCCTCCTCCAGCTAGAGACACAGAGTGCAATCCATTCGTAATTGCAACAAAATCCTGTCACGTCTGTATTTGGCTTGACAAGTGATAGTTCACCCTTGGGCCACACCAGTGTCCATGTTGAGTTGAACTTCTCAACGTTTTGCATCAATATTAATTGACCACTTTTTACCTATTCTGAGACAAGATTTCTGAGAATCATTGACCAGAATATTACCCCGCAACGGACAGTTAATTATTGAAGAATTTATTCATCTATTTCACCACAGAGTAATTCATTACATTTTTACCTCCAGACATGCCCTGGGTTCCTTTGAGTCTAGCACCGATGCAGTAGGTGGAGCTTAGATGGCTGCAACTTGTGCCCATATGGCTTGGTAGATTTACACAGGAAAGTTGGATTGCTTGCCACAGAACAAGCTTGGTTGGAAATATATCTTGCTTTCCCAGCGTGTTCACTCGCAATGTAGCAGCTGCCCCCAAAATATCAATATCAGAGTTCACTTAATACACAACACAGATCTGGGAGAAGGCTCCTTATTATTCTCAGTGGCATGATAAGGCCTACAACAAATAAATAGACAGCTAAATCCCAACAGAGACACGGTTCCCATGTGGCCATCCCCACTCATTTCTGAACACATAATAAATGTCAGAAGCAATCAATACAACACTCAAAACGTGCTGGTACATCCAAACATGACCAAAGCTGTGGCTGCTTAGCTGCGTCCATGTAGCTCCCTCCCAGTGGTTGCTGTCAAGCTGATGGATGGTTCCACCCTTACATTACAGGGAACATCAGGAGGCCGTAAAGGGCAACAGTAAACAGCTTGAATGGGTCTGTTTCACAATGACCTTCTTTTGCTATGAAATGCGGCGGTCTGCACTATCTGTCTGGTGGGAAACTCTGAAGGCACAGTTGGACTGGCAGCGCAAATGCAATCATCTGGAGAGAGATTAGCAGTTCATATTTAGACTTCAGAGACTCAGCATGGAAACAGGCCCCTCAGCCCCCCCCCCCCCCCGAGTCCGCACCGACCGGCTATCACTACCCTATACACTAGGTGCAATTAAAAATTTTACCGAAGCCAATTATACCTACAAGACTGTACGTGTTTGGAGCGTGGGAGGAAACCCGAGGACCCGGAGAAAACCCACGTGGTCACAGGGAGAACGTACAAACTTCGTACAGACAGTACCCGTAGTTAGGAACGAACCCCGGTCTCCGGCGCTGTAAGGCAGCAACTCTACCGCTGCGCCACTGTGCCACCCTAATTCACAGAGCAAGTAACCCTTTTCTAACACAGGGCATCAGTCCTAGTTGTTGAAACAGGGCGTGTAACTATTATGCAGAGACAGCCAGGTAATCGCTGGAAGTGATCACTGAAGTCTGAGCCTTCATGGCAATTGTGCTTCTTCTGGATGGATGCTTGAACTACAACTGGCTTTCTGGTTGACAACTCTGGGGGAGGCTGGAGGAGTTAGCACCCACAGAGGTTATTTGTTTAATACATATCTGAGGGATTTTCGAAAGGACCCCATACAGGTATAAAAGAATACATTTCTGAAGCTTTAACAGTGATTATTCTGTTGTTAATCGGGATGTGTTTGGCATGTTGTTGAAGTGCGGAACAGGTTTTGGTTTTCATTATTGTCCAGGTCACTGTGGTACAGTGGAAAGCTTTGGTTTGCATGCTATCCGATCAGATAAAATTATATTAAACAGAAAAACATTCAAGTCAAACTCAAGTACAAAGAGTAGAGCCAAGGGCAGGATACAGAGAGCAGAAGATGATTCTCAGCATTAAAGTGCACCTGAACCATATACAAAGACCATTATCCTCAGTGAAGTGGAGGTGAATTGGACAGTACCATAGGTTGAGGATAGACCCTTCAGAAGCCTGATAATAGACAGGAAGAAGCCGTTACTGAGTCTGGCAATGCGTGCTCTCTAACCTCTGTATTTTCTGCCAGACAGGAGTGGGGAGAAGAAGGAATGACCAGGGTGGGACTGGTCTTTGATTATGATGACTGCTTCTCTGAGGAAGCGTGAAGTGTAGATGGAGTCAATGTTGGGGAGTCTGGTCTATTTGATGGACTGGACTACATCCACAACTCTCCGCAATGTCTCGTGGTCATGAGCCGAACTGTTCGCAAACCAAGCTGTGATGTAGCCCAACAGTATGCTGTCTATGGTGCATCTGCAGACGTTTGTAGGAGTCATTGCAGACACGCCAAATTTCCTTAAGGGCCTGTCCCACTTGGGCATCATTTGTGCGTCATTCAGGTGGCGCGCGAAGATTTTGTGAATCCCAAAATCCTGGGCGCTGCGTGCGACCGTGCGTCACTGCCTACGCCACCACGTCTCACCACACTCCATGCGCTCGTAATGCATGCCATGCACGCATCACGCAGGTGGCGCGCATCGTGCGTTGTGACGCATAAATGATGTAGCGTAAATGACCCGTAAATGACGCCCAAGTGCGACAGGCCCTTTAGTCTCCTGAGGAAGTAGAGGCATTGGTGTGTCTTCCTGGCTGTCGCTTCAATGTGGTTGGCCCACAACAAATCGTTAGTGATATTAACACCAAGAAACTTGAAGCTCCCAACTATTTATTATCTAAATGGTGGCCGACTAGGAAAAGGGGAGATGCAGCGAGACCTGGGTGTCATGGTACACCAGTCATTGAAAGTAGGCATGCAGGTGCAGCAGGCAGTGAAGAAAGCGAATGGTATGTTAGCTTTCATAGCAAAAGGATTTGAGTATAGGAGCAGGGAGGTTCTACTGCAGTTGTACAGGGTCTTGGTGAGACCACACCTGGAGTATTGCGTACAGTTTTGGTCTCCAAATCTGAGGAAGGACATTATTGCCATAGAGGGAGTGCAGAGAAGGTTCACCAGACTGATTCCTGGGATGTCAGGACTGTCTTATGAAGAAAGACTGGATAGACTTGGTTTATACTCTCTAGAATTTAGGAGATTGAGAGGGGATCTTATAGAAACTTATACAATTCTTAAGGGGTTGGACTATTTTCACACAGAGAGTGGTGAATCTCTGGAACTCTCTGCCACAGAGAGTAGTTGAGGTCAGTTCATTGGCTATATTTAAGAGGGAGTTAGATGTGGCCCTTGTGGCTAAAGGGTTCAGGGGGGTATGGAGAGAAGGCAGGTACGGGATACTGAGTTGGATGATCAGCCATGATCATATTGAATGGCGGTGCAGGCTCGAAGGGCCGAATGGCCTACTCCTACACCTAATTTCTATGTTTCTATGTTTCTATTTTCTCTTTGGCACCATTGATGCGGATTGGGGCATTGACTCCCCCACTGAAGGAGAAGCCTGAATGGAGCATGCCCAAGGTGGACTTCACTCCTTCTGCCTAATTTGTTGACGGAGTTCTTTCAAACTTATTAAACTTCCAACTTTCATAGTTACCTACCTGAGGGATTTTGCAAAGGAGCCCATACAGACATAAAAGAATAAATATGTGACAAGTTCAACACTGATTATTCTGTTGTTAATTGAGACGTGTTTGGCATGTTGTTCCAACGTTATTTGTAAGGTGGGGATTGACAGATTCTTGATTAGTAAGGGTGCCAGAGGTCATGGGGAGAAGGCAGGAGAATGGGGTTGAGAGGGAAAGATAGATAAGCCGTGATTGAATGCGGAGTAGACATGATTGGGCCATGATTATGACAATAAGCCAGTGGTGCCATCATATCCAGTACGGGTTCCTTGACAATCTCACATTTGTGTTAAAAGCAACCAATTCATGGAAAGAACAGATCACATTTTTTATTCCCAAATTTATTATCAGAACATCTGCTTTCACACAACTTGCTTGCAAGATGCCAGGGACCTTATTTTCTGACCAGTGTCTCCTGCCTGTAAGGTTTCATCTTGGCGATGGTGCCCTACAAATTTGCCCAATGATGCCCCATTATTCCTTTTATCCTGTCTCTGTACACTGTGGGCAGCTTGATTGTCATCATGTATAGTCTTTCCGCTGACTGGATAGCATGTGACAAAAAAGCTTTTCACTGTATCTTGGTACATGTGACAATATACTAAACAAAACTAAATTAAACAGTGTTATAGTGAACTATGATCGCCATGTTATAGGAAAGATGTTATCAAGCATGAAAGGGGGAAGAGAAAATTCACAAAGATGTTGCTGGGACTTGAGGCCCTGAGCTATAGGGAGAGGTTAGGGCGGCTAGGACTCTATTCCTTGCAGCACAGGAAGATGAAGGTGATCTTATAGAGGCGTACTGTATAAAAATCGTGACAGAAACCTAGAGCAGGGGAATCGAGAACCAGAGGACATAGGTTTAAGGTGAGGGGGGGAAGATTTAACGGAGGTTTGAGGGGTAACTTTTTCACAAAATGGTTGGTAGGTGTACGGAACAAGCTTGCTAGAGGAGGTAGTTGAGGCAGGTACTATCATACCATTTAAGAAGCATTTAGACAAGTACATGGATAGGACAGGTTTGGAGGGATATGGGGCAAACACATGCAGGTGCGATTAGTGTAGATGGGACATGTTAGCCGGTGTGGGCAAGTTGGGCCGAAGGGCTTGTTTCCACACCGTGGGACTCTATGACTGTATGACTGAGGTGAGAACAAACTTTTTCACCCAGAGAGTTGTGAATTTGTGGAATTCCCTGCCACTGAGAGCAGTGGAGGCAAAATCACTGGATGGATTTAAGAGAGAGTTAGATAGAGCTCTAGGGGCTAGTGGAATCAAGGGATATGGGGAGAAGGCAGGCACAGGTTATTGATTGGGGACGATCAGCCATGATCACAATGAATGGCGGGTCGGGCTCGAAGGACCAAATAGAAACATAGAAACATAGAAACATAGAAAATAGGTGCAGGAGTAGGCCATTTGGCCCTTCGAGCCTGCACCGCCATTCAATATGATCATGGCTGATCATCCAACTCAGTATCCTGTACCTGCCTTCTCTCCATACCCCCTGATCCCTTTAGCCTCAAGGGCCACATCTAACTCCCTCTTAAATATAGCCAATTAACTGGCCTCAACTACCTTCTGTGGCAGAGAATGGCCTCCTCCTGCACCTATTTTCCATGTTTCTATGTTTCTATGACTCTATGACTAAACTAAACTAAACTAAACTAAACCATGTGCACTTTTGACGATATTTCCTACTTTAGAAGAGAACTCTCGCTGGATAGACTGAAGGCTCACCACCTCCCACTCCATCAATCCATCTATTCTCCAAATTGAGATGTTCGGGACAATATTTGACCCAAGCACACTTTGAGCTCAGTAGCATGAGGCATCATGATGTACCAAAGTCATTGTCTGTTTATAGATGAAAAGCTCCAATCTGTCTTTCATGTAGATAATGGTTTACAGTCAGTCTCCTCTGTAGAAATATTTACTGTGCCTTAAATGACTATAACATGCAATGTGTCCTGTTTATCTCATATGTTGAAATATATAAATAAATATTTAATGGATTTGTTTTATGGACATTGCTTATGTGAAGAGATGAAAGCACTCTGTGTAATTCCCAGACCACATGTGTGGTATATAGCAGCCTCCCACTCAACTGATGCTTCCCATGCACGGCAGCTCTGCTGCTGATTTCCGGCGCTGTGCTATTGACTACAGTCCAATCAAGTGTTATCCCGGAATAAACACACAGTCAAATGCACACTGCTCACCCAGCAGGATATATGCTTCCCACTCCGCAATTTTGACATTTATCTGTTTAGATTGTCTTCAGCCCACCAATATGACGGGAAGTGGCCTGGTGGCAACGTTCTACCACACCCTGAGGAGAGTGTAGTTCACTGCCTTCTGGTTACACTTGGGAAAAGTAACTTCAATTGTTGCCTTGCTTGGACTGACCCTGTAGATCCGGAGTCAGATCTGGGATCCACCTGGTCTGTATGGTTTGTGTGGGTGGTGTATTTCACAGCAAGACCTTTGAGAGGAATGGCACACCTGGCATTTATGGAAGATAAGTTAAGCTTTTATTTTTTTTAAAGAAAGACACAAAATGCTTGAGTAGGTCAGGCAGCTTCACTGGGGAACATGAGTAGGTGATGATTTGGGTCGGGACCCTTCTTCAGACTGATTGCGTGTGTTGGGGGTGGGGGGGGGGGGGTGATGGGTTGTGTGGAAAGAAAGCTGGAAGGGAGGAAGGGCAGGACAAAGCACGGTCAGTAATAGTTATTAGTTTTTGTTTAATTGGATTTCTCCTTTCAGAACCATGAGGCAGATCACACCATAACCATTGGTCTAAATGGTGAGATAATCATATGCATGAAGTCCCTTGAGCTTATCTATCCCCATTGAGAATGAACTTGGATGTTCATAGAATTTCCTCAGTGTCCCGGAGCTGAAAACAGAATTGTATCAGTTCCAGAGAAGAACAGCTGAAAAGTTGCTGAAAACAGATCACTGCTCCGACTGATCACGGAACCTTTCCCTCAAACCTAACACGACGATTGGCCTTTTCTTCATTTGTGCCACTTCACTAGATGAGAACATGGTACCTGTGGCCCCATTTCCACCTTGGTGGCTTTCCTTCAAAGCCTCAGGGCCTGTTGACTGGTTGCCAGGAACTCCCCCGAATACAGTCCAGCGTATCTCAAAGAGGCCACGAATTAGTGCAAGGAACGGGCTTCAACAAAGAATCTTCAGTACCAATTGTGAATCAATGACCCCGCCTGAACATAACTACTGTGTAGTGTCAGTTGTAAATACATTTTCTGGGCAAAGAATGGCTTATGGCACAGTGAGCCTGAGAAATGGGGGATGCAAACTGAGTAATGTATAAATATTGATAATTAATGCTTGCATCATCTTCTCCATAGCTCATTGCATTCTCAGAGTGCGCACTGAGTCATGGAAATTAGGTCGGTGCTATATTTCTGCAAAGTTAATTGATCTCAGTCACCGTGCTGAAGTGGACTCAGCGCCCCTGAATCCATTGTTTGTGCCGTTGATAACTATCCAGTTGCTTTTGATAGAAATCCCTACATGTGTACGAACAAAGACCGGGAATATCTTGCATGGTCGATTAGCTCGACAATTTACGCTGTCTAGACTCACCCATGGAGGTGAGGTTAAAGAAAGGGATTTTGGGGGTTTAGAATTGCCGGGCAAAATCTGCACAAGTAAATAGGGGGTATTTCATGTTGACAGAGTAAGCCAATATGGAAATTGGGAACATTAACCCTCCAAACTTAATGACCCAGATCTGTCGTCTGTTTATGGAACTGCAATTGAACCTTGAAATCACACTTCTAAAGTATTATTGGTGGGTGTGAGGTGTTAACCACAGACTCACTTCATATTCATTTAGTCAGGCTTTACGTAAATGTACAAACTTCATGGCATGATTCTACAGCTTTGATCACGAATAATCTGCACTAAATTACTGGAATATTAAACGTACAGTGCACATATTAATTTGAAGTCCTTTCATACTCATACAAAGGATTTGCTAATGAAATGCTGTGCATGTAGTGTCCATTGTTCCATGCTGTATTCAGCATAACAGTCTCAATTCATTTGAAGCCTAATGGTTCACAGTTGTGGAATGAAAAATCAAAAATATCCCTTTTCAAAAGAGAGAAAATTAATTTTAATCCTTTCCTCAACAATGAAATTCCTCAGCTCAAGGGATTATCTTTCAAAATTAATAAATCAAAATTTGAAGAATTCTTCTAAACCCTGCGTGTGTTCTTTTAATATTATTTTTGCTGGATTTTGCACCCCTTGAGGAGAGAGGCTTTCGTGCTGAAACTTGGGGCACTTTCCATTTCTGGGGCTGCTTGTTAGTGTCGACAATTCCAGGTAAATCATGGCCTTGTTACACTGAATGACAAAGGTTCCTTGTTCATCTCTACCGTATAGTTTGGGGTCAGTTTTGGACGGTGGCTAAATAGCGCAGGACTTAAAGCTGATATATTAAAATGAGCATTCCCCAGACAATATTTAATGCCATGATTCAGCCAAACTGAGAGAAAATAATTGATTCATTTAATATTAAACTCTTGATTGAGGTCACATTGCTCTTTAAATGCTTGTGGCATTCCAATCACTCCACTTACGTTCTACATCTGGACCCAAATCAGTCTATTATGTCCCTTGTCCTGAGCACCCGTTACTTCTCAGTGATAGATACTGGTTAGTGCTTCTGTAAAATCATATGTCTAAAGTTTCGTTTAGTGTTAGAGATATAGCGTGAAAACAGGCCCTTCAGCCCACTGACACCACACCGACCAGCGATCCCCACACATATTATTCTGCACATGCTAGGGACAATTTAACATTTATACCAAGCCAATCAACCTACAAACCTGTACGTCTTTGAAGTGTAGGAGGAAACCAAAGATCTCGGAGAAAACCCACGTGGGTCACGGGGAGAACGTGCAAACTCAGTACAGGCAAGCACCCATTGTCAGGATCGAACCCGGGTCTCCAGTCCTGTAAGGCAGTAGCTCTATGGGTATGCCACCATGCCGCCTTTTCTTTTCTTAGTGACCATGCTTATTCTTTTTAAACTTAGAGGTACAGCATGGAAACAGGCCCTTTGGCCCTCCAAGCCCACGCAGATAATCGCACACGCACAAGTACTATGTTATCCCACTTTCTTATGCCCCTGTCCCACTTAGGAAACCTGAACGGAAACCTCTGGAGACTTTGCGCCCCACCCAAGGTTTCCGTGCGGTTCCCGGAGGTTTCCGGAGGTTTTTGTCAGTCTCCCTACCTGCTTCCACTACCTGCAACCTCTGGCAACCACCTGCAACCTCCGGGAACCACACGGAAATCTTGGGTGGGGCGCAAAGTCTCCAGAGGTTTCCGTTCAGGTTTCCTAAGTGGGACAGGGGCATTATCAACTCCCTTCACACAAGGGGCAATTCTGTTTTACAGAGGCCAATTAACGTTGAACCTGCTCATCATTGGGATAATAGAGAAAACTAAAACACTTGGAGAAAGCCTTCATGGTCAAGGCAGCAAGGTGGCACAGTGGTAGAGTTGCTGCTTATAGCACCAGATTATGGGTGCTGTCTGTATGGAGTTTGCACGTTCTCCCCGTGACCACATGGGCTTTCTCCGGCTTCTCCGGTTTGTTCCACACTCCAAAGACGTACAGATTTGCGGGTTAATTGGCTTTGGTAAATATTGTAAATCATCCCTCGTATGTGGGGTAGTGCTAGTTTATGGGATCGCAGGTCGGTGCGGACTCGTTGGGTGGAAAGGTCTGCCTCCGCACTGTATCTCTAAACTAAACTAAACGAAACATGGGCAACGTGCACAGGGAGAACACAGGTGGTATCCAAGGGCTAGAATCAAACCCGGGTCTCTGTCATTCTGAGGCAGTAGCTCGACCAGCTATGACACTGAGCTGCCCTGTTCCTGTGCCTGTGCCTGTACATGCACAACCTTCTATTCAGCACACTGCCACCACTCTCCGCAGTCTCTAGTTTTTATCCCTGTGATCTCACATTCCTTTATCCATTACTGGTGTTGTCAGGCTGGATTTTCCAAATAACAGCAAATGATGGGATTCACTACTAGCTTCAAAACATTCCAGCCAAAACACACCAGCATTTTCAGTGCTATGGCTTTCTCATTTGCTGATGTTAAATATTAACATTTGAGAACCTCTTCTTTCCAATGAGTGTGAGGCTATGGGTGGCTGGGCACAGCGGCACAGCTGGTGGAGCCACTGCCTTACAATGCCAGAGACCCGGGCTTGATCCTAACTCCGCTGCTCTGTGTGTGGAGTTTGTACATTCTTAGTCATGGAGTCTTACAGCGTAGAAACAGGCCCTTCAGCCCAACTTGCCTACACCAGCCAACATGTCCCATCCATACTAGTCCCACCTCCCTGCATTTGGTCTATATCCCTCTACACCTGTCCCATCCATGTACCTATCTAAATGTGCCTTAAACATTGCGATAGTACCTGCCTCAACTACATCCACCGGCAGTTTGTTCCATACATCTACCACCCTTTGCGTGAATAAGTTACCCCTCAGGTTCCTATTAAATCTTTCCCCCTTCACCTTAAACCTATGTCCTCTGGTTCTAGATTCCCCTACCCTGGGCAAGAGACTCTGTGAGTCTACCTGATCTATTCCTCTCATGATTTTGTACACAGCTATAAGATCAGTACACCTCTTCAGGGTCAAAAGATTCTTCTTCATTAGATTCTTGCTGTGGCCAGATGGGTTTCTTCTGGGTGCTGCAGTTTTCTGTCACATCGCAAAGACGTGCGGGTTTGTAATTTAATTGGTCACTGTAAATCGCCCCTGGTGTGTAAGGAACAGATGCAAAAGTTGGATAACAAAAAACCAATGTGAACGGGTGATCGAGTCAACGTGGACTTGGTGGTCTTAGGGGTCTGTTTCCCTGCTGCATCTTTCAATCAAAACATCCCAGAACAATTTGATGAATTTTGGGAGTCAGCAAATCAGGAAGAAAAAACAATACATTAGTAAAATTTTGGAATGAATTTGCAGATAAAAAAAAATAAGTTGTTATTTACTTGTGGGATTTATATAGAAGATGAAACACCACATTCAAGCTTCATAAATAGGATAATTTTAATTACATTGATATCCAGAGGGTAGAAAGTAATCACCAGTTACATGCTATTGAGTGAGACAGTAGTGATATGTACTATAGAATTAAATTACAAAAATGGAACAAACATGTAACAACTATTATTTTAGTGTTGATGATTGACAATTCATTTTTACTCTGAGGAATTTTAAAGTAATTATTCCGAAGGGATAAACCTCCATACATATAATAAAATGATAATGAGTATTATTTCTATATTTAGTGGTAACGTGTTAAAATTCCAGTAACATGACATGTATGAAGCCTTATGTTTTAATTTAGACTTTAGAAATACAGCCTGGAAACTGGCCTTTCGGCCCATCGATCATTAACACTATCCCACATACTAAGGATAATTTACCATTTTTACTGAAGCCAATTAACCTACAAACCTGTACGTCTTTGGAATGTGGGAGGAAACCCATGCGGTCACATGGAGATGGAACAAACTCTATGAATGAATGAATGAATGAAAAATGAAAACTGTACTGTCACATGTGACAAGTCACAGTGCAATTCTTTGTTTGTATACCTTGCCAAGGTATGCAGTAGTCGCCCATGAAGGGCGCTATACAGACAGCCCCTGTACTCAGGATCGAACCCGGGTCTCTGGCAGCAACCACTGTGCTGCCCCATTTCATCAGCACAAAACTGCAAATTCTGACAATTTGTTATAATCCATTATTTTTGCAGCCAGAACATTATATAAAAAATCGAATTTTGCACCGTCACTGATTCTGTTTTGATTGGTTTGGTGAGGACCAGAACAGTGTACCTTAAGGAGGGCAGAGTATTACTGAGAGCAACGTATGAAATTCTGCATTAACTGCTGAATGTGCACAGTACCAGGTTATTATCACTTTCATAAACAATACAGTGAACACTGGAAGCTTTGTCTTTATCATAAATTATATTTTCACTGTCTATGGCCTCACATTCTTGAATTGATTTCTTATTCCTCCTTTTCCTCATCTTTGAGCATTGCCGCAGAATTCAGTTCTGGTGAAGGTTCCTCTCTAAAGATAGGCAGAAAAAGCTGGAGTAACTCAGCGGGTCAGACAGCACCTCTGGAGAAAAGGAAGAGGTGACGTATTGGGTCGAGACTGAAGATGGGTCCCAACCCGAAACGTCACCTATTCCTTTTCTCCAGAGATGCTGTGTGACTCGCTGAGTTACTCCATCTTTTTGTGTCTATCTTCGGTTTAAACCAGCATCTGCAGTTCCTTCCTACACTGTTCCTCTCTGAAAAGCTTTATTGTTTGATATCTATGTTGGACTAATTGTGTCCCCAAAGGCTCTCCAGAATATTTTCCTGCGTTAAAGGGGTTATGCAAGGTAATGTTGACTTAATAAATGGATTCATGTTTCCTTTGGCATTAAGGTCTGTATTAAAAACACTTGATTCTTTGCTCGACAAAAATGCTGGAGAAACTCAGCGGGTGAGGCAGCATCTCTGGAGCGAAGGAAATAGGCAGCATTTCGGTTTGAGACCCTTCTTCAGACTGATGTGAGGGTGGGGGGGGGAAGTAGAAAGGAAGAGGTGGAGACAGAGAAGTCAATGTTCATACTGCTGGGGTGCAAACGGCCCAAGTGAAATATGAGATGCTGCTCCTCCAATTTACGGTGGTCCTCGCTCTGGCCATGGAGGAGCCCCAGGACAGAAAGGTCGGATTCGGAATGGGAGGGAGAGTTGAAGTGCTGAGCTACCGGGAGATCAGGTAGGTTAATGCGAACTGAGCAGAGGTGTTGGGCGAAGCGATCGCCAAGCCTACGGCTTGTCCCCACCGATGTAGAGCAGCTGACATCTAGAGCAACGGATGCAATAGATGAGGTTGGAGGAGGTGCAGGCGAACCTCTGCTGCACCTGGAAAGACTGCTTGGGTCCTTGAATGGAGTCAAGGAGGGAGGTAAAGCGACAAGTGTAGCATGTCCTTGCAAGGGAAAGTGCCAGGAGAGGGGGTGGTTTGGGTGGGAAGGGACTTTGCTAGTCAGTGTCCTGTTCCATGTCTAATAGCACATGGAACATAGAACAGGACAGCACAGCAACAGGCCCTTCGGCCCACAATGTTTGTTCTGAACATGATGCTGAACTAAACTGATCTCATCGAGCTGATCTCATCATCTCATCAAGAGCATCCTTACCAACTGTATCACAGTATGGTATGGCAACTGCTCTGTCTCTGACCGGAAAGCACTGCAGAGGGTGGTGAAAACTGCCCAACGCATCAACGGTTCTTCACTCCCCTCCATTGAGTCTGTCCAAAGCAAGCGATGTCTGCGAAGGACGCGCAGCATCGTCAAGGACTGCTCTCACCCCAGCCACAGACTGTTTACCCTCCTACCATCTGGGAGGCGCTACAGGTCTCTCCGTTGCCGGACCAGCAGGTCCAGGAACAGTTGCGGCTGTTACACCTTTTAACTCTGCACCTTGGTGATTACCAGCCACCTACACCCGGACACTCCTTCCCCCAGAAAAATGGCACTACTGCTACTGTATGTACATATATATATATATATTACTGTTCCATTATTCTATGTTCGCTCTTCTGGGTGAGATGCTAGCTGCATTTCGTTGTCTCTGTACTTGTACACGGCACAATGACAATAAAGTTTGAATCTGAATCTGAATCTGTACATGATCCATATAGCCTTAAATCCTTGCAGTTCCATGTGCGTCTCTAAAAGCCTTTCAAATGCCTCTGTCGTATCTTCCTCCACTACCACTGCTGTCAATGTGTTCCAGGCCCCCACCCCTCACTGTGTAAGCAGCTTGCCCCACACATCTCTATTAAACATTCTCCTCACCTTATAGCCATGCATTCCAGTGTTGGACTTCCACCCTGGGGAAGATGTTCTAGCTGTCTACCCTAGCTATGCCTCTCATCATTTTTCGCATACTTCTATTAAGTCTCTCATCAACCTCCGTCTTCCTCAGTTTGGATCCGTCTGATCCCTAGCAGAGCTATTCCTGCTGCCAAACCTCATCATGTGGTTCATTTGTAGTGTTTGCCACGATACTCTCCCCTGAGCTGAAACTTGGGGACCACAGCCATAACCTTTGTCTTAGTATCCACATCCTGTGATGGTGATCTCACCCGAGAAAATCAAGAGCTAACAAGAGAATGACAAAGTGAGATGTTGAAATTACCCCTGGACTGCAACTGAGTATTTTTTACCCACCGGTGATAATATGAAGAGTTATAATCGGTAAGGGATTTAATTTATTTTGGTTTAGTTTAGAGATACAACGTGGAAACAGGCCATTCGGCCCACCAGGTCCACACCGACCCGTGATTCCAGCATATTAACACTACCCTACATGCACTAGGGACAATTTTTATATTTACCAAGCCAATTTGCCTACATACCTGTACGTCTTTGGAGTGTGGAAGCAAACCAAAGATCTCGGAGAAAACCCACGCAGGTCACGGGGAGAACGTACAAACTCTGTGCAGCAGCACCGGGATCAAAAGATCATGGGTGGGTGCAGAATTAGGCCATTCAGCCCATCGTCTAGTCCGCCATTCAATCATGGCTGATCTATCTCTCCCTCCTAACCCCAATCTCCTGCCTTCTCCCCATAACCTCTGACACCTGTACTGATCAAGAATCTACAGTATCTATCTCGGCCTTAAAAATATCCACTAACTTTGCCTCCAGGGCCTTCTGTTGCAAATAATTCCACAGATTCACCACCCTCTGACTAAAGAAATTCCTCCTCATCTCCTTCCTAAAATAACGTCCTTTAATTCTGAGGCTATGATCTCTAGTCCTAGACTCTCCCATTAGTGGAAACATCTTCTCCACATCCCCTCTATCCAAGCCTTTCACTGTTCTGCCATCAACTAATCATCTAATCAACCATCAAATAAATAGGTGAAGTTTATCAACTCAAACTGCTGCTTGTTTGGCTGGATGCATTTTGAAATATTCAATCACTCGGGAAGATTCACTTTGGACATGCAGTGAAAGATATATCTGTGCTTGCGGAATAGTTTCTTGGCTGCAGCCGTGGGTGGTCTCTCCGATGTTTTGGCAGGTGGGGGCGAGACGAGGATGTTACCGCAGAGTGGTGGAAGCTGACAAAAGAAGAGGTCACAGAAGAAGAGGTCATACATATCCACAGCAGGTTTTCAAAAAAGCTCTTCCTGTCCGTTAACTTCTTCAGAAGCAATGCAAAAGGACCCTTTAATTAACTATGGATGTCTCACGGAACTATGTCACCTGCTTCAGCTCCAATTCCAATTCAACCCAATGCATTGGCAAAGCAGCCTCAGGGGTGGGGGGGAGGGGAGGTGGGGTAGAACAATGAACAATGGGACCCGACGTGGGGGGACCGCCCTGAAGAACAATGGCCAATGGAGAACCTGGCGTGTGGGGCCCGCTGTGAGGAGGGGGAAGAACAATGGACAATGGAGGACCAGGTGTGTGGGGCCCACCATGAGGGAGGGGGGGGGGGGTGTGATGGGGGAAGGGGGAAATAACAAAGGGGGAATTGGCGCAGAAGGAATTTGTAGCTTTGTAAATGCCCTTTATGGGTGGCTATTTGCATACCGTGGCAAGGTACGCAAGCAAAGAATGTCACTGTGACTTGTCATATGTGACAATAAAGTAATCTATTCTATTCTATTCTAACGAGACAACTGTGGTGCTAAACATTTATGAAACTGGCTCATTTCATGCCACAACAGCACATGGTCCAATGTTGTTTTAGGAAGATTACTACTACTGAGCTGCGGTGGTATTCTGCACATCACCTTCCTTACGAAGAGAGATGTTTAATCCTTGCATGATGGTTTCTTCATTGTGCCAGTGGCCATACTCGGTGGCTGTATGGGCATGCCTCTCCTGGTAATCTAGTACCTCTGCCACATTGAGACAACAATTTTGTATCTTTCATGATAGTAGCAGATAATCAAAGCACACACTACATGACAAGAAAGCAAGGATCTAACAAGAGTGAGGAACTTGTCATGTTAATAAAATGAAAAGATTGGGACTTGAAGGTGAAAAATTGTCTTGAAGATATGGCTTACATCCTGCAGTTTAGTTTACTTTAGAGATACAGCACGGAAGCCTTCGCTTCCCTTCAGCCCACCAAGTCCGCACCGACCAACGATCCCCTCATGTTAACTACCCTACACACACTAAGAACAATTTTACAATTTTATCAAGGCCAATTAACCTACAAACCTGTACGTCTTTGGAGTGTGGAAGGAAACAGAGGATCTCGGAGAAAACCCACACAGGTCACGGGGAAAACGCATAAACTCCATACAGACAGACATGGGCAGAAATCCTGGGGGGGACAGGAGCACGCCCCTCCCATGTTTTGAGAGGTGGGGGACAATCCCCCCCATGTTTTGTAATCCGGTTTTGAAATTTGGTGAAAAAAAACTATTAAAATCTCCGCTTTCCACAAGACAGTGGGGGGTGTCATTGTTAAGCGCTTGTTAATTGTCTCTATTAACATCGTATTAACACGATGTGTCACCAATTGTATTTAGACCTTCAAGTATTACTGAAGGTATTCATGGAGAATTTCTTAAAGCTGTTTGATGCGGGTACAATTACCATTTGAACTAATTGGATGTATTGGTGGATGGGAAAGATTTAAACGGGTATCGGATTTAAATGGGTCAGGTCATTAAGGGTTCCTTAATGACCGAACGTGTTTCCTGGCTGGCAGGTAAGTCCCTCATTCACGGTCACTCAGGTTAGTTAGTATGTTTTCCCATCTCTCTCTCTCTCACCCCTCCAAGATTGGTTCTTCTCTTTGCCTTTATTTGCATCAGTTTTATTTCTGTTAGTGTTATTTATCACATTGTGATCCATTGTAGCTTTTGAAAGATTTAAGCGGGTATCAGAAGCTTTGCTAAGGGCTGAATCGGCCCATTCGCGGGGCCTTTCATCGACCGGCGCGGATAAAAATCAATTTGCTGCATCGAGGCGATCGAGGCTCCCGATGTTGAAGCCTCGCCGGCTGATTGTAAGCCTCGCCGGGTGATGAAAAGCCCCGCAAAGTATCAATTCAAGCCCCATGATTCGGGCGGACAAAGCTGCTGTTGCTGGAGTTTGGAGTCGATCACCAACTAGGTCAGCTCCCGATGTTACTATCCACAGGGGCCATGGCCGAAGCCTCCGAAGCCTCGCCTGTGTGTGTGTGCGCGTGTGATGCATGCGGCCACCAAGAAATAGTGCCCCCAAATTGTGCCCCCCCCCCCGCATGGTTTGACAGCGATGTCCGACCCTGCAGACATGACCCATAGTCAAAATTGAATCCAGGACTCTGGTGCTGTGAGACAGCAACTCTACCGCTGTGCCACCCTACAGGTTTAACAATGGTGGCTGCATTTGTGGTTATCTTCTACATTATCAACATTTTGCAACAGAGGTTTTGTTTATCAGGTAGCAAATGTAAAATTCTTATTCAAGAAAGGGGGAGAGAGAGAAAAAATAAGGAATGGTTGCTGAGTTAGCTTGACGTAAGTAGTAAGAAATTGTTTGAAGTTATTAATATTGTCTGAGTAACAGGAGAGAAGTCTTTCCTCCGACAGTGGTCCCCTCTAACCGTTTTCTTTCATCTAAGCATCCACATGGACTGGCTGTTGTTGCAAAAGAGAAATCAATAATGAGAACCATACCGCCTGCAGTAGCATTAACAAACAAACAATCAGCATGCTCTAGTGGTACCAAACTACCTGCATCCTTCTGAAGTATTTTGCAATTACAATGCTGAACAAATCTCCAGACTTACCTGCTACATACGCAATCCACAATGTTGCCGCTGTGAGAGATAAACTGTCATTAATTCTTGGTTGCAGGAAGGGCGAGGGGTAGAGTGGTGGGAGGAGAAAACAGCGGAAGAAATGGAACTCAGTGATGATTATTACTTCGGGGGGGGGGGGGGGCCGCTCGCTGCCACGTGCAGTGGCAGGCCTGGTGCGCCGCTGTGAACATTTTAATTTTGCACCAGAAATGTGGCGAGTCTTGTGTACTGCCCAGGTGAATGATTTTACCATGTTGAATGCAAAACGAAGCATTTCCCTGTACATAGGTACATGTGACAATAAAGTATCATTGGATCATTGAACACAGTCAGGTTCACCGAGTTACCCAATCTCACCTCACCAATACTTAGCCATGTCTGAAGGAGGGTCTCGACCGAAAATGTCACGCATTGCTTTTCCCTAGAGACGCTGCCTGACACGTTGATTTACTCCAGCATTTTGTGTATATCTTCGGTGTAAACCAGCATTTACAGTTCATTCCTACACACTTCAAGCATTTGGCCTTTATTTCATTATAAAGATAACATCAACCGGAACAAAAACAAACGTATTGATTGCCTTTTGTCTTTGTGGCCTCCAGTCCTTGCAATTCAGAAGGTAGAAGGTTACTGGAGTTTCCACTGACGAGTGGCTCAATGCAAAGTGCCGCAAACTTGCACTGGGGATATTGGCTGGTGGGTGAGCCAGCTCTTTGAACAGGCTTAGGATTACTCACTGGGGCCAGTGCTGTTGCATTCAAGTCCAGGGAAGGTATTAACATTTCAAAGACATTTGGAAGAGGTACATTGGTAAGAAAAGTTTATAGGGATGTGGGACAAATGTGGGTAAATGAGCCTAGTTCCAAGCTAAATCACTCTATATCCGAGACAGAAAACAACTGCAACAAAATTGTTAGAATGAAAGGCTCTAGTTTTGATGAATTGCTCTAGTTCATAGAATCTTTTATTGGAATGGTAATTTAAAAAGTATATTACAATGTTTTTTTCCTCAAAATTCTAAGAAGGTAACTCATTCAAAGATTGGAAACAAAGAACTGCAAATGCTGGTTTACACAAAAGACACAAATTGCTGGAGTAACTCAGCAGGTTAGGCAGCATCTCTGGAGAACATGGATAGGTGACGTTTCGGGTCAGGACCCATCTTCACACTGTAAGAGTTAAAGATTACCATGACAGAGGTTCCGAAGATTACCTAGATAGAGTTAGAAATCAACATAACTCTTGGTGAAGGTACACAAAAAAGCTGGAGAAACTCAGCGGGTGCAGCAGCATCTATGGAGCGAAGGAAATAGGCAACGTTTCGGGCCGAAACCCTTCTTCAGACTCTTGGTGAAATGTTTTAAGTAACTAGATAGTCATTTGGCAATCTGAGGAAGGGTTTTGACCAGAAACGCTGCCCGACCCATTGAGCTCCTCCAGCATTTTGTTTTTTGCTCATGATTCCACCTCTTGCATCTGTAATTATTTATGCTTTGTTTTTGAAGATATTAATATCTCACTAAAGATGGAAAAAAAAATCACGCAGAAGCTCTATTCAATTCTTTCCATGAATTGTTGAACATGAACAAAAGTGGAGGGTTTTCACACTGATTGAGGCTGCAGCAGAGAGTACGACATCATTCGAAAGGGAGTTAAGCTTCTATTTGTAACATAAGATCGTAAATGAATATGGGGAAAGGTCTGAGAAATGATAGCTCCAGTTATCATTGGCATTTCATTCAATAGGCAACATGGCTTCACTTGTAATTTTGAAGGAGTAAATATCTCTCTTGAAGCCTTTTGAAGTATTTTCTGTTCGTGTATAGAACTGTGAGTGGCATAGAACACAAGTTAAAGACTAACTGATAGAATTGAGACATTCCTTTTTACCCAAGGTATATTCCATATGTTCAGGAACTGACAGTGAGACACAAGTGAGTTGTACAGTATCAAACAAGAATGTGCTATCTATTCCACACACTGCAGGCAATTATAAGTCAGAACAGCTTTAATGCAGATGTTGACCACCCACACATTTCCACTATGAATGTAAAATGCAACTTCATTGAAAAGCCAAGTGACAGAAGGAATTTAAATGATAAAATATTCAATCAGTAAATATTTACAGCTTTAAAGCTTGTCAGAATAATATCTCTATTCATCCATCTGCTAATCACCTTTTTCGAGTCATGTGTGGTGTGTATTGTCACTGGGAAGGCCATTAAATTTACCCACACCCAATTACTTTGAAGAAGATGGGAATTAGTTGTATTTTTGATTGCTGATGTTTCGTGTGGGAACTGAGATGAGGATAAACCTTTTCACCTAGAGAGTTGTGAATCCGTGGAATTCTCTGCCGCAGAAGGCTGCGGAGGCCAATTCACTGGATGTTCTCAAGAGAGAGTTATGCCCCTGTCCCACTTAGGAAACCTGAACGGAAACCTCTGGAGACTTTGCGCCCCACCCAAGGTTTCCGTGCGGTTCCCGGAGGTTCCCGGAGGTTTTTGTCAGTCTCCCTACCTGCTTCCACTACCTGCAACCTCCGGCAACCACCTGCAACCTCCGGGAACTGCACAGAAACCTTGGGTGGGGCGCAAAGTCTCCAGAGGTTTCCGTTCAGGTTTCCTAAGTGGGACAGGGGCATAAGATATAACTCTTCGGGCTAACTGAATCAAGGGATATGTGAAAAAACAGGGCACTGATTTTGGATGAGCAACCATGATTATATTGAATGGCAGTGTTGGCTCGAAGGGCCAAATGGCCTACTCTTGCACCTATTTTCTATGTTTTTATGAAAATATTTCCATGGTGCTGTTTGGTATGGAGTTCCAACATTTGGAAGGGGACCTGTAGGTGATGGTGATCTCATGCACCAATTGTCCTTTACCTTTCTTGGTGGTAGGAGATGTGACCTGGAGAACTACTTCATTGTGTTGTGCAGAGGTTCACAGTGCAGCATCTACCAGTCTGGACTTCTCCATAAAGACAGAGTCAATCTTTGAGGTGGTGGATGAATTATGAATCAAGTGACTTGCTTTGTTCTGTATGGTATTGATCGGTGTTGCATCTGACTTCACACAACAAAGGAGAACGTATTCTATTTGATTGAAGATAGACACAAAGTGCTGCAGTAACTCAGCGGGTCAGGCAGCGTCTCTGGAGAAAATGGAGGTGTGATGTTTCAGGTCGGGACCCTTCCATTCCATTCGATTCATGACTTGGGTATCGGTGGTTATGAAGTCGCGCGATTTCACTCAACTGTACGTGTCGATGCTGTATGAATGCAGGATATCGATGATGGGGACACACACACACATTCACAGCAATTGATGAATAACAAGGGTAAAGTGGATTCCCACTTGTTGAGAATGGCCATTGACTGCCACTTGTGTGGTGTGAATAATACCTGCCTCTAACCAGCTTGAGCATGAATTCTGTCCATGTCTCTTTCCATGTGGGTATGGACACACAGCCTCAAATGGGGAACAGCGTAGGAAGGAAGTGCAGATGCTGGTGTAAACCAAAGATAGACACAAAAAGCTGGAGTTGATGCAGTAGCTTAGTGGGTCAGACAGCATCTCTGAAAAAAGGAATAGGTGGCGTTCCAGGTCATAGAAACATAGAAACATAGATGCAGGAGGAAGCTGATCGTCCCCTATCAATAACCCGTGCCTGCCTTCTCCCCATATCCCTTGACTCCACTAGCCCTTAGAGCTCTATCTAACTCTCTCTTAAATCCATCCAGTGATTTGGCCTCCACTGCCCTCTGTGGCAGGGAATTCCATAAATGGTCGGTCTGAAGAAGGGTCTCGACTTGAAATGTCACCTATTTCTTTTCTCCAGAGATGCTGTCTGACCTGCTGCATGACTAACCTTAGTGCCTAACCTCATCTAATCTTATGATGGATGAAAGGTCATGGGTGAAACAGCTAGGGATATCAACTCAGTTCCTTAAAGAACATCTGCAATAATTTGCAATGGTTGAGATGATTCTCCTCCAACAATCACTATCAGCTTTCTTTGTGTGAGGTACAATTCCAGTTAGTGGAGAATGTCCCTCTCAATTCCCATTGACTTCCATGTTACTTGGACTTCTTGATGCCACACACAGTCAAATGCTCCTTTAATGTCAAGGTCAAATATTTTCACCTCATGCCAGAATATTACTCCAAATGTGGTCCAAATTTGGACTAATGAGCTCTGGTGCTACATGATAGTGCAGAGCCTAAGCTGCCATTAGTAAACATGTTACCTGCTAATAAATGTTACTTATTAATATTCTCCACAGCAATTTCATTTATAATGCTGAAGATTATTGAATTGATAATGGGCTGAATTCAATGTGTCTTACACTTTGGAGACAACCGCAGCTGGACAATTCTCTAATTGTTGAATAGATGTCCGTGTCTTGTTTGCACTGGAACAGATTGCTTCGAGGCATGCCTAGATCTTGATTTTGTTATCTGTTGGTTGGAGGGATGGCTGGTCATTGGTTTGGTTAACCCTTGGTTGATGAGGTGGTCAGTTCTTTTTTTGGTTAGTGTTTGGATGGTGACGCAGTTATTACTTGATTCGGTTAATTGTTTATTGGTGAGGTGGCTAGTTCTTGGTTTGGTTAGGAACAAGGAACTGCAGAATGTTGGTTCCCAAATGACAATGTAGCATGCTGGACTGGCTCAGCAGGTCAGGCAGCATCTCAGGAGAACATGGATAGGTGATGTTTCCATCTGATCAGTCTGAAGATGGGTTCTGACCCAAAATGTTGCCATCAGTCTGACGAAGGGTTTCGGCCCGAAACGTTGCCTATTTCCTTCGCTCCATAGATGCTGTTGCACCCGCTGAGTTTCTCCAGCACTTTTGTCTACCTTCGATTTTCCAGCATCTGCAGTTCCTTCTTAAACATGTTGCCATTCATGTCCTTTTGAAATTCTGCCCAATCCGCTGAGCTACTCCAGCACACTGTGTCTGCATTGGTTTTCTTTAGTTGTTGGTTGGTGGGATGACTAGGTCTTGGCTTGGTTGACTGTTGGTTGGTGCGATGGCTAGTGCTTGGTTTAGTTAGTTGTTGGTTGGTGGGATGACTAGGTCTTGGCTTGGTTGACTGTTGGTTGGTGAGGTGACTAGTTATTGGTTTAGTTAGTTGTTGGTTGGTGGGATGACTAGGTCTTGGCTTGGTTGACTGTTGGTTGGTGCGATGGCTAGTGCTTGGTTTGGTTATCTGATGTTTGGAATATGGTTGCTTAATCAGCGAGTGTGGTGCATGGTGTTTGGCCTCACCGACACTTGGGTACCAGTCTGCAAGTGCAATATGGAGTCCAGATAAATGCCACTAAATTTTGCAAAAATCCCATTCCTGTCAGCCGGGAAAATTTGCAATATAATAATTCAGCATAATTTGCGATCATTGCCAGGGAATGGCAAAGATGTTAACTGCATGTGCAGACCATAGATTTAGCAGTCTGAAGAAGGATCCTGACCTGAAGCGTCACCCATCCTTTCTTTCCAGAAATGCTGCCTGACCTGCTGAGTTACTCCATCATTTTGTGCCTATCATAGATTTGGGAAAGATGTGTGAATCAATGAATAAATAATAGTTCATTTAATAGAAGACCACATTTTGAAGTCTTGTGGAGGAGTTAAAAATAAAATGTTTTGAGTCGGGACTCTTCTGACTGATTAGAGTAGGAAACAAGCTGTAAAAGAGAAATAGGAAAGGGGCAAAGCCGTGCAAGTGATGGGTGGATACAGGTGAGGGAGGGCGATTGGAACATGGGTGGAGTAAGTGACAAAGGCTAGAGTGAAATGGGGATAAAAGAGTGTCAGATGAGGAAAGGAGGGAAGGTGTGAGACATAAAGCAGGAGGGAGGGTAATGGGTGAAATGGAACGGTGTGTGTGTGGTGGTGGGGGGGGGGAATGGGGGGTTAAAATGGAAATATGGGCTTCAGGGATAGGAGTTGCAGCAGACCTTAGCCCACACAGCGGTGAGTGAGGTCACCCATAGACCGGGATACATGCGTGCTCCTTCTCCAAGGCTGGCTGGAGTTCCTGGTTGCCAACAATCTTATCTCCCCTTCTTGTCCTCATACCGACCTTTCTGTGCTTCGTCTTGTCCACTGCCAGATGAGGTCACACCTGAACATGAAGTACAGTAGCTTACGACCCAAACAGTATGAACAATACATTCTCCGAGAACAAGTAATACACTCCCCCGCCTCTCTTTCCACTACCCTTCCCACTCCACACATTGCTCCCACCATCTCCATACCACCCAGTCACCCATCTCATTTCCACTCCATCATAAGCTCATCTCCCATCCCCAAGTCCCATATTTCCATTTTTCTTCCTCCCCCTCTTTCCTTCCCCTGCCCCCTTCCACTCTGATCCCTCCCTCTGGCCTTACATTCCAATCCTCTTCCCTACTTATCTGACATTCTTTTGTCTCCTTGTCTCCTTCTCAGCTCCAGTCTTTGTCACTTACTCCATCCATCTGCCTCCCTCACCCTTTTCCATCTATTTATTTGCCATGATTTGTCCTGCCGCTACCGCTCTTTTACAGCTTCCTCCCCCCCCCCGACTCCCGAATCAGTCTGAAGAAGGGCATCCACCCAAAACATTGTCTGTCCATCTCCCTCCACAGTGCATGACCCATTACCTTCCTTGTTTTTGCTCAAGGTTCCAGCATCAACAATGCCTTGAATGAATACTTTTTTGTCACATGTGACAAGTCACGGTGAGATTCTTTGCTTGCAATAATAGAGTGTGTCTCCACATCCCGAAGTCTTGCTGTTCCTTGGCTTTCCGCGAACTCACCTTACACGGAAGTGCATGTTGACTCATGCAACATATCCCACGCAAGGGGTCAGCTGGATGATTACGGCACAGGGGATTATCTTCAGGAAGCCTTCTCCCTGGGAGAGCTTAGGTGGGTGAGTTGCTGATTTATGCAGTGAAAATCCAGCTAATAAATGGAGCAGCAATGATTCACAATGGTTCATCCTTCAGTGCTATCTTCCGGACTCGGAGTAAGAGTGATCAAGCCCATAATCAGATGTAAATTAGGCTTGACCACAGCAAATCCAAACAGTTTTACAGTTAAGCTGGAGGTTTCGTTTGGTGAATGTTATGAAGCTGTGAAAACAAATGCTCTAGAAATGCATGTCCCTTTCCAACCAGTGGGGTCTTCCTCCTCCTTTGGCCTCTTTCACCTCCACCTGCCCCCTCGTCCCAACTCAACCCTTCTCCCTCGTGCCTCTCGCAGCACAAACAGCTGCAGTACTTGGCGGACCGAGCATCCTCTCTTTGCCAGTGTTTGTAAAATCTTAAGTCGAGGGTGGTCAACATTGAAATTATAAACAGGATGTTTCCCGCAGAGCTGAAATGGCAAAGGGGGAGGATAATGCTTTGAGTCAGTAACCCAGGGTTAAATATAACCACATTCCTACTCAATACATTAAAACACAAAAAATTGTTAAGAATTAGATCTGGACAAATTCACCTCTCCATGTCCACTCTCCCTAGCTCTTCAAAGTAGCAAAATATTGATAGATGGGTGCGGCTATTCAGGAAAACTGAACCACATTTACTGGAAACGTGTTGGAGATCCTGAACTTTTAAATTAAATGATGTCCATGGTGAACCATTTTGAGAAAAATTACTGACCCTTTGTGATTTCCTTTAAAACTAGGAATGTTATCATTCAAAAGGCTGACAACTTTTATTGCAGGAAGAGAGAAGGTGCTGGGTGGAATTATGGCCTGAGTTCTGTCTTTTGTTTACTGGAAGACTGTGTAACTGTAACAAATTATAGTAATTGTAACAAAATGCTGGAGTAACTCAGCGGATGGGGCAGCATCTCTGGAGAGAAGGAATGGGTATATAAATAGTGCAAAAACAATATCAGCCTTTTATTTAATTTCTGTTTCTTACACTTGGTTGCACTGTTACTTCCACGTCAAGGGAATACATTTGTATGTAGGACAGAACTGCAGATGCTGGTTTATACCGAAGATGGACACAAAATGCTGGGGTAACTCAGCGGGTCAGACTTCATCTCTAGAGACGTTTAGGGTCGAGACCCTTCTTCAGAGTGAAAGATTGAGAAGGCCAGAACAAAACAGGACCGGCAACAGATGACCTCAGGGAGGGTGGAGTCCATAAAGGTCTTAGGAATGGTGGAATTCATCTTACATTAGGACTAACCTTTTAGTTTTACAAACTGAAAGCATTTTAAAGAATTTCGAAAATGCTGGAAGCCTAACATTTGTTGCTCATGGTCCCTTCCAATGAAAGGGAGGATAATGCTGACAATTTGTTTATATGACTTGGATTGAGGCACTGAAGGTATGGCTGCTAAATTTATTGATATCAGAAGAATAACTAGGAGAAGCAACCAAGGAAATTAGACAGAATAATTCAGTGGATAGAGATCCAACAAATTGGGTATAATGTAGGAATATATGAAATAGAGTCATAGAATCATACAATGTGGAAACAGGTCCGTCGACCCAACTAGCCCACGCCGATCAACATGTCCCATCTACTCTAATCCCATCCGCCTGCATTTAGCCTATATCCCTCTAAACCTGTCCTATTCATGTACATATCGTAATGTTTCTTAAAATGTTGTGATAGTCCCTGCCTCAACTACCTCCTCCAGCTAGACAAAAGTGCTGGAGAAACTCAGCGGGTGCGGCAGCATCTATGGAACGAAGGAAATAGGCAACATTTTGGGCCAAAACTCTTCTTCAGGCCCGAAACGTTGCCTATGTTGCTGGACCCACTGAGTTTCTCCAGCACTTTTGTCTACCTTCGATTTTCCAGCATCTGCAGTTCCTTCTGAAATGCCTCCTCTAGCTGCTCATTCCATACACCCACCACTCTATGTGTAAAAAGGTTACTCCTCAGGTTCCTATTAAATCTTTTCCCCCTCACCTTCAACCTATATTCTCAGGTTCCCATTTATTGCTCATGTCTCAATGTTGTTTGGTTATTGCTGTGAGCAAGTAATGTCCATAATCATCATCATTCATGAGGAGCGCTGAATGGAATTGAATATTATGGATGCACAACATCCCAACTTCTGACCATATGTTGGAAGAAACTTTATTTACAAATTGGATGGATGATTGGTCTCAGCACACTTTCTTAGGAAACATTTACATTGACTACCTCGATCGCTAACAATCCCAATCATCTTGCCTTGCACCAGGTATGGTTCCTATCATTATACCATTTTCCCCTTGATGCCCGTTGACCAGTTTTACCATGGCTACGTCATTCTGAAGAAGGGTCTCGACCCGAGGATCTCGACCCAAAGAATCACCTATTCCTTGTCTCCAGAGATGCTGCCTGTCCCGCTAAGATGCTCCAGTTTTTTGTGTCTATTTTTGGTTTAAACTAGCATCTGCAGTTCCTTCTTACATATTTCATGCCTTGTTGGCCAAATGCTGAGTACACATAGACACACCAGCTCTTTGATTTATCATACATATTGACAATCCAGTGCAGTACTGGTGTTGGTATCACATGTTAGATGAGACCATGAGCTGAATATTCCCATGAATAAACTTCTCTTGTGTCTCTGCCATTAACATTTCCTGAACTTGACTTTTATTTTGTGTCGGATGACCATGTCACTGTAAAATTGCTTGTTTATGGTTTATTGTTCACAGCTCTACGACCTGGGATCAGTCTTGATTTCCAGTCTTGTCCATGTGGAGTTTGCACTTTTTCCCTGACTTTGTGGGTTTCCTTTGGTTTTGGAATGCACACAACATCCAGTAACAGAGCAGGGCGTAGATGCACTGAGATCTGTCATTCAACGTGCTCCAAGAAGATAGTTGGTCATCATGAATCCTTATCATCATCATGTACGTTCAATATGTAAAAGCAAACCGGCACAGTGGCGGCAGCGGTAGAGTTGCTGCCTTACAGCGCTTTCAGCGCCGGAGACCCGGGTTCGATCCTGACTACGGGTGCAGTCTGCACAGAGTTTGTACGTTCTCCCCGTGACCATGTGAGTTTTCTCCAAGATCTTTGGTGTCATCCTACATTCCAAAGACATACACGTATGTAGGTAAATTGGCATGTTATGCGGGGATCGCTGGCCGGCGCAGACCTGGTGGGCCGAAGGGCCTGTTTCCACGCTGTTTTCTAAACTATTCTAAACAAAACTAAAAATATAATGAAAGGAAAATACCCCCAAGTCCTTACTGCAATCAAGGCAGTTAGTAAATTGAAGTTTAGTTGGAGCTCGTACTGTTCATAACCATATAACCATATAACCATATATAACCATATAACAATTACAGCACAGAAACAGGCCATCTCGGCCTTTCATGTCCGTGCCGAACACTTATTTCCCCCTAATCCCATCTACCTGCACTCAGACCATAACCCTCCATTCCTTTCCCATGCATATACCTATCCAATTTATTTTTAAATGCTAAAATAACCTAATGGTTTTTGGGACAAAGCTGTTCTTGAATCTGGACTTTACAGTCCCTGTACCTTCTTCCTGATGGCATGAATGCAATGAGGCAAGTGGGCCCTTGATGATGCTGGCTGCCTTTTTTCAGGCAGCACTATCTGTGGATCCCTTTGATGGTGGGGAGGTCAGAGCCGCGATGGAATGGGCAGTGTTTACATCCATTTGCAATCTACTTCATTCATGGACGTACGAGTTGCCGAACGAGTTGTTTGAGTTATCTTCTTAAAAGATTGGCGGCGAGGCTGATGAGATAATCCTCTCCCGGTTAATAGACTCTCCCAGAATGGAGGAGCCATCGCTGCCCTCTGTGTCGAGAGATTAAGCAACACACACATACACACCACTGAATCCTCCCTGACTCTGGTGACTTCTTCAGGATACAACAGCCCTCCTTTGACGCCGTGTAATTGTAACTGTTTATTTAAAGCGTATTGAACAAACACTATTAGCACGAGGATCTGTTGAGAGCAACACTGAATTCTTTACACGTTGTAATTAGGAGCTTTGGATGGCAAGCAGGCAAACACGCAACGGCTGCTAGTGGCATCCTGCTGGGACTATTAGCAGTCCCCTGACAGGACCACTGGAGAGGCAGCGTAGGAAGGGGAGGAGATCATTAGAACCCTTGTCTCAAAAGGAACGTTCAGCCTAATGATCAACCCACTGCAAGAAAGTCTCCTACTCTTTCAAACCTACATTTATCATTCTCTTAGTTTGGTTTAGCTTGGTTAAGAGGCACAGGGCGGAAACTGGCCTTACGGCCCAGCAATTCCGAGCCGACCAGCGATCCCCGCACACTAACACTATCCTACAAACTCTAGGGGCTATTCACAATTTTACCTAGCCAATTAGCCTACAAACCTGCATGTTTTGGGGATTTGGAAGGAAACCAGAGCTCCTGGAGAAAACCCACACAGGTCACGGGGAGAACGTACAAAGTCACTTCGTTTAGTTTAGTTTAATTTAGAGATACAGCACGGAAATTGGCCCTTTCGCCCACCGGATCCGCGCTGACCAGTTATCCCGGCACACGGAAACAATCCTACAAACACTAGGGACAATTTTATCAAGCCAATTAGCCTACGAATCTGTATTGAGTATAGGAGCAGGGAGGTTCTACTGCAGTTGTACAGGGTCTTGGTGAGACCACACCTGGAGTATTGCGCACAGTTTTGGTCTCCAAATCTGAGGAAAGACATTCTTGCCTTAGAGGGAGTACAGAGAAGGTTCACCAGACTGATTCCTGGGATGTCAGGACTTTCATATGAAGAAAGACTGGATAGACTCGGCTTGTACTCGCTAGAATTTAGAAGATTGAGGGGGGATCTTATAGAAACGTACAAAATTCTTAGGGGGTTGGACAGGCTAGATGCAGGATGATTGTTCCTAATTGCAGGACAAGGGGTCACAGTTTAAGGATAAAGGGGAAATCCTTTAGGACCGAGATGAGAAAAACATTTTTCACACAGAGAGTGGTGTGTCTCTGGAACTCTCTGCCACAGAAGGTAGTTGAGGCCAGTTCATTGGCTATATTTAAGAGGGAGTTAGATGTGGCCCTTGTGGCTAAAGGGATCAGGGGGTATGGAGAGAAGGCAGGTACAGGATACTGAGTTGGATGATCAGCCATGATCATATTGAATGGCGGTGCAGGCTCGAAGGGCTGAATGGCCTACTCCTGCACCTATTTTCTATGTTTCTATGTTTCTATGTCTTTGGAGTGTAGGAGGAAACTGGAGCATCCGGAGAAAACCAACACAGGTCACAGGAAGAATGTACAAACTCCATACAGGCAGTACCCATAGTCAGGTTTGAACCCGGGTCTCCGGCATTGCCACCGAACCACCAATTTTAATTTCACCTCTGCAAGCTAAGCTTCTGTTATAAGACTGTGTTCTGGCAATCCCTCCCTAAAACTTGCTACATTTCCAATTACTATCAGAAGCTACTTCAAAATCTAATTCATTAATCCTAAATGTAATCATCTCTAATTCTCTTTAGTTTCTTACGGTTTCACATTAATTATCTTCACTATAAAATGTGTGTCATTTTAAGAACACCCGATCGCTGAAAATTGTGAAGAAGCATGGAACTGTAGGTGCTGGTTTACAGATAAATACACAAAGCGCTGGAGTAACTCATCAGGTCAGGGGAGCATCTTTGGAGATCATGGATGGGTGACGTTCAGGGTTGGGACCCTTGTTCAGACCTTGTTCTTCTAGGTGGTGCAGCCTGAAGAAGGGTCCTGACCCGAAATATCACTTATCCATGTTCTCCAGAGATGCTGCCCATCCATCTGAACATTATTATTGTTGCCATTATGATCCAGCTCCCTCATTAATGTTACATCCTCCCATTGAATTCTGGATCAAAGGTTGACAGAATTACCTGGTTACCAGAATGCATGGAAAGATCCATATAATATTCCTTAATTTTTTACGAAACATCTCTTCCATTTTGGAGGCATTTGGAAAGCCTCTCTTCTGCTTTTATGTTGAAGTTGTGAGGTGATACGTTTGTCCTCCAGTTCATAAGAAAAGTTTTATTTTCAAGAGTCAAGAATGTTTCATGCTTAAGAAAGAACTGCAGATGCTGGAAAAATCGAAGGCCGACAAAAATGCTGGAGAAACTCTGCGGGTAAGGCAGCATCTATGGAAAGAAGAAATAGGCGACATTTCGGGTCGAGAGCCTTCTTCAGACAATGTTTCATTGTCATTTGTCCCAAAATGGTTCAATGAAATTCTTACTTGCAGCAGCATAACTTTTATGTAAACATAGTACTCACTAGACACTGTAATAAACAGCAAAAAGAAGTTCAATAATAAAAGTTAAAAAATACAGTGCAAAATCAAAGACATATGCCAAAGTCCCTAGTGCAATCAAGGCCGTTCATAGGTTGGAGTTTATTTGGAGTTTGTAGTGTTCAATAATCTAATGGTCTGATGGAAAGAAGATGTTCTTGAACCTGAACTTCAGTTTTTTCATAAGTGTTCACAGTTGAAGATGTCAACTCCAAAAGATCACACTGGAATGCACTTTCCTCTAAAGATAGACACAAAATGCTGAATTAACTCAGCAGGTCAGGCAGCATCTGTGGAGAAAAGGAATAGGTGTCATTTCGGGCCCAGACCCTTCTTGAGACTGAGAGTCAGGGGGAGTGGGGAAACTAGAGGTATGAAAGGTTCGGAAGCCGGCAGCGATGAGTCTCCAGCATTTTGTGTCTATCTTTGGTGTAAACCAGCATCGGTAGTTCCTTCCAACACATTTTCCCCTTTCCTCTAGATGCTTGAATATGTCCAATGAGCACATGCTGATTTATTTATAAGTGAAATGACTCTGGCTGGTATATGCATCAGGGCTTTATCTAAGCATGAAGTTATGATGTTAATCAGCATGCAAAGCTGCTTTGGCCTGAGTGTTTGACACAGCAGCAAATGCTCTCCAGTAGAAACGACACACCGTCAACGGGGACACCACTTACTGGAGATTTGTTGCTGATTGTTGTCCACCAATTACTACTATGATTCAACAATGACTTTCTTTAAAGCTGCTAAATTATCTCTGTGAAGTGACGAGGTACATGCTGAAAGGCATTACCTTAACAAGTACAAATCAGTGACTTTCCCCTTGAAGGATAGCGTGACAGGAAAAATGAGCAGAGAGCATACAGCACATCGCAGGCTGCTAAATATAGAGGGGCAGTGGTGGATATGTTCTCCCAGCTGGAGCCCAGAACCAATCCAGGTTGTTGAGGGAATAAGTCTCTGATCTGATCCTGGGCAAGGAAGGACATGTGAGACCTATGTGTTCAAAGAAAAGATAAAGTCCCTCACTGAATCTTTTACCTGTTATTGTACAACATTGCAGTCAATACAAGGCTTGACTAATCCCTTGACTCTGGGACAGCTGCTGTGGCATTTTGAGCCTTAAGACCGCAGGCTGGACTGCCAATGACCACTGATTCCAAATTCACTGACCGGTCAATTAATGGCTTTGCTTCCTGGACACAAGGAATGGCAGATGCTGGTTTATTTAAAAAAACACACAAAGTGATGGAGTAACGGAGTCGATCAGGTAGCATTGTTGGAAGACATGGATAGGTGATGGGTTGGGATCCAGTCGGAAGAAGGGCCTCGACCTGAACGACAAGGAGTGGTTGGACGAATATGGATTGTTTTTTTCCGAAACATTAGAGGCTGAGGGGAGGATGATGGAAGTATATAAATTGATGAGACACATAGGACGACAGCCAGAACTTTTCCCAGGGTGGAAATGTCAAGGACTAAAGGGTAGAAGGTAGCTTGAAGGTAGAAGGGGAAAATTTGAAAGAAGATATGATGGGAATGTTTTTATTACACAGAGATAGTTGGTGCCTGGAACATATTGCCAGGGGTGGTGGGTGGGGCAGATACCATAGTGGCATTTAAGAGGCTTTCAGGTAAGATGCATAGTTATGCAGGGAATGGAAGGATATACATCATATGCATCAAACACGCCACACAAGCTGTTCACTGTACCTCGGAACAACTGACAAGAAACTAAACTGAACATGTGCAGGCCGAGGCGATTAGTTTAATCGACATCGTGTTCAACGTGGACGTTGTTGGCCAAAGGGCCTATTTCGGTGCGGTGCTGCTCGATTATAGCATTCAGAAGGCAGCTGTAGAAGTATTTGAAAGGGGACAATTTGCAAGACTGGGGGAAATAATTCTCTCTTACACAGAGTCAATACCGTAACCATTCTGTGATTCTGAGAAACACGGCAAATGGTTATTTGCTTTTAGAACTGGTGAAGAGCCGACACCTGGAGCTTAACGCCACGCCAAGAAACAACGTTTTCTCGACAGAAGGAAAGAAAAGAGAAATCTGAAAAAAAAATGTTTATTTGACATCCAAAATGCTTTTCCGAATGTCTGCCTTAAATATCACCTTCCCACACCCAATCTGCACTAATCACAGACTACTTGTTCAGCAAATCTCACCACAGAAGTTATTATGACACTCCTTTCATCTTTGAGACATGAATCTAATTCGATCCCAGACTGCGAAGAAAGAAAATAGTTATCATAGCAAACTGCACAAAACATAAAATTGAAAGCAGTGTGAATGGGAACACTGAGAGATCCCATCAATGGAGCAGACAGGTCTCAAGCACTTTGATACTGAGGCTTGTGAGACTAGACTGGTAGATCAACAATGGATGATGGACCACGGGGAAGGTTGGTGGTGTTGACCAGTTTCTGCAGTCCCCCCCTTACACACTCTTTGTTGCTAACACCCTCTAATTCAGAAAGCATTCTGGTAAACCTCTTCTGCACCATCTACAATGCCTCCACCCAGTCCTATAAAACTGCAACATGTCTTCCTGACTCTCATACTCAATATCGTTGAAGGCAAGCATACTACATGCCTTCTTTACCATTCTCTACTTGGGTTGTCAATGGGCTTGGGTCTTGCCATTAACTGTATACTTTCCCTTTAATTTACCTCTCAAATTGCAGCTTCTCATACTTGGTCAGATTGAATGGCTTCGCTACTCTTTAACTTCCCTCTGCATTAAATCTTTCTCTCTCCGCCCTGCTTTTGGCTCTATTGTCCATGCCCCATCACACCTGCAGGAGTAGTTTCTTGCTCTCTCATCTGTCCGTGCCCTTAATGACGTTCAACAGCTTTGTCTGATACTTTTGCTGGCTCCTCTGTTCCAAGGAGATCAATCTCAGCTTCCCTAACATAAAAGCAGGAAATACTGAAAATACTCTGCGAGTTAAGCTCCCACATGGGCGTCATTTGCGCGTCATTAACGCGACATCCTAAAAATTGGTTGGCGCGTCATGACGCCCGCATGGCGTGTGGTGAGGCATGGTGGCGTATGCAGTGATGCGCGATAACGCGCGGCGCCCCAAGATTTTGGGATGACGTGACGTATCCCTTGCGCACGCTGACGTACTGATGGCGTACACTGACGTACTGACGACGTATGTGTAGCACCTGGTGACGCATGGTTACGCACGGTGACGCATGAATGTTGCCGATGCTAATTTATTCTGCATCACTGTGCATCAACGTCCGTAACCACGCACCGCCCATACGTCGTCGGCGCGGCATTTGAGCGCCGCACCACGTGACCACCCGGGTATAAAGCGCGCATAGTTTTGAAACATTTTCACCATAGCATCTTTGATTTTCACTGTGAAAATCCTTGCCACGGAGATCGGACCAAGTACAAACAACATTGCGAATGGCTCTCAAAAGAAGCAGGGCCCTCAATAGCACGCCGCGTGACTGTCGTACTGCTAGACGATCTTCTCCCGATTGTCGTGCGCCACTCACTACCAGCCTGTCGCGTAAATGATGCCCAAGTAGGGACAGCACTTTAGGCTACATTTGTGGAGAGTTGGACACATTTTGTATTTCAGGTCAACAGCTCTTTCATTGATCAGCTTTTCAGGTCGACCCACATCAAAGAGTGCAATGTAAATGGAACGAGGTGCCAGAGGAAGAACAATAATATTTATATATTTGGACGGACACAAGGAAAGGAAGGGTCGAGGGATAAGGGCCAAACACAACAAATGAGTCTAGCGTGGGTGGCGCATCTTGATCAGCATGAATGAGTTGAGCTGAAGGACTTGCTTCTGTGATACATTAATCTATGACTCTATAACTGAAGTTCCCTCATCCCTAAAACCTCTTTAGAATATTTTTTGAAGTCCTTAAATTTTTCCTAAAGTCTGGCAACCTAAAACCCCAGGCACAATACTTTAGCTTTATCTAAACCAGTGTATCAAAATATACAGGTTCATTTCAGTGACTCTCTTTGCACCCGTGTGTGTGCCTGTGTGTACGTGTGCGTGTGTGAGAGTGAGCAAGAGAGCGTGTGTGTGAGAGGGAGAGAGCATTTGTGCAATTGTGTCTGAGTGTGTGTATGTGAGTGTGTAAGTGTGTGTGTGGGAGAGGGAGAGAGCATTTGTGTGATTGTGTCTGAGTGTGTGTATGTGAGTGTGAGAACAAGTGAGTGTGTGTGTGTGTGTGTGTGTGAGAGAGGGAGAGAGAGAGAGGGAGAGAGAGAGAGAGGGAGAGAGGGAGGGAGAGAGAAGGAGGGCAGTGAGTGCGTGTTAGCTTGCCTCTCTGCTACATTCATAACTGAACCCAGAAATATATTCAGCTGTCACACATACGTGCATCATTCTCTGCAGGAGTTGTTCCACTGTGGTCAGCTGCAAGAAGCCAAACTGAACTTCCTCCTTCCTGACTTGTGCCTTGTCCAAAATTGCAGCGTGCACAGAACTCCCAACGATGCAGGGCAGTGAAGGGAGTGCATCCATAGATAATGCAACAGTGCAGATAATGTCACAGATAATGCCCAACATGAGAAAGGGCTTAAAAAAATATTGAACGGTATATTTTTTATTGTTTAAGAACATTTGTTTGTGTGAGACTATTACAGTGGTATCTTTTTCCAGCTACTGAAACGTTCCAGATTTCTTTCTGATGGTCCAAGCCACATGTTTTCATTTACAGGGTTTTGCAGACATATCTGCAGTACAGAATGACTCTCAAAGATACAACGTTCTATTATATATGAACCTCAATAAGCATGAAACGTTTAATCAGCTTAATCAATTGTTAATCAATCAGTTGTTTACAACAACTGGTACTTAAAAATGGTGCCAAACTGGTGATTCTGTATACTCTCAGTGTTCTACTGTTACATACTTGTTCTGTATCGGAGATGCTTATCGAATATGTATGTAAGTGCTTATGTATCGTGATGCTTGTACTGAACTATACAAAAATTTATTTCACTGTACCTCGGAACATGTGACAAGTAAAGTATCATAACATAAACATTTTCATCAGTTTTAAGGTCCATCACAGGCTCGACACTCCCACTCACATCGCAGTGCTTTGCATCAGGAAAGCTGGAATCATCGTCAAGGATGCCCTGCCCCCTGGCCATTCCCATTATTCTCTTGTACCTTCTGGAAGAAAATAAAGGAGCTTGGAGGCACGAACATCCTGACTTAAGAACACCTTCCTCCCCACTGCTATCAGACTCCGGAACCATTCATTAGGTATGTTACAAAACTTACCTTCAGCGGCGCTGCAGTTCTGCCACTGGCCGTGTGCACGACTTTGGCGCCTTTGAGGGGGGAGGGGCGGGTTTAAAATGCGGTTTTCCTCCTACCTGTCCTGGATATATTTTCTCGGAGTGCAAGCTTTTGCTGAAGAATTGTTCCGACGGCCGTTCTGTAAAAAAAAATTTTAATCGCCCGACAAGTTCAGCGCTGGAGTAATTTAAAAATCAGTTTCTATAGCCGTCAACGCCGACAACGGGGACGGATTTCACGTACGGGACAGGTAAAGGAAAGCAGTTTATTTTATGTATAAAAGTGCTTCTTAAGATGCCTTTAATTCACATTTTATGTTGCGAAACGGTGATTTAGGACCCATACGAACCGGCAGTATTTTTCCTGCCGATATGGGGTTTAAATTCACCGCATCCGCAACGTTCCAAACGATCGCGTTCCTCAAAAACCCACTCGCAAGATGATTTAAATGGCCATTTACGGGAATTAAACACTAAATTCCTTCCATTTGGCCTATAAATCCATGACAATGAGATTTAAAAAACATGTTATATTGTGAATTATTGTGTGAATGTTATTTGGACACATAGGCTATTTAAAAATGTTAATCTTTTCTTAAGAAATGGATAGATGTTTAGATCTAGTAATTGAATTTTGTAATTAGCTACAATTGGGTAACTAACTAATTATATGCTTTAATTTCAGGCCATCCAAGTAAGATTGTTTAATATTTGTTTCAGAATGCTTCAATCTATAATTAAAATTTTATTTCAGTTCTCTTAATTTTTAAGAAGTGTATTGTAGGCCCCTTGCAGTCAGAAACAGGCGAATTGATTATGGGGAACAAGGACATGGCAGACCAATTGAATAACTACTTTGGTTCTGCTTTCACTAAGGAAGACATAAATAATCTGCTGGAAATAGCAAGGGACCGGGGGTTAAATGAGATGGAGGAACTGAGTGAAATCCAGGTTAGCCGGGAAGTGGTGTTAGGTAAATTGAATGGATTAAAGGCCGATAAATCCCAGGACCAGATAAGTTGCATCCCAGAGTACTTAAGGAAGTAGCCGCAGAAATAGTGGATGCATTAGTGATAATTTTTCAAAACTCTTTCGATTCTGGAGTACTTCCTGAGGACTGGAGGGTAACTAATGTAACCCCACTTTTTAAAAAGGGAGGGAGAGAGAAAACGGGGAATTACAGTCCAGTTAGTCTAACATCGGTGGTGGGGAAAATTCTGGAGTCAGTTATTAAAGATGGGATAGCAGCACATTTGGAAAGTGACAAAGTCAGCATGGATTTATGAAAGGTAAATCATGTCTGACGAATCTTATAGAATTTTTCGAGGATGTAACTAGTAGTGTGGATAAGGGAGAACCAGTGGATGTGTTATATCTGGACCTTCAGAAGGCTTTGGACAAGGTCCCACATAAGAGATTAGTATACAAACTTAAAGCACACGGTATTGGGGGTTCAGTATTGATGTGGATAGAGAACTGGCTGGCAGACAGGAAGCATAGAGTAGGAGTAAACGGTCCTTTTCAGAATGGCAGGCAGTGACTAGTGGGGTATATGAGCAGGGAGGTTCTACTGCAGTTGAACAGGGTCTTGGTGAGACCACACCTGGAGTATTGCGTACAGTTTTGGTCTCCCAATCTGAGGAAAGACATTCTTGCCATAGAGGGGGTACAGAGAAGGTTCACCAGACTGATTACTGGGATGGCAGGACTTTCATATGAAGAAAGACTGGATAGACTTGGCTTGTACACGCTAGAATTCAGAAGATTGAGGGGGGATCTTATAGAGACTTACAAAATTCTTAAGTGGTTGGACAGGCTAGATGCAGGAAGATTATTCCCGATGTTGGGGAAGTCCAGAACTAGAGGTCACAGTTTAAGGATAAGAGATGAGAAAATCATTCTTTACACAGAGAGTGGTGAATCTGTGGAATTCTCTGCCACAGAAGGTAGTTGAGGCCAGTTCATTGGCTATATTTAAGAGGGAGTTAGATGTGGCCCTTGTGGCTAAAAGGATCAGGGGGTATGGAGAGAAGGCAGGGATGGGATACTGAGTTGGATGATCAGCCATGATCATATCGAATGGTGGTGCAGGCTCGAAGGGCCGAATGGCCTACTCCTGCACCTATTTTCTATGTTTCTATGTCTATGTTTCTATGACTGAGGAATTCTATCTCACAATTCCCCTGTATGTTTTATCCTCACCCTAACACTGCAAAAGCTTCGGAACAGATTGAAACTGGTCAAGTGCAAATCCTTTACATTTGCCATCCTTTCTTAGTATTTTGATCCACAATGCCTTTTCAAGAATATTCTGGTGATATTTCAGTGGCAGAATGCATCTGGTTGTCTGATGCACAGTTATTGCTCTGGTCACCATTTGGGATTGAATGTATTTTGTTACTGGGAAAGGCAACAACAAGAATCATCCGTTAACCTGAATGCTCAGTTTTACTGTGGATACCACAGCCTTTTTACTTTAAGATTCAATATTTAAAAAAATGTCCCCTACTCCCAAACCATCAGGAGAGACAAAGTCTGAAGAAGGGTCTCGACCCGAAGCATCACACATTCTTTCTCTCCAGAGATGCCGCCTGTCCCGCTGAGTTACTCCAGTTTTTTGTGTCTACCTTCTCATTAGTTTAGTTTAGAGATACAGCGTTATAACAATCCCGTTGGCCCATGGAATCTGTGCCAACTATCTGTACGCTAGCTCTCTATTATCCCAATTTCGCATCCGATACACTTGGGGCAATTTGCAAAAGCTAATTAACCTACAAATCTGAGATAGACACAAAATGCTGGAGTAACAGCATCTCTAGAGAAACAGGATGGGCGACATTTCAGGTTACGACCCGTCTTCAGACTGGGACTGGAGAGACTCCAGACTGGACCTTTTACCAGCATCTGCAGTTTATTCTACACAACCTACAAACATGTGCATCTTTCGATTATGGGAGGAAACCAGAGCACCCGGAAGAAACCCACATGGTCGCAGGGAGAATGTAAAACTCCGTGTAGACTGCACCCGTCGTCAGGATTGAACCTGATGACAATAATATTTTCAAAAGATTCTGATCTGATCAATGTTTCCAGCATTTATTTCTAGTATCTGCAGTTCTGTTGATTTTCACACACGTTTTTGCTCCTGGACTAAATGGGGTCTCTGGTGGTGTTTCCACGACTGTAGGAATCTCACACCCCTTCTGAAAGAAGAGATGCGACTGCTGTGGACTGTGAGCACCTGCCCCATGTGCCATAGCTTCTTTTAGTTTAGTTTAGTTGAGAGATACCGCGCAGAAACAGACCCATTGGCCCACCCGAGTTTGTGCAGACCAGAGATCCCCGCACACTCACACAATCCTACACGCATCAGGGACAATTTTACATTTATACCAGGCCAATTAACCTACAAACCTGACATCTTTGGAGGTGGGAGAAACCGGAGCTTCCCGAAGAAAACACACGCAGGTCACGGGGAGAATGTAAAAAACTCCATACAGACAAGCACCTGTAGTCAGGATCAAACCCGGGTCTCTGGCGCTGTAAGGCAGCAACCCTACAGTTCTGCCACTGTGCCGCCCTTATGATCCTGTAATACGATCGTTGATAAGGACACACATCCATCCAGTATCTAGAAACATGCCAAAGTTACAGTAACGCAACAATGTCTTTCATTCAACAATGAATTTACTGATTGCCAGCCTGAGACTTTGATGATGGTTGACTTCAGCCCATGTGACAATAAACTAAACTAAACTAAAATGGTTTTATGACATTGCCTCAACTTTATGGAACCGGGGCATGAACCAGGCTGCCAGTGAAGGTAAATCTCCCAACATGGTATCACTTCTGAAGAAGGGTCTCAACCTGAAACGTCACCTGTTCCTTTTCACCAAAGATGCTGCCTGACCTGCTCTCCGCAGTTCCTATCTGCAGTTCCTTCCTTTCCTTGACCTCTGTAATATTTTTGGCATTGTGGAACAGTTCCGTGTTCCAGCTGGTATATCAAACACTTTCCTAGCATTCACATTTGTTTCAGCCTCTCCATTCTCTACAGCTTGTATTTGGACTGCTATTTTACATGATCATACACTGGCTCCCCTTTGTATGCTTTTGATGAGTTGAGGTAGTTGAGTTTCATTTATTGTCACGTATACCGAGGGGTACAGCGAAAAGCTTTTGTTGTCTGTTAACCAGCCAGCAGAAAGCCAATACGTGATTGCAATCGAGCTATCATCAGTACACAAATACATGATAAAGGGAAAAATGCGAATCAGGTTTAGTGCAAGATAAAGTCCGACAAAGTCCCATCAAAGATAGTCCGAGGGTCTCCGCTGAGGTAGATAGTAGCTCAAGACTGCTCCCTAGTTGTTGGTAGGATGGTTCAGTTGCCTGCTGTTGGTGCAGAGATGTGCTTACGTGTAATTTTCTTAAACTCATCAGATGCATTTTCAATTATCTGAACTTTCCTTAGTCTTGTACCTTTGTAGCTAGTGTGGTCTCTGAGTTCTTTGTGTAACCCTGTGGGTGAGAAGCTTAACAGACACAAGAGCTTCAGCAGAGCATGGCCATTTATTTCGGACTGCTTTGGCATGCCTATGCAAACAATCATGAAACAGTCATGAAAGCAGTTATTCACATGACTTTGCACTAAACAAGTTATTAGCCTTGATCCCCCACAGTTAGCAACCACAGCAACTAAATCCTAAAATCCAATGAAATAAATACTCCATCTTCACATCTTCAGAAACATCCAGCAGAAACAAGGAACTGCAGATGCTGGTTTATGAAAAATGACACAGTGGTAGAGTAACTCAGTGCTGGAGTAAAGCAGCATCTCTGGAGAACATGGATAGACAGCATCTTGGGTCGGACCCTTCCATAGATGGATAGTGGTAGTTAAGCGGGAGGCGGGGGGTTAGAAAGCTGGAAGAGAGGAAGCGCAGGGCAGAGCCTGGCGAGTGATAGGTGGAATGTTATAAAAAGGATCTGCGGATGCTGGTTTATACCATAGATAATCTGCTGAGTTACTCCAGCAAATTGTGTCTATGTGTGGATACAGTGGGGACATGTTTGAAATATCTATGTACATTCAACCATGTCTAAACAGAAAGGGCACTGCTATAGATGTTCACATCAGGTCTAGAGCAGAATTGGGCAAGAGTAAGGGCTATCACTACTTTCCTGGAATAACAGGCCGAGTGGATGTCTTTTGTAAACACAGATGGGTGCATGTCTTTGGACTGGAGGCTCAATTACATTATAACAAAATAGCGATATGAGGATCAGTACTGTCAACTACCAGTTAGTGCGATTAGTAAAGCTTCAGTCTGAAGAAGCCAAACGTTGCCCATTCCATCTCTCCAGAGATGCTGCCTGTCCCGCTGAGTTACTCCAGCATTTTGTGTCTATCTTTGGTTGTGAACACTATCTGTCATTCACCAACTAGGCATGGATGTTATCCTAGTTCTGTTGGTTGCCTCCATACTGAAGAAGCTGAACACCATTACTATGTCAGTGAGGAGGTAAAAATTTTATTGCTGGTGAACCGGAGAAGGAGAATGAAATGACAACTCATTTTGATAATTAGAGTCAGAGTCATACCACGTGGAAAGAGGCCTTTAGGCCCAACATCCCTATGCCGACCAACATGCCCCATCAGTCCCACCTCTCCGTGTTTGGCCCATAACCCTCTAAACCCATCCTATCCATGCAATTGCCTAAATGTTTCTTAAACATTGCAACAGTACCTGCCTCACCTACCTCCTCCATACAACCACCACCCTTTGTGTAAAAAAATCACCCCTCAAATTCCTATTAAATCTTTCACCCTCACCTTAAACCTATGTCCCCTGGTTCAGGATTCCCCAACTCTGGGTAAAAGATCTAACCCGATCTATTCCTCTCAGGATTTTGTACACCTCTATAAGATTGCCCCTCATCCCTCATCCTCCTGCGCTCCAGGGAATAAAGTCCTGGCCTGCTCGACCTCTCCCTATAGTTCAGAAGAAATATATTCATTAACATGATTTCTGACCATGTCTAGTACTTCATTGTGCCTTTGTTATATTGGACCTCTCATATCATCATGAGGGGATTAGTCTTATCCTTACATCTTAATGTGGGAAGTCTCAGTAGTTTACCCATTTCTCATGCTCCCAAACCATGGTGATGCTGGGGTCATTATCATTCTGTGTTTAAACCAGCCTCATTTGACTGTGGGTTGTTAAGGAATAGAAAGCTTCAAATATTCCTCTTCCAATACAATGTGATCAAATCCCATGTCATTGATCACTTTAATGATGTCCTCATCAGTTTAAAAGCCTGCCAAAAAGTGTACTGTTCATTAGTTAATGTTACAGGAGCAGAATTAGGCCATTCAGCCCATCAAATCTACTCTGCCATTCAATCATGTCTGATCTATCTTTCTCCCTCAACCCCATTCTTCTGCCTTTTCCCCATAACCGCTGACACCCTTAAACTGATTACACACCCTTGTTTGTAGTAAGGAACTATACCCCACAAGTGAGTCAACCCCCTCAGAGAAAGACTGGATAGACTCAGCTTATACTTGCTAGAATTTAGGAGATTGAGGGGGGATCTTACAAAATTTTTAAAGGGTTGGACAGGATAGATGCAGGAAGATGGTTCCCGATGTTGGGGAAGTCCAGAACAAGGGGTCACAATTTAAGGATAAGGGGGAAATCTTTTAAGGCCGAGATGAGAAAAACATTTTTCACACAGAGAGTGGTGAATCTCTGGAACTCTCTGCCACAGAGAGTAGTTGAGGCCAGTTCATTGGCTATATTTAAAAGGGAGTTAGATGTGGCCCTTGTGGCTAAAGGGTTCAGGGGGTATGGAGAGAAGGCAGGTACGGGATACTGAGTTGGATGATCAGCCATGATCATATTGAATGGCGGTGCAGGCTCGAAGGGCCGAATGGCCTACTCCTGCACCTATTTTCTATGTATCTATGTATCTATGAGAAGAGGTGCGGAGTTTGAAGCAAGGCAAGATAAGATTGATAACCTGAATAACCGCAAGGATCAAAGCTCTAAGGGTTAAAATGTTTATTTCACACACGCACACAGACAGACACACACGCGCAAACCCACGCACACACACAACGACGCGCACACACACACAGACAGATACACACACGAACGCACGCACACACACACGCTCACACCCACACTCACGCACACACACACACGAACGCACGCCCACACACACGCTCACACCCACACACACACGCACACATGCACACGCACACACACGGACGCACGCACGCACATGCACACACGCACATACACACACAAACACACACGTGCACACACACATTAACTCACACGCGCACACACAGACACAGGCACACAGAAACACACACACACACACACACGCACACACACATGTAATACACACCGAGAAATACACATGCACATACACGCACATGCACACGCGCAAACGCGTACACACCACGCGCACACACAAACACCGACACACAGAGACAGACACACACTCAGACACACACACAGACACACACATGCACACACACACGCGCACACCGCACTCACACACTCACACTTACACGCACACGCACATGCACACACAGACACACACACGGGAGCTGCGGACACGGGAGCTGCGGACTCGGGAGCTGCGGACTCCGGCTGCGGGAGGCGGCTGATCAGGAGGTCCGGGCCGCTGAGGAGGAGGATGTTCACCGTCGGGGTTCGGCGTCGGCGTTCCACCAGCCCGGCGTGAGGGCCTGAACATCGGGCCACCCGGGGCGGAGACTGCGGGTGCTAGGAAGGCCTCGAACACGAGTGAACATCTGGGAAGAACGGAGGGGAGGCTGGCTGGACTATGGTGCCTTCCTCACCTTGGTGCCACTGTGTTATGTTGTGTCGTGGACTTTCAGTGTTTGTGCTTTTTTTTAAATTCTATTTTATTTTTAATATGTTTTATTATTTATTATTATTTATTTATTTTTATTTTTATGATACTGCCTGTAAGGGAAATTCATTTCGTTGTCTCTAACTGAGACAATGACAATAAATTTGAATACAATACAATACAATACAATACATATACTCACACACATACTCACACACTCACACACGCTCATACACATTCACATGCACACACACACTGAAGCACACAAATACACATACACACATACACAGACACAGACATACAGAGACACACACAGTCACACAGAGACACACACACACACACACACACACACACACACACACACACACGTTCACACTCCACACTAAATGAGTAAGGCTCGTGAGGAATGTAAACTCGCGCTATTTACTCAAACCACACACAGAAGCAGGAGAGCGGAAATACACAGAGCCAGACAAGTGAAAGCCCTTTTCAGGGAGCTCGGCGAAGCGTGCCAGTGGCCTTTTTTCTCTAACCTAATGTAGTATCTGTTTTGAAACACTGATGTTCCAGGTGTGGAGATATCCTCCAGGGGGGATTAGCGCAGAGGGATAAAAGGGCCTGGGCAAAGCTGAACCACCAAGACCATTGAGCTTCTGTTTGTGTAAGTACACATGTAAACCCCATTGAGGGTGGAACAGTTAGCCTTGTGTTGGGCCTGCCTAATTGGGAATGAAAGTGGAAGCTACAAACTGGTTCCTGCTGGCGTTTATAAGTTATTTTTATAATGGTCAATAAATGGGGTAATTTGGAAGGCAGAAAGTGAATGGCTGTGGAGTTGCTTAAGCACTAATACCTGGTTTTTATAATTGGGTACCACAGGGAATGTAAATAATGACTTACCTTTCTGCCCCAGCCCCCTCCTCACTTCTGAAAGTGTTTTCATTGTGTAGGCACTCTTTAATTGGGGAGACTCACCAGTTAGTTGCAATCCCGCTTTAGCCTTGTGGGCTCAAACTCATGTGGGATTTTAAACACATTGTCATGGAGGCATATGGATCAGAAACAGGCTCTTTGGCCAATTGAGTCCATACCAACCATCAGACGCTCAATCACACTAATCACATTTTAATCTTCCAAAATTCCCGGCAGCTCCCAGTCTAATTCTACCACTCTCAGCTATACACCAGGGGCTATTTATAGCATCCAATTAACCTACCAACCTGCACATCTTTAGCTGGAAAGAGTGTAGAGGAGATTTACGCAGATGTTGCCAGGACTCCAGAGCCCCAGCCACGGGAAGAGCGGAAACATTATTCCTTGGAACACAGGAGGCTAAGGAGAGATCTTACAGAGGTGTATAAAATCATGTGGAGAATTGATAGGGTCTTTTACCTCGTGTCTTTCACCCAGGGCGGGGGAAACAAGAGCCAGAAGATATCAGTTTAAGGTGTGAGGGGAAAGATTTAGTAGTGAATTTTAGTGTGAGGGGAAAGATTTAGTAGCGAATTTAGTAGTGAATTTAGTAGTGAATTTTTTTTCACTCAGAGGGTGGTGGGTATATGGAATGAGCTGCCAGAGGATTTAGTTGAGACAGATACTATAGCAGCGTTTAAAAGACAATTGGACAGGTGCATGGATAGGAAAGATTTAGAGGGATATGGGCCTAATGCGGGAAATAGGACCAGCATAGATGGGTCATCTTGGTCGGCATGGACGAGTTGGCCTGAAGGGCCTGCTTCAATGCTGTATGACATCATGACTCGATGGGGAGGGGGAGAGGAGAAACTGGAGCACCCATGGCGACAGTGAGAATGTGCAGTTGCCACGTGGATGGTATAGCAGCATGGATGGAACCTGGGACACTGGACCAGTGAGGCAGCAGCTCTACTACCTGTGTCACCGCACTTATAATCCATCTGACAGAAAGAGGAAGCGCTGCCTTGTAGAAAGTGTTGCCTTTCAGTTGAATTGGTAAGTTTAGACATACCTGCTGATTCAGCTGGATGCTCAAAGCAATTTTTATTCTGCTGTCGGAGTCCTAGTCTCCAACACATAATGTTAATACTGAGTTTTCCTTGAGGTCACCTCTGATGAATTTGATAGTTTTACACTGAATTAACAACAGCTGCTTATTAACATAAGCTAAAATTTAAAAGAGCTAAAGGTTCTACATAATGGTTCCATGTAATCAAGAAAGAATAAAGGCCTAACATTTTGGAAGTTTACAGCAAAAAAAAAAAAATGTTCTGTGGACCATGGTACCTTTACCGTGGGAATTTGCTGAAGTAATTTTGGCGAGATTATCCATTGGCATGTGGACATGTAATTGTTGATGAACCCCCATGCAAACTACTCCGGTGGGCAGGTGGGAGGGGACACGGAGGTGCCTTAGGAAATTGCCCCTTCTTGTCAGAGCTAAAGGATATAATAGAGAACGAGTAATGATTAAAGTGCGGAGGCAAACGTTCTGGCAACGAGTCACTTCCCAACTTTGCAGCAATTTCATCCCCCTGATGACTTTGGCGGGAGGTCTAATCAATTTTAGCAGTCAGGCCTCATTTAAATAGTATAATTGAGCTGCCACTGTGAACAGCACTAGTTCGCCATGTGTGAGGGCAGGGATTCAGCCAGTGAGGCACTGAGGCCTCCTGCCACTTAAAGGCAGCCCTCCCACTGAAAATGGACTTTATAATCAACTGTAAAAAAAGCTCTTCGAAATGGAGTCAAGCACAACAGGCACAGATGAGGGAAATATATGTATTAAAAAAATGATTTTCTAAGTGATAGATGGTGAAATAAACATGAAAATACATTACCAATCCATTGGCACTGTGCGGAGAAGATAGACCAGTTCTACTGACGCAATCTCTCCCCTCTCCATCATAAGGTCCAAACCAACCTGCCTACTGCCAAAGTATCTGGTTTGTATCCAGCTCGCCATACAAGTGAAACTGATGGCTACAGTCTGAAAGCACAAATGTAAGTATTCAGAACAAGGACTGAAGGAGGGTCTCGACCCGAAATGTCACCGGTTCCTTCTCTCAAGAGACGCTGCCTGTCCCGCTGAGTTACTACCGCATTTTGTGTCTATCTTTGGTGACCCTGACTCTTCAACATGAGTTTTGTTGCAAAATTGGCAGGCATCAAATTGAGTGTGGCCAATTGAATGGGAGATCAAAGAAGCTGGTTAACTTTGGCCTTGGTAGTTCGACGTACCTGTCAACCCTTTACAAAGCGAATGGAGTGCACAAAGGAGCTACTCAATAACTGACTCAGAAATTCAGAATTTGGAAAAGGATTATGTATCTGGAAACCAAATGGCACAAAGTTCCAGCCTTAGAGTTAATACTGGCAATGTGAAGTGAAGCCAAATGAACCTGCCAGGAAAAAGTGGTAGATAAAAAAAATAAGCTCACAAGTACTGGAAGCTTGAAATAAAATCGGCGATTCACAGCAAATCCATCGCTGACTCCAGAAAATGGTGGGATCAGCTCCCTGGATCCAGTCTCTGCTCCATTAAACTCCATTTTCACAAAGTGAGGTAAAGTAGAACTAGGCGGGTAAATTGTCTTCAAAGACAAAGAAGACAGAATTAATGGTAATCTAATGTTAGCAAATTGCTAGTCAGTGGGGCGCAGGTAACATTTAAAAAAACATTTTAGTTTGGTTTAGTTCAGAGATACAGTGCAGAAACAGGCCCTCCAGCCCACCGGGGCCGCTCCGACCAGTGATCCCCGCATATTAACACTATCCTACACACACTAGGGACAATTTTTACATTCACCAAGCCAATTTTTACCTACTTATCTGTACATCTTTGGAGTGTGGGAGGAAACCGATCTTGGAGAAAACCCTCCCGGGCACAGGGAGAACGTACAAACTCCGTACAGACAGCACCCGTAGTCGGGAACGAACCAATGTCTCCGACACTGCAAGCACTTTAAGACAGCAACTCCACCACTTCACAACCGTGCTGCCCCCACAGGTATGGTGGCTTTAGACAGGTATGTGGATAGGAAAGGTTTAGAGGGATATGGTCCAAACGCAGGCAGGTAGGACCAGTGTAGATGGGGCATATTGGCCGGCGTGGGCAGGTTGTGCTGAAGGGCCTGTTTTCCCGCTGTACAATATGACTCTATCTTTGGAATTCTCTTTTCGAGGAGGCTTTCAACGGCGCTAGATTTTGGGGAACTTAAAAGATAAGGGAAAGATTTAGAGCGGATATGCCAATTCAACATAATATTACTGGATGGCTGAGTAGTCTGATCTTACGAGCCTTGCAGAATGCTCCTTTTCCATTATGAGTGGTTATGGACAAGTGATGATAATAAGGATAAACCTTTTCAGGGAATACTAACAAATGTTTTAGAAATATTTTCAGTACCTCTGGAAATCACTTACCATTGCGAGAGTTAGTTTATTTTAGTTTATTGTTACGTGTACCGTGGTACAGTGAAAAGCTTTTTTGTTGCCAGCTTTCCAGTCAGTGGAAACATGATTTACGATCAAGCTGTCTACAATGTCGAATACAGGGTAAAGGGGATAACGTTTAGTGCAAGATAAAGTCCTGTAAAGTCCGATTAAAGATAGTCCGAGGGTCTCCATTGAGGTAGATTGTAGATCAGGACTGTTCTCTAGTTGGTGATATGATGGTTCAGTTGCTTGATAACAGCTGGGACGAAACTGTCCCTGAATCTGGAGGTGTGCACTCATACCTCCAAGGGTGGCACGGTGGCGCAGCGGTAGAGTTGCTGCCTTATAGCGAATGCAGCGCCGGAGACCCGTGTTCGATCCTGACCACAGGTGCTGTCTGTATGGAGTTTGTACGCTCTCCCCATGACCTGCGTGGATTTTCTCCGAGACCTTCGGTTTCTTCCCACAGTCCAAAGACGTGCGGGTTTGTAGGTTAATTGGCTTGGTAAATGTAAAATAAAATTGTCCCTAGTGTGTGTAGGATAGTGTTAATATGCAGTGATCGGCTGGTCGGCGCTGTCCCGGTGGGCTGAAGGGCCTGTTTCCGCGCTGTATCTCTAAACTAAATTAAACTAAACCTTGGAAGTTGGAGTAGAGAGTCCTTGCTTTGGGAATCTGGTGTTGGGAATGCCGGTGAGATTGCCCATCTCTTGGAGTTGGTTGCATTAAACCAGAGACTTGATGCTGATAATGTTGATCTTTGCTCACATATTCTGGCTATTTTCCAAAGAGTTTGCAAAGGCACATTGGCCGTTCATCTCAAATGCTTTAAGTGCCCACTGTAGTTGGTTAATGGTATTAAAACCACACGGACAGCACTGGAGGTCATGATCAAACCCGGGTCTCATAAGGTGATAAGTGATAGTAGCAGAATTAGGCCATTCGGCCCATCAAGTCTACTCCGCCAATTAATAAATTAAACACATTTCAAAATTCATTTTTTAATTATGGGTAATAATAGCAAAAAAACTCATACTCAAATTTTGGATAAACACACCCATACCAGCGCTTAAATTGTGGATTATAAATATGTTGGACACAGCACATCTTGAAGAAATGCGGTTCCTCCTAACAGATAAACCAGACCAATTCTTAACGAAGTTACTGTTTCAGGTCTGGGTGAAAGATGGTCAAGAATATAAATACTTATCTCCTATCTCCTATTTTCTATTCTTTCTCTCTCTCTTTCTGCTTTTTTACCTCTCTCCCTCACTCTCTCTCTCTTTTCGGTTTTTTTCTCATCACATCACATGTTTTTTCTACTCTCTATTGCCTACTCTCTCTTTCTCTCTCTCATTTAAAAAAATATAATAAAAACTGAAGCTGTACATAGAATGTAACATGCCAACATATATTTGGCACCTGAAGAAAGGTACCATTGTATTGTACTTCTAATAAATAAAATAAAAAAAATTTAAAAAGTCTACTCCGCCATTTAATCATGGCTGGCCCATCTCTTCCTCTGAACCCCATTCTCCTGCCTTCTCCCCATAACCCCTGACACCCGTTCTAGCCATGAATCTATCTATCTCAGGCATTGTGATATCTATCTCAGGCAGCTCTACCATCTGTGTCGCTGTGCTGCCCTGTCAGCTCTTGCTTTGTGGTTCTCCATCATCTATTCTTTCGGTGGATGTGCATTTCTTGGACTGCGTGAGTACTTCCCCGTTCCCCTCTCACACTCCTCCACAATGCATTTGCTTCCTTTGACTGAGTTGCTCTGGTACCCAGGGCATTGCTGCCCTTGTTAATTCAGTGCTTTCGCAAATTGTAATTCCTTTTAACAGAAGATTTCCCATAGTAATTTAAAACGTCCTTCTCTGTACGGTTCAGCTGAGTTTCTGACATCCCGTTTATTTTGCAGCGGGTCGTTAATGCAATTTTAGCAAATTACTCAAATTGAAGATAAGCACGACCAGCTGAAACATTATTTGATTTAAAGATGTAATGGGATGCACCAATAAATGGATACCTTTCATCTCTCGGTGAACTCACACAGAGCATGGCATACTCTTAATACACTTTTAATATTGACAAAAGAGCTCAATTCTTTGAAACCATTCAATGAAACCCTCTCCTCGTGGCTCAATGGCTAAAGACACATCTGTCATGTGGACTGTACAGACTAGAGGATGCTTGGTTCCTTCCCAGTTCTCTGGTGGTTTACTGATCTCAGCCAAAAGCCACTTGGCAAATGTTGTATTTAATCTTAGTACCCTTGACTGAGGAAGAGAAAAATCTGTGTGGGTTCCTGTTGCTAATTCTCTTCCAGTGAACTTAGCTGGAAAATGTGCAACTGCAGATGTTTAATTTAAGGCCAGTTTTGGGCTTATCTAAAGCAGTTGAATGGGTTGCCGATGTTTAGTGTACAGGTCCAGTCATAAACAATACTCATGCACAGATTGGCAGCCAATGTCCGCGGTACTCGAACAAAAAGAGTAGAAAGACCTAAGGTGTAGGAAGGAACTGCAAGTTGCTGGTTTACACTGAAGATAGACACAAAATGGTGGAGAGACTCAGCAGGACAGGCAGCCTCTCTGGAGAGAAGGAATGGGTGACATTTCAGGTCGAAACCCTTCTTCAGACTGAGAGTCAGGGCAGAGAGAGAGTCTATAGATATAGAAGGATAAGATGTGAAAATGACAGACAAAAGGAACTGCTAATGCTGAAATCTTGAGCAAAACACATAGTACCGGAGGAACTCGGCTTGACAGGCAGCATCTCTGGAGCATTCAGCAAGGCACGTAAGATCAGACACACCTTCAAGACTACTCTGCCATCCGGTAATATTATGTTGAATTGGCATATCTGCTCTAAATCTTTGCCTTATCTTTTAAGTTCCCCAAAGTCTAAAGAAGGATCCCAACCCAAAACATCATCTATACATTCCTCTCCTTGGATGCAGCCTGACCAGCTGAATTCCACCAGCACTTTGTGCTTTGGAAAAGAGTATGAACATGATTGGAGTTGGACACAAAGTGCTGGGGTAACTCAGCGAGTCAGGCAGCATCTCTTGAGAAAAAGGATGGGTGAGGTTTCGGGTCGGGACCCTTCTTCAGACTCTTCTCCAGAGATGCTGCCTGACCCGCTGAGTTAATCCAGCACTTTGTGTCTAACTTCGGTATAAACCAGCATCTGCATTTCCTTTCCACACATGAGGATTGTTGATCCAGTCAGACTCTTCTTGGGAAGATTGCTGAAGTGCATTCCTTTCTTTATGAGAGGCTAATTTAATTTCAATCTATGAAGGAAATTGAAACTTGTTTAATTTCAGTTCACTTCCACTTTGGAAAGAAAGATTTGCAATTATTTAGCACTTTTCACACCCTCTGGTTCAACTAAAGTACTTACCAGCCCAGTGTAGTACTACTGAAATGTAGTCTAAAAACAGAAACTACCTTCCCTGCAGTGATATACCACAAGTGGCATTGACTGAGAGATGTTGCTCCAGGCACTCAGATAACTCTGATTTTCTTCTTCAAAGTTGTGATGTGTAGTCTTCAAGTTCCATGCAAAGGGCAACAGATTCTACAGTGTTGCACTTGCTCTAAACTCAAAAAAAATTGCTTGGCAACCGGGAGACACAGTATACCGTGCTGAACAGAGGGCAGTGAAATAGTCGCCTAGTCCTCGTTAGGTCTCATTGATGTTAAGGAAGCCACATGGGGAGCAGCAAAGGCAGGGACCCCAGCAACCCATCCAGGTGAGACTTTAGACTTTAGGCTAATAGAATCATAGTCATAGAGTGATACAGTGTGCAAACAGGCCCTTCGGCCCAACTTGCCCACACTGGCCAATATGTCCAAGCTACACTAGTCCCACCTGCCTGCATTTGGGCCATATCCCTCCAAACCTATCCTATCCATGTACCTGTTGGACTCTTTCTTAAATGTTTGGATAGTCCCTGCCTCAACTACCTCCCTGGCAGCTTGTTTGATACACCCACCACCCTTTGTGTGAAAAAGTTACCCCTCAGATTATTAAACCTTTTCCCCTTCACCTTAATCCTATGTCCTCTGGTCCTCGATTCACTTACTCTGGGCAAGTGAATCGAGATGAAGATACTTTAGAGATACAGCACAGAAACAGGCACTTCGGCCCATCGAGTCCATGCCGACCTTTGATCATCACGTACACTAGCACTATCCTACACACTGGGAACAGTTTACAATTTACAGAAGCCAAATAACCTACAAACCTGCACCTCATTGGAGTGTGGGAGGAAACTGGAGCACTCGGAGAAAACATCTCGCTGTCACAGGGAGAACCTACAAACTCTGTACAGATAAGCTCCCGTAGTCAGGACAGAAGGTGGGTCTCTGGTGCTGAACCGAAACAATATCTGCCCATTCCCTCTATACTGCCTGACCTGCAGAGTTCCCCAGCACTTTGTGTTTGGATTAAAGGTCAAAGCTTTGTAGCATCTGTTTCCACCGAGCTTACCTTTGGAGTTGTTGCAAATGGGAAAATAACATTACGGTGGTGCATCACAATCTGTGACCAACACATGGTTTTATATAGACTTATGAGAAACAGATTCCAGGCATCATTCAGTACCGGTTACCCACAGGCGACTTGCAGAAAAATTCTCAGACAACTGGAATATTAAACTACTTTTTATTTCAAAGAATAAATCTGTACATCATGTTTGGATCAGTCGGTAAATGCACCCCTGCTGGACCCAAGAGCCGTGAGTTCAATCTTTCATCTTAGAGCGTTAGTCGAGGATGTTCCACGAGGCTCATAGTTCTTAAGACTACGGGGAGGAGAGAAATCAGTCTGTGCTTCTGTTCCTAATTGGTATCGGTGAGCCCCGCTGAGAAATATGCCCTGGACATCCTGTGAGGATTGAATCACGATCAGCCGAGGTGCCCTTCAAAGTTGCATGCTCACTGTCTGGATAAACACAGGAAGATTGGCTTACAAAGATGAGGAGTTGGCACATATGCTTGAGCAGATTTTCGTGCCTTCAGAAGAAGGGAATTGCAGTAACATTTTTCCAATCCATTTCAAGTTAAGTTTATCATCATGCACGCAAGTAGAGCGAGGTGCAGGTACAAACAAACTCTACCTTGCAGCAACATCACATGCACATAGACTCAGGCAACAGATATAAACATCAATTATACATAAGTCACACGCGCATTCTAAAGGACAATGGATAGAAAAAATGTTCATAGGTTCTCGGTGCAGAATTAGGCCATTCGGCCCATCAAGTCCACTCTGCCATTCAATCATGGCTGATCTATCTTACCCAACCGCATTCTCCTGCCTTCTCCCCAGAACTCCTGACACCCGTACTGATCACGAATGTCAAACTCCGTCTTGATTCAAGCCTAAATGCGTGTACACAAATTATTGGAATTAAAAAAACAATCTTAATTAATTTCTCACCCACATTACAAGTCATTTCCATGGCTGGCATAAATGTAACCAAAAATTGGAAAGCAGATCTAAAGGATTTAAAATGTTTGAAGCATAATTTATGTTGGAACTCCTCTGCTGCATATGTCTTATTTCTTCTCCAAATAGTTATTTCCCCTCTTCTTGCTGCCACGTTTTGTTCCTCTTGCACATACTTGTTGGCTCTCTGGGCCTTCTCTCTTGCTTTGTGTTCGCAGCTTGCTTCTTTCACTTTGGTTTGTTATGCCTGCATTTTTAAAAGTTTCGCTTTATTTTCCTCTCTCCTGCCACGTTCCACCCTTGGGCCACAACTTTTTGGGAAATGTCTGGAGTTCTGCAATGAACCGTGGGTGCACCTCCTGGTACCTGGCACCGAGCTCACGATTCCTGCCCCACGCACACGTTCCAAGCTTGCTGGCAGCTCTTAGGCAGCGGTTTTCTGATTGAGCTCTGACTCCCTACAGAGCTCAGCAGCGGAACATGTGAGTGCTGCTGTTTCCAGTCGATACGCTGGGAATATGCCTGTTAAACCTTTATTAGATTTGGCCACAGGAACAACAAGTCAATTAATTTCAAATAGATGCCGGGGGGGGGGGGGGGGAATAAGTACGATTATCTTGATGCCCCTGTGCAAAGCCATCATGGACACCAAGATACTCTTCAAGGCAAAGCTAGTGTCCCAGGCTAACCACACAGACACATGCTGATTGTGGCAATAATGCTATAATGGAACGAGCTGCCAGAGGAGGTAGTTGAGGTTGGGACTCATCGTTAGACAGGTACATGGATAGGACAGGTTAGAGGGATATGGACCAAACACAGGCAGGTGGGAGTAGTGTAGCTGGGACATGTTGGCTGGTTTGGGAAAGTTGGGCCGAAGGGTCTGTTTCCACACTGTATCATTCTATGTCTCTATGACTCGAAAGGTTTCAACCCAAAAAATCACCTACTTCTTTTCTCCAGAGATGCTGCATGACCTGCTGAGTTACTCCAGCATTTTGTGACTATCTTTAGTATGAACCAGCATATGTAGTTCATTCCTACACAATTATTTCTATGCTTAAGGTAGACACAAAATGCTGGAGTAACTCAGCTGGGCAGGCAGCATCTCTGGATAGAAGGAATGGGTGACGTTTTGAGTCGAGACTCTTCTTCAGACTGAATCAGGGGAGAGGGAGAGGGAGTCACAGGGATAAGGAAATGTAAGAGATCAAAAGAGATGAAGATCAAGGAAAATATAGAATAGATCATTGTTAGCTGGGAGAAGTTGACAACAAAGCAAACAGGGATAAAATGTAATCAGGGGGACAGTCAGACTGGTCTGAGAACTGAGACGGGGGAGGGATGGAGAGAGAGGGAAAGCAAGGGTTACTTGAAGTTAGAGGTCAAAAATGCTGCTTTATGCTTGTTGTGAACAGAAGATCAATGAAATTATGTCACCCACCCCAACAGCCAAGGGGACATCCTGAGAGTGAACCCATCAAAAGCAATTGGTCCAGATGGGATCCTTGGCTGCAACCTCGGAACATGCATGGATCAGCTGGCAGGAGCATTTGCGGACATTGTCAAACTGCTATAAAAACTGTACAACTCCTTCCCCTTCTGCCGTGGGGTATACAGAGACTGTAACACAACATTCTGCACTATTTCTTTTCACTTTTACACTATCTGATGTACTCACCTAATGGTATGATCTGTCTCAATAGCACGCAAAACAGACTGCTACTTATTGATGAAAGCTCCATCTTTAACACCATCATTCCATCCAAACTCATCTCCAAACTAGACCATGGAAACAGCGCTGCTCCATGACTGAACCCTTGATCCCCTGACCCAGGGACCACAAGCAGCAAGGATGGATGACAAAACGAAGGAGCTGGTTATGGACATCAGGAAGTGGTGTGGACGGCGTCCAAGGAAGGACATCGATGCCTCCGTTCCTGAAAAGGTTAAGAAAATGGCAATGCTTCCAATGATTCTCATCTACAGCTGCCGCCATAGAAAGCATCTTATCTGGCTGGATGCATCACAGCTTGGTATGGAAACTCCTCTGCCCAAGACAGCATGAAATTGCAAAGAGTTGGGAATGCAGCCCAGTCCATCATGCAACTCTCCCCCCACCCACCATCCAATCAACTCCATTTATACTTCACGTTTCACTCAGGAGAGCAATCCTTAACCAAGGACCACTCACCAATCCTTAACCAAGGTCATTCTCTCTTTTCCCCTCTCTCATCGTGCAGATGGCCCAAAAACTTAAAATGACGTACCACCAAATTCAAGATCAGATTCTTTCCTGCTGTTATTAGACTCTTGACAGGTTCTATCGTGAATTCCCATCTTCCAACCTACCTTGTTCTGACCCTTGCACTTTTTATGTGCACTTTCACTGTAGCTGTAACGCTATATTCTGCACATCTATTTATTTTCTCGTTTACATTACCTGATGTACTCATCTATGGAATGATCTGCCTCGACAGCATGCAAATATGTTTTTATCTTGTATCACAGTACATGTGACACTAATAAATCAAAAGGGTGGTGAATCTGTGGAATAATTGAATGGCGGGGTTGGCTTGATGGGCCGAATGGCTGAGATATGCTGCTATAGCATCAATTTATGAAATTACTAAACCAATACCAATTCACCTACATGTTAAAATCAATTGAAGTTAGTTTAATTTAGTGTTTGTGTTAGCACATAGAATTTAGTTATGTGCTTTTAATCATTCATATGCTGCAATTTTTAGATTTTCAAAAAAGTATTACGTTTTTAATAGTTTGTATTTTTTTAATGTCACAGCTGACACAGTATGTTAATCCAAAGTATTCATGGCTCTATGTGTATGGATTTACCAGCTGTGAATGGATGTTATCAGCTGTTTGCTATGGGGGAACCACAAAGCCGCCACACGCCTCCTGCATCCTAAGATGCCATTCCATCATGCAAGACTTCAGTGTTGAAAATTGTATGACATTTACCAGCAAGTACCAACAAACCCACGTCCGGGAAGCAAGCAATTATCACATTTTTTAAATTTCATATCAGCCAGGTGAGAGTACAGGCAGCTTACTGCTAACAATATGTTCCATCCCAATGTTCCATTCCATGTACCATCTGTCCTCCACCCTAAACTGTTTATGATTTCAGCCACACATCGGAATATTTGGCATGATAACATTCACTCATTGTTCAGAAACGGAAGATGCGTGGGAAGCAGCGAGGGCGGCACGATGGCGCAGCGGTAGAGTTGCTGCCTTACAGCGCCGGAGGCCCGGGTTCGATCCTGACCATAGGGTGCTTGTCTGTACGGAGTTTGCACGTTCTCCCCGTGACTTGCATGAGTTTTCTCCGAGATCTCCGGTTTCCTCTCACACTCCAAAGTCTTTTGTTTGGAATAAATGTAAAATAATTGTCCCTTGTCTGTGCAGGGGTGGTGCGAATGTGCGGGAATCGCTGGTCGGCATAGACGCGGTGGGCTGAAGGGCCTGTTTCTGTGTTGTATCGATAAACTAAACTAAACTAAACAATGGATTAATTGTTGCAATGTGCTATCATCATCAGCGGGTAAGTCAGCGCTCACTATTACAAAGATTTGAGGGGTTTGGACCAACCAATCTTAGTATTCACGAATAGACTTTGTTTAATGTGCGGGGATCGTTGGTCGGTGTGAACTCGATGGGCTGAAGGGTCTGCGCTCGGACAAAACTCTGATTATCAATAACCCATTATCTGTTATTTGCACTTTATCAGTTTATTTATTCATGTGTGTATATATTTATATTATGGTATATGGACACACTGATCTGTTTTGTAGTAAATGCCTACTATGTTCTGTGTGCTGAAGCAAAGCGAAAATTTCATTGTCCTATCGGGGACACATGACAATAAACTTGCTTGAACTTGAACTTGAGAAGTGCCTGAGATACTTATTGATACTGGCTTATAGCTGTGGCCTATTCTCTGGAACCAGGTTGGGAATTAAGCCTGAATAGGTCAAAGAATTCTCTTTCTCTTTTATGTCTGTACATTTCTTGCTTCTCCTTAATAGCTGAGGATTTCTCTTCTATGTCAGTTGAAGAGCTGACCAAATGTTTAGTTTTCGTTTAGTTTAGGTTAGTTTTAGAGATACTGTGCAGAAGCAGACCCTTCGGCCCATCGAGTTCACACCAACCAGCGATCCCCGCACATTAAAACTATCCAACACACACCAGCGGCAATTTACATTTCGACCAAGCCAATTTACCCACAGATCTGTACATCTTTGGAGTGTGGGAGGTAACCGAAGATCTCGGCTCCTCAAAAACAGCTAGGGTCTTCTGCCACTCTTTGCCATGCACCTAAGAATGGAGTCCATCCAGACACACATTCCAGTCTACAGATCATCCAGGGTGACCTCCTTATTCTTGTTTTGACTGGCAGTCAGCGGTTTGCACTTTGAGGTGGTTTGGAGAAGGGGAATGGAGGGCTTATATCTTTGGCATTAATGGCTTTGTATTATGGCTGTCATCGGATTTCTGAACAGTCCTTCTATGAGCTAGGGTACTGTCTGATCCACCATCTGATCCACCTCTAGCTCACTGGACTTTGCTTAATTTAGAGATACACAGTGGAAACAGGCCCTTCGGCCCACCGGGTCCGCGATGACCAGCGATCCCCGCACATTAACACTATCCTACACCCACTAGGGACAATTTTTTTATATTTACCAAACCAATTAACCTACAAACCTGCACGTCTTTGGAGTGTGGGAGGAAATCGAAGATCTCGGAGAAAGCTCACGTAGATCACGGGGAGAACGTACAAACTCCATACAGACAGCACCCATAGTCGGGATCGAACCCGGGTCTCCGGCGCTGCATTCGCTGTAAGGCAGCAACTCTACCGCTGCGCCACCGTGACCACCCGTATGTCTATGGAACTGATGCACGAAAATACTGAGAAATATATTCTGCATTCTGTATCTTCCCCTATACCCTCCCTAATGCACATGTGTTTGGCTTGATTGGATGTATGTATAATTTTCGGTTTGGGTAGCATGCAAAACAAACATTTTCACTGTAGCTCGGTATATGTGACAATAAAAAATGAAACCTGAACCTAAACTTAAGGTGTAGGAAGGAACTGCAGATGCTGGTTTAAACAGAAGATAACACTAAATGCTGGAATAACTCAGCGGGACAGGCAACATCTCCGGAGAGAAGGAATGGGTGACGTTTCAGGTTGAGAACCTTCTTCAGACTTAAGGCCTAAACTTCAGACCCTTAAATTAAGGCCCAGTCCTCTAAGTGAATCAGGCATTTGACTGGATCTATCCAGCAGCCTGACGCTCACCATCTCCTTCTCTCTCCTGGAGAGTAAAAGAGAACAAAGAGTGTTGTGTTTCAGTACAGCTAGTATACAAAACATGGCAGGCTGTGTCTTAAAGCCTCAAGGTACTAGCAGAGCACATTTTACAGTGGAAACAAAGATAAGCTGCAAATGACTACGGACCTTTGGCAAAATTGAATATTTAATGACGTCTCTTGGATGATTGAGTTTGTGTGTTGGGGAGAGGTACAGAACATGAGCAAACATTCAAGCCCACATCAAGCCATCTTTCAACTGAGATCCTGTGGGGGAAAAGGTGGAATGGGCATTTAGTTCCTCTTTCTGTCTTGTACTCGGCAAAGACAAGTTGATTAAGCAATCACAGGTTTTTCCAATCAATTAAAAAAAGTAAACATTTTAATGAAAATAAAACTTCGGATGAGAAAGTACAAAGCATGATTAGTAAATTTGCAAATCTAATTAAAATAGGTGACAATGAAGATAGCTGTCAGGAATTACAATATATATGATTACAATCACAGTGTCCACAGTGTACAGATACTGCATAAAGGGTATAACGTTTAATGCAAGGTAATGTACAGTAAAGACTACTTAAAGATAGTTTGAAGGTCTCCAATGGTGTAGATGGGAGGCCAGGACTACTCTCTAGTTAGCGAAAGGACAGTTCAGTTGCCTGATAGCAGCTGGGATGGAACTGTGCCTGAATCTGGAGGTATGTGTTTTCAAACTTCTGCACCTCTTGCCTGAAGGGAGGGGAGAAGAGAGAGTGACCAGGGTACGGTGCACTGTGGATTCTGTGCAATGTTGATAATCTTCACAATAGCTCAGCCAGGTGTTAGGTTGTGCAGTACACAACAGATGATTGAGAAGTAGGTGAGCCTATCTGGTTAGCATTGGAGGATGCACGGCAGAAAAGGGCAGGCTCATGTTCAGGAAGCCAAGAGTTGTGTCCACCAAGTGCCCTGTGATGGCATGATTTTCATTAGCGTGGCACTCAATTGCACAGCTTGGTGACTGTGTGCGAATGAGAACTAGCTATGGAGAGTTAACCCCAGTTATCCCCAGCTCTCTGCCCATTGTATAGTGTGAACAGTGAGTGAGTTGAAGCTCTTGTGATATATGACAAGCTCCAGGTTCTGCATTGAGGTATGAAGCACTGCGCATAGTTCATTCTGAGACCTGACAACGCTGCCTCATCCTCTGCACTGGAGAAGTATAACTTATATCTCTCTCAGTGTATATCGCATCAGCGATCCCCCTAATGCAGCACTTATTGAGGTGAGGTATGGCACAGATGATGATCCTGAAGCTGAGATCTATAGTGACTACGTCCTGGTCTGCCAAAACTATGTGTAATCTAAGGTCTGAGGCTCCAGGAACCTGCACATTTCTATGGAGATGATCTTCTAAACCAGGACCTCTGTAGACATTTCCCTTGACATCAAGAGCCGAGTGTTTAATTGTTATATGTACCGACAACGGAACAATTGCATTTCT